>NC_045688.1:5979333-6348413 GCF_003331165.1 Xiphophorus hellerii | reverse complement strand
ATTTTCGACGTCATAGTATAGTATGTCATTTTTTGGACATTTTCGACGTCATAGTATAGTATGTGCCATTTGCCCTCATTTTCGACGTCATAGTATAGTATGTCATTTTTTGGACATTTTCGACGTCATAGTATAGTATGTCATTTTTTGGACATTTTCGACGTCATAGTATAGTATGTCATTTTTTGGACTTTTACGACGTCATAGTATAGTATGTGCCATTTGGCCTCATTTTCGACGTCATATTATAGTATGTCATTTTTTGGACATTTTCGACGTCATAGTACTATATACTAGTACTATATATGACATACTATAGTATGTCATTTTTTGGACATTTTCAACGTCATAGTATACTATGTCATTTTTTGGACATTTTCAACGTCATAGTATAGTATGTCATTTCTTGGACATTTTCGACGTCATATGTGCCATTTGGCCTTATCTTCGACGTCATAGTATAGTATGTCATTTTTGTGACATTTTCGAGGTCATAGTATAGTATGTCATTTTTTGACGTCATAGTATACTATGTCATTCTTGTGACATTTTCGACGTCATAGTATAGTATGTCATTTTTTGACGTCATAGTATACTATGTCATTCTTGTGACATTTTCGACGTCATAGTATAGTATGTCATTTTTTGACGTCATAGTATACTATGTCATTTTTTGGACATTTTTGACGTCATAGTATAGTATGTCATTTTTGTGACATTTTCGACGTCATAGTATAGTATGTCATTTTTTGACGTCATAGTATACTATGTCATTCTTGTGACATTTTCGACGTCATAGTATAGTATGTCATTTTTTGGACATTTTCGACGTCATAGTATAGTATGTCATTTTTGTGACATTTTCGACGTCATAGTATAGTATGTGCCATTTGGCCTCATTTTCGACGTCATAGTATAGTATGTGCCATTTGGCCTCATTTTCGACGTCATATTATAGTATGTCATTTTTTGGAAATTTTCGACGTCATAGTATAGTATGTCATTTTTTGGACATTTTCGACGTCATAGTATAGTATGTCATTTTTTGACGTCATAGTATACTATGTCATTCTTGTGACATTTTCGACGTCACAGTAGAGTATGTCATGTTTTGGACATTTTCGACGTCATAGTATACTATGTCATGTTTTGGACATTTTCGACGTCATAGTATAGTATGTCATTTTTGTGACATTTTCGACGTCATAGTATAGTATGTCATTTCTTGGACATTTTCGACGTCATAGTATACTATGTCATTTTTTGGACATTTTCGACGTCATATGTGCCATTTGGCCTTATTTCGACGTCATAGTATAGTATGTCATTTTTGTGACATTTTCGACGTCATAGTATAGTATGTCATTTTTTAACGTCATAGTATACTATGTCATTCTTGTGACATTTTCGACGTCATAGTAGAGTATGTCATGTTTTGGACATTTTCGACGTCATAGAATAGTATGTGCCATTTGGCCTCATTTTCGACGTCATAGTATAGTATGTTATTTTTTGGACATTTTCGACGTCATAGTATAGTATGTCATTTTTTGGACATTTTCGACGTCATAGTATAGTATGTCATTTCTTGGACATTTTCGACGTCATATGTGCCATTTGGCATTATCTTCGACGTCATAGTATAGTATGTCATTTTTTGGACATTTTTGACGTCATAGTATAGTATGTCATTTTTGTGACATTTTCGACGTCATAGTATAGTATGTCATTTTTTGACGTCATAGTATACTATGTCATTCTTGTGACATTTTCGACGTCATAGTATAGTATGTCATTTTTTGGACATTTTCGACGTCATGGTATAGTATGTCATTTTTGTGACATTTTCGACGTCATAGTATAGTATGTGCCATTTGGCCTCATTTTCGACGTCATAGTATAGTATGTCATTTTTTGGACATTTTCGACGTCATACTATTGTATGTGCCATTTGGCCTCATTGTCGACGTCATATTATAGTATGTCATTTTTTGGACATTTTCGACGTCATAGTATAGTATGTCATTTTTTAACGTCATAGTATACTATGTCATTCTTGTGACATTTTCGACGTCATAGTAGAGTATGTCATGTTTTGGACATTTTCGACGTCATAGTATAGTATGTGCCATTTGGCCTCATTTTCGACGTCATAGTATAGTATGTCATTTTTTGGACATTTTCGACGTCCTAGTATAGTATGTCATTTTTTGGACATTTTCAATGTCATAGTATACTATGTCATCCTTGTGACATTTTCGACGTCCTAGTATAGTATGTGCCATTTGGCCTCATTTTCGACGTCATAGTATAGTATGTGCCATTTGGCCTCATTTTCGACGTCATATTATAGTATGTCATTTTTTGGACATTTTCGACGTCATAGTATAGTATGTCATTTTTTGGACATTTTCGACGTCATAGTATAGTATGTCATTTTTTGACGTCATAGTATACTATGTCATTCTTGTGACATTTTCGACGTCATAGTAGAGTATGTCATGTTTTGGACATTTTCGACGTCATAGAATAGTATGTGCCATTTGGCCTCATTTTCGACGTCATAGTATAGTATGTGCCATTTGGCCTCATTTTCGACGTCATAGTATAGTATGTCATTTTTTGGACATTTTCGACGTCATAGTATAGTATGTCATTCTTTGGACATTTTCGACGTCATAGTATAGTATGTCAAACTATACTATGACATCGAAAATGTCCAAAGAATGACATACTATACTATGACGTCGAAAATGTCCAAAGAATGACATACTATACTATGACGTCGAAAATGTCACAAAAATTACATACTATACTATGACGTCGAAAATGTCACAAAAAATGACATACCATACTATGACGTCGAAAATGATGCCAAATGGCACATACCATACTATGACGTCGAAAATGAGGCCAATATACCATGACGTCGAAAATGTCACAAAAATGATATAGTATACTATGACGTCGAAAATATCCAAAAAATGACATAGTATACTATGACGTCGAAAATGATGCCAAATGGCACATACTATACTATGACGTTGAAAATGTCACAAAAATGACATAGTATACTATGACGTCGAAAATGTCCAAAAAATCACATACTATACTATGACGTCGAAAATGTCCAAAAAATCACATACTATACTATGACGTCGAAAATGTCCAAAAAATGACATATTATACTATGACGTCGAAAATGTCACAAAAATTACATACTATACTATGACGTCGAAAATGTCCAAAAAATGACATACTATGACGTCGAAAATGTCCAAGAAATGACATACTATACTATGACGTCGAAAATGTCACAAAAAATGACATACCATACTATGACGTCGAAAATGATGCCAAATGGCACATACTATACTATGACGTCGAAAATGTCACAAAAAATGACATACCATACTATGACGTCGAAAATGATGCCAAATGGCACATACTATACTATGACGTCGAAAATGTCACAAAAAATGACATACAATACTATGACGTCGAAAATGATGCCAAATGGCACATACCATACTATGACGTCGAAAATGAGGCCAAATGGCACATACTATACTATGACGTCGAAAATGTCCAAAAAATGACATACTATACTATGACGTCGAAAATGAGGCCAAATGGCACATACAATACTATGACGTAGAAAATGTCCCAAAAAATGACATACCATACTATGACGTCGAAAATGAGGCCAATATACCATGACGTCGAAAATGTCACAAAAATGACATAGTATACTATGACGTCGAAAATATCCAAAAAATGACATAGTATACTATGACGTCGATAATGTCACAAAAATGACATACAATACTATGACGTAGAAAATGTCCCAAAAAATGACATTCTATACTATGACGTCGAAAATGTCCAAAAAATGACATACTATACTATGACATCGAAAATGTCCAAAGAATGACATACTATACTATGACGTCGAAAATGTCACAAAAATTACATACTATACTATAACGTCGAAAATGTCACAAAAAATGACATAGTATACTATGACGTCGAAAATGATGCCAAATGGCACATACTATACTATGACGTTGAAAATGTCACAAAAATGACATAGTATACTATGACGTCCAAAATGTCCAAAAAATGACATACTATACTATGACGTCGAAAATGTCCAAAAAATGACATATTATACTATGACGTCGAAAATGTCACAAAAATGACATACTATACTATGACATCGAAAATGTCCAAAGAATGACAAACTATACTATGACATCGAAAATGTCCAAAGAATGACATACTATACTATGACGTCGAAAATGTCCAAAGAATGACATACTATACTATGACGTCGAAAATGTCACAAAAATTACATACTATACTATGACGTCGAAAATGTCACAAAAAATGACATACCATACTATGACGTCGAAAATGATGCCAAATGGCACATACCATACTATGACGTCGAAAATGAGGCCAATATACCATGACGTCGAAAATGTCCAAAAAATGACATACTATACTATGACGTCGAAAATGTCACAAAAAATGACATTCTATACTATGACGTCGAAAATGTCCAAAAAATGACATACTATACTATGACGTCGAAAATGAGGCCAATATACCATGACGTCGAAAATGTCCAAAAAATGACATACTATACTATGACGTCGAAAATGTCACAAAAAATGACATTCTATACTATGACGTCGAAAATGTCCAAAAAATGACATACTATACTATGACGTCGAAAATGTCCAAAAATTGACATACTATACTATGACGTCGAAAATGTCCAAAAAATGACATACTACTGTGACGTCGAAAATGTCCAAAAAATGACATACTATGATGTCGAAAATGTCACAAAAAATGACATATAATACTATGACGTAGAAAATGTCCCAGAAAATGACATACTATACTATGACGTCGAAAATGTCACAAAAAATGACATACAATACTATGACGTCGAAAATAAGGCCAAATGGCACATACTATACTATGACGTCGAAAATGTCACGAAAATGACATTTTTGGGACGTCGAAAATGTCCCAAAAAATGACATACTATACTATGACGTCGAAAACGTCACGAAAATGACATACAATACTATGACGTAGAAAATGTCCCAAAAAATGACATACAATACTATGACGTCGAAAATGAGGCCAATATACCATGACGTCGAAAATGTCACAAAAATGACATAGTATACTATGACGTCGAAAATATCCAAAAAATGACATAGTATACTATGACGTCGAAAATGATGCCAAATGGCACATACTATACTATGACGTCGAAAATGTCACAAAAATGACATACAATACTATGACGTCGAAAATGAGGCCAAATGACACATACTATACAATGAGGTCGAAAATGTCACAAAAATGACATAGTATACTATGACGTCGAAAATGTCCAAAAAATGACATACTATACTATGACGTCGAAAATGTCCAAAAAATCACATACTATACTATGACGTCGAAAATGTCCAAAAAATGACATATATACTATGACGTCGAAAATGTCCAAAAAATGACATACTATACTATGACATCGAAAATGTCCAAAGAATGACAAACTATACTATGACATCGAAAATGTCCAAAGAATGACATACTATACTATGACGTCGAAAATGTCCAAAGAATGACATACTATACTATGACGTCGAAAATGTCACAAAAATTACATACTATACTATGACGTCGAAAATGTCACAAAAAATGACATACCATACTATGACGTCGAAAATGATGCCAAATGGCACATACCATACTATGACGTCGAAAATGAGGCCAATATACCATGACGTCGAAAATGTCACAAAAATGATATAGTATACTATGACGTCGAAAATATCCAAAAAATGACATAGTATACTATGACGTCGAAAATGATGCCAAATGGCACATACTATACTATGACGTCGAAAATGTCACAAAAATGACACAGTATACTATGACGTCGAAAATATCCAAAAAATGACATAGTATACTATGACGTCGAAAATGATGCCAAATGGCACATACTATACTATGACGTTGAAAATGTCACAAAAATGACATAGTATACTATGACGTCGAAAATGTCCAAAAAATCACATACTATACTATGACGTCGAAAATGTCCAAAAAATCACATACTATACTATGACGTCGAAAATGTCCAAAAAATGACATATTATACTATGACGTCGAAAATGTCACAAAAATTACATACTATACTATGACGTCGAAAATGTCCAAAAAATGACATACTATGACGTCGAAAATGTCCAAGAAATGACATACTATACTATGACGTCGAAAATGTCACAAAAAATGACATACCATACTATGACGTCGAAAATGATGCCAAATGGCACATACTATACTATGACGTCGAAAATGTCACAAAAAATGACATACCATACTATGACGTCGAAAATGATGCCAAATGGCACATACTATACTATGACGTCGAAAATGTCACAAAAAATGACATACCATACTATGACGTCGAAAATGATGCCAAATGGCACATACCATACTATGACGTCGAAAATGAGGCCAAATGGCACATACTATACTATGACGTCGAAAATGTCCAAAAAATGACATACTATACTATGACGTCGAAAATGAGGCCAAATGGCACATACAATACTATGACGTAGAAAATGTCCCAAAAAATGACATACCATACTATGACGTCGAAAATGAGGCCAATATACCATGACGTCGAAAATGTCACAAAAATGACATAGTATACTATGACGTCGAAAATATCCAAAAAATGACATAGTATACTATGACGTCGATAATGTCACAAAAATGACATACAATACTATGACGTAGAAAATGTCCCAAAAAATGACATTCTATACTATGACGTCGAAAATGTCCAAAAAATGACATACTATACTATGACATCGAAAATGTCCAAAGAATGACATACTATACTATGACGTCGAAAATGTCACAAAAATTACATACTATACTATAACGTCGAAAATGTCACAAAAAATGACATAGTATACTATGACGTCGAAAATGATGCCAAATGGCACATACTATACTATGACGTTGAAAATGTCACAAAAATGACATAGTATACTATGACGTCCAAAATGTCCAAAAAATGACATACTATACTATGACGTCGAAAATGTCCAAAAAATCACATACTATACTATGACGTCGAAAATGTCCAAAAAATGACATATTATACTATGACGTCGAAAATGTCACAAAAATGACATAGTATACTATGACGTCGAAAATATCCAAAAAATGACATAGTATACTATGACGTCGAAAATGTCCAAAAAATGACATACTATACTATGACGTCGAAAATGTCCAAAAAATCACATACCATACTATGACGTCGAAAATGATGCCAAATGGCACATACCATACTATGACGTCGAAAATGAGGCCAATATACCATGACGTCGAAAATGTCACAAAAATGACATAGTATACTATGACGTCGAAAATATCCAAAAAATGACATAGTATACTATGACGTCGAAAATGATGCCAAATGGCACATACTATACTATGACGTCGAAAATGTCACAAAAATGACATACTATACTATGACGTCGAAAATGTCACAAAAATTACATACTATACTATGACGTCGAAAATGTCACAAAAAATGACATACCATACTATGACGTCGAAAATGATGCCAAATGGCACATACCATACTATGACGTCGAAAATGAGGCCAATATACCATGACGTCGAAAATGTCACAAAAATGACATAGTATACTATGACGTCGAAAATATCCAAAAAATGACATAGTATACTATGACGTCGAAAATGATGCCAAATGGCACATACTATACTATGACGTCGAAAATGTCACAAAAATGACATACAATACTATGACGTCGAAAATGAGGCCAAATGACACATACTATACAATGAGGTCGAAAATGTCACAAAAATGACATAGTATACTATGACGTCGAAAATGTCCAAAAAATGACATACTATATAGTATGACGTCGAAAATGTCCAAAAAATCACATACTATACTATGACATCGAAAATGTCCAAAGAATGACATACTATACTATGACGTCGAAAATGTCACAAAAATTACATACTATACTATGACGTCGAAAATGTCACAAAAAATGACATACCATACTATGACGTCGAAAATGATGCCAAATGGCACATACCATACTATGACGTCGAAAATGAGGCCAATATACCATGACGTCGAAAATGTCACAAAAATGACATAGTATACTATGACGTCGAAAATGTCACAAAAAATGACATACCATACTATGACGTCGAAAATGTCCAAAAAATGACATACTATACTATGACATCGAAAATGTCCAAAGAATGACATACTATACTATGACGTCGAAAATGTCACAAAAATTACATACTATACTATAACGTCGAAAATGTCACAAAAAATGACATAGTATACTATGACGTCGAAAATGATGCCAAATGGCACATACTATACTATGACGTTGAAAATGTCACAAAAATGACATAGTATACTATGACGTCCAAAATGTCCAAAAAATGACATACTATACTATGACGTCGAAAATGTCCAAAAAATCACATACTATACTATGACGTCGAAAATGTCCAAAAAATGACATATTATACTATGACGTCGAAAATGTCACAAAAATGACATAGTATACTATGACGTCGAAAATATCCAAAAAATGACATAGTATACTATGACGTCGAAAATGTCACAAAAAATGACATACCATACTATGACGTCGAAAATGTCCAAAAAATGACATACTATACTATGACATCGAAAATGTCCAAAGAATGACATACTATACTATGACGTCGAAAATGTCACAAAAATTACATACTATACTATAACGTCGAAAATGTCACAAAAAATGACATAGTATACTATGACGTCGAAAATGATGCCAAATGGCACATACTATACTATGACGTTGAAAATGTCACAAAAATGACATAGTATACTATGACGTCCAAAATGTCCAAAAAATGACATACTATACTATGACGTCGAAAATGTCCAAAAAATCACATACTATACTATGACGTCGAAAATGTCCAAAAAATGACATATTATACTATGACGTCGAAAATGTCACAAAAATGACATAGTATACTATGACGTCGAAAATATCCAAAAAATGACATAGTATACTATGACGTCGAAAATGTCCAAAAAATGACATACTATACTATGACGTCGAAAATGTCCAAAAAATCACATACCATACTATGACGTCGAAAATGATGCCAAATGGCACATACCATACTATGACGTCGAAAATGAGGCCAATATACCATGACGTCGAAAATGTCACAAAAATGACATAGTATACTATGACGTCGAAAATATCCAAAAAATGACATAGTATACTATGACGTCGAAAATGATGCCAAATGGCACATACTATACTATGACGTCGAAAATGTCACAAAAATGACATACTATACTATGACGTCGAAAATGTCACAAAAATTACATACTATACTATGACGTCGAAAATGTCACAAAAAATGACATACCATACTATGACGTCGAAAATGATGCCAAATGGCACATACCATACTATGACGTCGAAAATGAGGCCAATATACCATGACGTCGAAAATGTCACAAAAATGACATAGTATACTATGACGTCGAAAATATCCAAAAAATGACATAGTATACTATGACGTCGAAAATGATGCCAAATGGCACATACTATACTATGACGTCGAAAATGTCACAAAAATGACATACAATACTATGACGTCGAAAATGAGGCCAAATGACACATACTATACAATGAGGTCGAAAATGTCACAAAAATGACATAGTATACTATGACGTCGAAAATGTCCAAAAAATGACATACTATATAGTATGACGTCGAAAATGTCCAAAAAATCACATACTATACTATGACATCGAAAATGTCCAAAGAATGACATACTATACTATGACGTCGAAAATGTCACAAAAATTACATACTATACTATGACGTCGAAAATGTCACAAAAAATGACATACCATACTATGACGTCGAAAATGATGCCAAATGGCACATACCATACTATGACGTCGAAAATGAGGCCAATATACCATGACGTCGAAAATGTCACAAAAATGACATAGTATACTATGACGTCGAAAATATCCAAAAAATGATATAGTATACTATGACGTCGAAAATGATGCCAAATGGCAAATACTATACTATGACGTTGAAAATGTCACAAAAATGACACAGTATACTATGACGTCGAAAATGTCCAAAAAATCACATACTATACTATGACGTCGAAAATGTCCAAAAAATCACATACTATACTATGACGTCGAAAATGTCCAAAAAATGACATATTATACTATGACGTCGAAAATGTCACAAAAATTACATACTATACTATGACGTCGAAAATGTCCAAAAAATGACATACTATGACGTCGAAAATGTCCAAGAAATGACATACTATACTATGACGTCGAAAATGTCACAAAAAATGACATACCATACTATGACGTCGAAAATGATGCCAAATGGCACATACTATACTATGACGTCGAAAATGTCACAAAAAATGACATACCATACTATGACGTCGAAAATGATGCCAAATGGCACATACTATACTATGACGTCGAAAATGTCACAAAAAATGACATACCATACTATGACGTCGAAAATGATGCCAAATGGCACATACCATACTATGACGTCGAAAATGAGGCCAATATACCATGACGTCGAAAATGTCCAAAAAATGACATACTATACTATGACGTCGAAAATGTCACAAAAAATGACATACAATACTATGACGTAGAAAATGTCCCAAAAAATGACATTCTATACTATGACGTCGAAAATGTCCAAAAAATGACATACTATACTATGACGTCGAAAATGTCCAAAAATTGACATACTATACTATGACGTCGAAAATGTCCAAAAAATGACATACTACTGTGACGTCGAAAATGTCACAAAAAATGACATACAATACTATGACGTAGAAAATGTCCCAAAAAATGACATACTATACTATGACGTCGAAAATGTCACAAAAAATGACATACAATACTATGACGTCGAAAATGAGGCCAAATGGCACATACTATACTATGACGTCGAAAATGTCACGAAAATGACATATTTTTGAGACGTCGAAAATGTCCCAAAAAATGACATACTATACTATGACGTCGAAAATGTCACAAAAAATGACATACAATACTATGACGTCGAAAATGAGGCCAAATGGCACATACTATACTATGACGTCGAAAATGTCACGAAAATGACATATTTTTGAGACGTCGAAAATGTCCCAAAAAATGACATACTATACTATGACGTCGAAAATGTCACAAAAAATGACATACAATACTATGACGTCGAAAATGTCCCAAAAAATGACATACTATACTATGACGTCGAAAATGTCACAAAAAATGACATACAATACTATGACGTCGAAAATGAGGCCAAATGGCACATACTATACTATGACGTAGAAAATGTCCCAAAAAATGACATACCATACTATGATGTCGAAAATGAGGCCAATATACCATGACTTCGAAAATGTCACAAAAATGACATAGTATACCATGACGTCGAAAATGTCACAAGAATGACATACTATACTATGACGTCGAAAATGAGGCCAAATGACACATACTATACAATGAGGTCGAAAATGTCACAAAATGACATAGTATACTATGACGTCGAAAATATCCAAAAAATGACATACTATACTATGACGTCGAAAATGTCACAAGAATGACATAGTATACCATGACGTCGAAAATGTCACAAGAATGACATACTACACTATGACGTCGAAAATGAGGCCAAATGACACATACTATACAATGAGGTCGAAAATGTCACAAAAATGACATACAATACTATGACGTAGAAAATGTCCCAAAAAATGACATACCATACTATGACGTCGAAAATGAGGCCAATATACCATGACGTCGAAAATGTCACAAAAAATGACATACAATACTATGACGTCGAAAATGAGGCCAAATGGCACATACTATACTATGACGTCGAAAATGTCACGAAAATGACATATTTTTGGGACGTCGAAAATGTCCCAAAAAATGACATACTATAGTATGACGTTGAAAACGTCACGAAAATGACATACAATACTATGACGTAGAAAATGTCCCAAAAAATGACATACCATACTATGACGTCGAAAATGAGGCCAATATACCATGACGTCGAAAATGTCACAAAAATGACATAGTATACTATGACGTCGAAAATATCCAAAAAATGACATACTATACTATGACGTCGAAAATGTCACAAGAATGACATAGTATACCATGACGTCGAAAATGTCACAAGAATGACATACTATACTATGACGTCGAAAATGAGGCCAAATGACACATACTATACAATGAGGTCGAAAATGTCACAAAAATGACATAGTATACTATGACGTCGAAAATGTCACAAAAATGACATACAATACTATGACGTCGAAAATGTCACAAGAATGACATAGTATACCATGACGTCGAAAATGTCACAAGAATGACATACTATACTATGACGTCGAAAATGTCCAAAAATGACATATTAAACTATGACATCGAAAATGTCAAAGAAAATGACGTAGTATACCATGACGTCAAAAATGTCCAAAAAATGACATACTATACTATGACGTCGAAAATGAGGCCAAATGACACATACTATACAATGAGGTCGAAAATGTCACAAAAATGACATACAATACTATGACGTCGAAAATGAGGCCAATATACCATGACGTCGAAAATGTCACAAAAAATGACATACAATACTATGACGTCGAAAATGAGGCCAAATGGCACATACTATACTATGACGTCGAAAATGTCACGAAAATGACATATTTTTGGGACGTTGAAAATGTCCCAAAAAATGACATACTATAGTATGACGTCGAAAACGTCACGAAAATGACATACAATACTATGACGTAGAAAATGTCCCAAAAAATGACATACCATACTATGACGTCGAAAATGAGGCCAATATACCATGACGTCGAAAATGTCACAAAAATGACATAGTATACTATGACGTCGAAAATATCCAAAAAATGACATACTATACTATGACGTCGAAAATGTCACAAGAATGACATAGTATACCATGACGTCGAAAATGTCACAAGAATGACATACTATACTATGACGTCGAAAATGAGGCCAAATGACACATACTATACAATGAGGTCGAAAATGTCACAAAAATGACATAGTATACTATGACGTCGAAAATGTCACAAAAATGACATACAATACTATGACGTCGAAAATGTCACAAGAATGACATAGTATACCATGACGTCGAAAATGTCACAAGAATGACATACTATACTATGACGTCGAAAATGTCCAAAAAATGACATACTATACTGACGTCGAAAATGACGCCAAATGACACATACTATACACTGACGTCGCAAATGTAAAAAAAAATGACATACTATACTATGACGTCAAAAATGTCCAAAAATGACATATTAAACTATGACATCGAAAATGTCAAAGAAAATGACGTAGTATACCATGACGTCAAAAATGTCCAAAAAATGACATACTATACTATGACGTCGAAAATGTCAGTCTACTATGTAGTATACTATGTCATTTTAGCTAATTTTGTACGTCATACTATAATACGAGTCATTTTTGTCCGTTTTGAGCGTCATAACATAATAAGAGTCATTTTTGCTCGTTTTGAACGTCATACTATACTGTCAGTTTTGAACGTTTTGAACGTCATATTATAATACTAGTCATTTTTGCCCGTTTTGAACTTCATACTTACTGAGTTATTTTAGATAGTTTTGAACGTCATACTATAATTCCAGTCATATTTGCCTGTTTTGAACGTCATACTTACTGTGAGTCATCTCGGCCTGTGTACACATCCGAAGAAAAATATTTTCTTCCTATTTTGAGCATCATATCAATCAATTTCAATTATTCAGACAATCAAAAACAAGAAACAGAGAACAAGAACAATAAAAATTTAAGAGTCATCCACTGCCATATAAACTAAGGTGCCAGTGATTCTACAAAGTAGAGAAGAATGTCACCGAGCTTTGAACATGATTGGTCAAAGTGTGAGTGATGCCGTATACAGAGTCTTTTACCCTACACATTTGTACATAATCTTTCGAATTAAAGTAGCACAAGTTGGTACATTGGCATTTACAAACCAATGTAAGTCATACATTGGTATTAGTCATTTTTGCACATTTTGAACGCTACACTTTACAGACATTTTTTTTCAAAATGTTGAAAAAACTATACCATTACAATTTTAGGTTATATTATACTATTTCAATCTGGAGTGACACACAGAGAAAAAGCTATAGTTAGAAAGTTTTCTTTGCCTTGAACCCCATCAGAAGACCTGCATGCTGAGAATTGCACGCTTGCACAAACAGCTCTAGGTGAGGTTCAGGGTAGTTTTCCTCTTCCCTCCCAGATATTGAGCCTTGTGAAGGGGTTCTTGAGTGATGATTGGTTGAAGCGAAGTGACGACTTGCATCTGATTGGCTGAGGTGTAGGCGTGGCAGTTGGATGATGTAGGTAGGCGTAAATTCAAGTCTCCCTGCTTGAATTTACGCGTTGGTTTCATTTGTCATTTTTTCCCCATTTTGAACATCGTAGTATACTGAGTCATTTTTCCAAAATTCTCAGTCATATTATACCAAGTCATCTTTTTTAAACAACTTTTCTCAGGCATTTTATTTGCAGCAAATTAAACAATTCAATATCTAGTGATATCTTTTACTGCTGTGCTCTGGTTTTTACACAATTCTTATTGCTGAAGTTTTCCTGGGCAAAGCAGATTAGATTTAAGCATTTTCTGTCTTTTTATAATAACAAAAAAAAAGAGAATAGACTGAAGGCACAGGTGACTGTAAGTTCATCTGGCAATAATGAAAATCTTTATTGTCCCATATCAGCATCTGTAGTTGGTCTATGGCACAATAAATATTGCGGTGATATGCCCCATGACACTGATGTGCACAAACTGGAGTCCAAATTTCCTATAATGGGATGAATGCAGTTTAAAGGTTCACTCTGAAGCAGGCAGAGGCTCCTGTTCATTTTATCAGCCTAGGCTGCTGAGGATGAAGGCTTCACACACCGAGCTGTCACTCACCACATGGTAAAAGTGATGGATCTTCATTGGTGATGAAAACATCCACCATACATCTCCAAATGCAAATGAACTATCTGCCTCGTTCAAGTGAACATAAATGCACAGATGTATATTTTACCCTTGACGTGGGTTTCAGCAGGGTGACCTTGAAGATGTAGCAGAGATACAAAACCCAGAGCTTTTGATGTCCATTAAGGAAGTGCTCTGTGTCTCATTTTGTGGAAATGGTTTCAAAAAACATGCTTTAAATGGTGGTTTATGGATGCAAACTTGGGAGTCGAGGTCTGATTTAACAAACCAGAGGAAGTCTACGTTCAGCTGTAATTTAATGTAGCATCCATTTAGAAATCAGACATTATTAAATGTTTTTGAGCACTTTGTTCCAACTTCCACCAGGTTTCATTTAGCAAACACCAAATAATATCCAAAGATGGAGAAATGCTTTTCATAATCCACACTTTTTAAACTTGACTGTATAAGTTTTGTACTGAAGTTGATGTGCTTTTTAATTAACATGCGCTTGAAACCGGGAAAAGAGGAATCAGCAGAGGACCTGATATTCAAATGCAATCTTAATCTGAAATTTTTCACAAAAAATAATTTAAAGCATCATGTCTAGCTGTTAACTACCTATGTTCAGAGCTGTTTTCTCTAAAGCAATTGCTCTGCAGAGGAACAAATGCTTTAAAAAGCATTCAAACATACTTCTGACTAAATGCAGTTAGATTTGTAAGAAAAAATAAACAGGATATTTGTACTTTGCTTATTTTTTTTATTCCGTAGATTTTTATTAGAATGCAAAGATTCATTACCTGGAAACAAGTTCAAACACTGTATCTGATATGGCATAAAGAGACGGAAAGAGAAGAGACTGCCAGAGACAGGATCATCACCAGTATTAGAATGTAAACTTTTACAGAAAGAGAGATGATGCAATGCCACATGAAGGCATCTATATTTACTGGTCAGAAAAAGTGAGAGTGAATAAACAACAAAACACTCCCCACAAAAACATCTGCAAAAGTGTCACAGAAATATACACTGAAGACAAAAAATAAATTCATCCTTTTTCTCATCCGTGTGGCTTCACCTGCACTACGTTTCTAAAATTAAGGAATTTACACCTTTCAACATAATCACACATTTCATTAGGGAAGCATTTGCTGAGGAGAAAAATTGAACGTTTACCTTAAAAAAAAACAACCGTTCCATTCTAGCGAAGGATAAAGCTGGGATTGGGATGGAACCTCACGTTTGAAGAACATGATTGGCTGAAACACATCATACTTAATATCATTCACATAAGAAATTTGCTGACAGGATAACATGGCAAATAACAGCTTGGCAACAGTGCAGATTGCTCTAGCTTGCAGGGGCTGATTAGGAAGTAGAGGATAAATGGAAAGTAATTATATCATGAAATTTTTAAGCATCACTGAAGGAGCAAGCTGGAGAAAAGAAATTATAAAAATTATGCTCAAGTGGAAGAGAAGCCAGACAGAAGGGATGAGATGTCTAAAAGGAGGAAGAGTGAGTCCATGCTTGTCGTTTGGGTTAGTCTTCTCGTCAATGCATCGCTTCCTGTCCATGTCGGTCTTTGGAATGGCGTTAATTGGATGGTTGCTTTAGTTTTTTATCTCTTTAACGGCGGTATCCGAACTCATCTGCATCGTCTGCGCGGAAATCTCCATAGCGCCAAATGTTAAGCTGATGAGAAGACAAAGGCTTTAATCAACCACAATGGAAGAAACAACCAGACATATATTAGACTTAATTCCTGCAAAGCTACAAGGGGCTGCCTGCATCTCCGGCTCCCTTTACTTTTTTTTTTCTTTTGTCTTTTTCCATCCAACACCACTCAGTCTATTACTTCTCCTGTTCCATTACCCAGACAGTGCATCGCCTCATAAACCGCCACATGCATCCTTTAAATGTCGCAGTTACCACAAAGTGGCTGCAAAAGTGTGCATAGTTATGCAAATGTTATAAAACTGTCCCATCTCTTTGTCTGGATGCATAACTGTGTCTGTGTAGGATGTTTTTTTTCTGTTCTCAGGCATGTGCACTCAGCTGTTAACGCTGTGATTCATAGCTAATTAGCAACTGTGCTAATTAGCGCTACTTATTAGCGATGAATGAAATGAATGAAGCCATTTTCCATTTCTCACACCGCTGCCTTTTTGTGCTCCTCCCTGACATCCTGAAAACACGGCAGCGACTCAGATGTGAACCAAGCTCACCATTACAGTCACATGACTGTCATTTCGTGGGAACACGCCAGAGAACCACTGGGTAAATAATAGAGCACAGGAGCAATGTATTGTTTAAGAACTGCAGCAGTAATGGTTGACAGTTTATGTCGGCTTGTTCTATCTAGTTGAAGCTATTATGGAAAGGCTGTCTAACAAAAAAAAATGCATTTACTTTTTATTTATACAGGTTTGGAATACATACATTCTTCTTCCACATCACCACCACTGCAAATTTAAATCTAAATGTTACCAACTCACAGTCTTGCAAAGGTCATGAAATTAAACGTTTAACATTTGAACATGTTACGACCTAAAACTTCAACGCAGTCATTAGAGGATGGGGGTGTTACGTGATAGATCACCACAAAGTTCACAAATAATGAAGGAAAACAAGTGTGACTGTCTTTTTGCCACATTCTTCTTTGTGAAATTGTTCCACCTCATGCTGACTGGAGAGCTTTTGTAAGCTTTAATCCTTTGTGTTGGCAAAGGTTCTCAACTGAACCTCGGTCTAAGTTTTTTTAGATTTATTTTTTAGATTCCTAAAAAGTTTTATAACGAGCATTATTATCCTTATATTCATGTTGGTTTATCACCTAAAATCCATAAGAAAACTTTCACTTTGTTGTAACATGACAACATTTTCAGAGAAGTAGTATAAATACTTTTGCAAGACACTCCCCTCTGTAAACAAGGAAATAAAAGATGTCACTGATATATTCTTGTTCCATCAAAGTATATCGCAAGGAGGAAGTGAGGAACTGAAAAAAAAAAAGTTAAATGCTACTTACCCTGGCACTCTTGGCAGATTCTTGGCTGTTCAGATACTCTGTCACCTACAGAAGAAAGAGATGAGCTATTAGCATGTCACATAACCACGTCACATGTCTGCTTTTTTTTTAAAAAATTATTATTATTAAAAAGAATTAGAACCAATGCATCATTTCCACCAGCTCTTCAACTGGAAGCATTTCCTTCCAAACATGCAGGGAGATTTCTGAGTTTCTTGTTGAAAGCCCAAATTTCTAAGAGGAAGGGTACATGCTCACTCTCCATGTAACAGAGGTTGCGAAGAGCAGCGTGTTCTCTGAAGATCAACAGGATCGAGATAACACACAGACGCAGCCTGGTTATGTCACTACAGTGTGGGAAGCATAGCAGAGATTTTTGACGTCACATGATGGCTCACTTTTTAGGGTCATTGCTTTCCCTGCTGCGTGTGGCGCATCACTTTGCTCTTCATGCAACAACTTCAACCATCAAAGTCAACTGAGATGAGAGCCTTCCTTAAATCCTCCTGCCTCTCTAGCCTTGGGCCAACACCTCGTCAGTTTGGAGTAGCAATTTATAATCAAGTGCAGTAGCGGGCCGCCATAAATGAGCCACAAGCTAAAAAGGAGCACAGACCCCAAATGTGATCTTGATTTTACTGTACAGTAGAGGGGGGGAAAAAAACCAGACGGCTAACAAACACTAGTAGAGAAAGATTTTCCGTGCTATTTTTCTTAAATGAAGGTCAAACTCTTACACTGGTGAAGTCACGCAGTCACCCTTCTAAATTCTATATAGTTTTAAACATTGTCACAATGATGCAATCTCATTTTCTCTCCATTTCTGGAAGACCGTTTTCCAAAGGCCTGGCGTTAAATATGTTGCGTTTAAAAATTAAAGATAAAAATGGATGGATGGATTTTTGGAAATGAGATGCTGAAAAGTTTGTCTTTTTGAAGAATTATTACAGTAAGGGAAAAAAAATCATTTACTGAGTACACAGAATATGCAAGAGTTAGAGGAGGAATGAAGGCCAATGTGCAAACGTTGAGCATATTGACTGCTTCTGCTAGAACAGCCATTTAGCCTCTTTGAATGAACCAGTGATGAGTAATAGGACACAGGGTCGGGGTGGGGGCAGAAGAGGATGAAGAGAGTGCATTTGTTTAGGTGGATAAGAGGAAGTATGGACCTTAGAGAGTTTGAGTGACAAACCCTCACAGTGAAGGTGTCCTTCACCATTTCCAGCATCAGTCCACATTATGTACAGAATCTGAACAAACTCTACAAAGTAACACCACAGCACATGTCACTTCAGCGGATAAAATCCATGCGGCAGATGAAGAATTTGGGCCTTTTCTGGGTTAACACAGAGGAAATCAGCTGCAAAGGAGGAACACAGAATCAAATTTCACTTGCAGCAAAAGATGAAACCATGTCACGGATTCAATTGTGCGCTGCTTTTTGTAGCTGATTACAGCAGCAGACGAGCTGGCGTGCGCTCAAGCACCAAAACAAGCATGCCAGATGTTAAAACAGTCGAGTGGGATGGGGATGGATAGGACTCTGGAGTTTAATTGCTTAGCTAGCTTGTGCACATAGGTTGATTAGATATCTGCGCTGCACACGGCACGGCCAAGATAACAGACCTACAGCTGGATCGTACGGCAGCTCTGAATGTGTGCATGTGGGTGTGTGAGTGGGGAGGAAAGTGCTGTGCCTGCACAAGGCATCCATCAAAGCCAACTAAGGCAAGAGATTTTTTGGAAGGCGGACGAGTATGGCGAGTTAGTCCCACCAGGCAGATGTCACCATATGGAGGACCCCACCAATGATATTTCACAGACGCACACAAAAGAAAGGCCGTAGATGCCATTTGGGCTCTGTAGGGGGGGCTGTCGAAGTTCACATCATGTTTCACAGTCTTCCAAAAGCTGCATTTAAAACTTAGGTGGAGGACAGTTGCATATCTGAAACACAAGTGATAAATTAGAGAGAAAATAAAAGCACAAGGAACGTGCATCTTTCAACAAGATACATTCAATGTTTTTTTTTTCAAAACTAATTACAAGTCTCCATGTAAATGCAAAAATATTTCGCAACAGATGCAAAGTCAAGAGCACTACAAGACAATATGCAAAGATGAAATGTTGCCGTACTGAAAGTTTCACTCGTCTGGTGGGGAGGGTGCCTTTATCAGCTCAACCCTCGTCTTTCACCGTTCTGCTCACTTCAGTTCAATGAACACAGAAGCCAATCAGTTGAGCTCTAGATTTTCGTGGGTTTTCTGTTAAACAGCGCCGTGTATCATGTGCCGGATCCGTCTTTCACTGCTCTTCTATGGACTCCAGTGGGGAGGCATAATGGCTCATTTATGACTCAAATGCATGCAAAAACCCACCCGGCGTGGCGAAGACAAGGAATTTTTCTCATTTAGGAAACAACTGTGGCATGAAATACGCAGGAAGGAAGGAGAATGCAAGATGATGGCAGTGAAGTGTGATCCTGAATTTTGTTAAAAAATGTTTCAGCAAAGCAAGGAAGACAGTAGTAATTAGGGAAACCTAAAGATGGTTAGTTTTCAGATGAAGCGCAGTTTTCGAGAGCTAAATATTGATCATAGGGAAAGAAGCTGCAGGGGGGGGAAAAAATGCAGTAATTGTGAAGGGCTTGGGTAGAAGAGAGCAGCTGGTGGTGGTGTTTGTCTGGATGACCCAACAGAGCTCCCATATGCCAGACAGATGCCAGTATGATGAGTGGTGACCATAGACAGTTTGGCTAAAGATGTAACTGCATGTTCAAGAAAGCCCCCTAAAGGGTTTAATTTATTTATTTTTATTAACCACAGAACTGCACATTTCACAGTTTTTAACCCATCAGTTCCTACTGATCTCATCGTCAGATACCAGGAAAACATATTTCCATGAAAACCACAAGTCAGTTTGAGTGGATTCAGGAAACTGACATGAGACTAAATGAGAGACGGTGTGTTGGTGTGAGGCTTTTGATGAGCTGAACGACAGGTGGTGCGGGCCCGGCGCTTTGGCACCGCTTAGTTTTTCTGACTGGCTGTGAATCTGAAAGAGTGAGCGGAACGCTGGCCCTCGTGCCATGTCCAGGTGGTGTTCTGGTAAACGTGGTGTGAAAGTGATGGACGTAAGAATGAGCTAATGCTGCACGTCTTTAGCAGGTTGAGTCCTTCTGGTGCGTAGGTAAGCTACGACTTTATTTATTGATTTTAACGCTGGTGAAGGAAAACTTAAGTTTGGATAAAGTGCACAGAAAAAGCTGATTATTAAAGGTTTGTTTACGTACTTGTTGACTTAAGTCACTCAAGTGAAAAGGGGGCAATGAGGTCCTTAATGTATGCTAAGCTTTTAGAGTCTGTAATTAAACAAGCAAGTTTAAAGAAATGACAACTTAACCCTTGTGACATTTACCTTTTCTGTTCTTTTTGTCTTTGTTGCTTAATCACAACTTTAATAGGGTAAACAAATATTTTTCTCTACTTTTTTTCCATAACTGGAGGGAAAACACTAAAATCAGATTCCACACCCTTCAATAACTGTTGGTAATGCATCCAGTTTTGTTCTCTCGTGTAATCTCAGACCCTCTCTGTCTGCACAGAGAGCAGAAAAACTGCACTAAACAGTCATCATCAGAGCATGTACTGGAACATAACGGCTTTTATGTTAGTAGCCCACACTGTTTCAAGTTGAGAGTACTTGGCTGAGAGACGGTCCTAAGAGACGTCTCTCGTTCAACATGCCCATGCATGAATACTGCATGGCAAGCAGAGAAGAGGCCAGGCTTTTTTGGGGGTGAGGGGATAAAAGGGGGTCTCTTCAGACTTGTCATCTTACAAGTGGTTTGATGGAGAGGAGCTTGTCTTGTAAGCACCATAGCTAACCAGAGAAATAACTCTCTAAGGCCTGTCATGGCTGAGTGGGACGAGGGAATCCCAAAGTGAACATCAACATGCTGAATGGAAAGCAGGCCTTTCATACTTAGTCGTCATCAATGAGGCTGACCACAATAATTGGTAAATACCTCTTAACGATTATGGTCAGAAGAGGAAATTGTCACTATGTGGCTTATGTGCATCACCATGCTAGTGAAAAAATTACTAGTTTTGAAACTAGTAATTTCAAAATCATGAGAATAAATGGTTTGTTTCAGGTTTAAATGGGAGTCTTAAAGACTCTTTTGAAGGGAATGCATGGAAGTATATTATGTCTGGTGACAAAAACCAGGTGCTATGTGAGCTCTGTAAGGTTTCTTACAGAAGCACAGGCTTGATGCACTAGCTTCCTAAAAGTAGGACAACAGGCTAATCAGCCAACAGAATAGTTCAAACTACCATTATTATTTTCAAGCTGATAAATGTACTCTTTAAAGTTTCTAAAAATTGTTGATACATCTTACCCAAGTATTAATGCAGTCTAATCAAGGTTTGATTGACTCTGGTCCTGAGTTTAATAATGTCCAGTCTTCATGCAGCCAAAAGTATATTGTTGATTTCTAAATCCTACAGGTCCCTGCTAAACTGCTCCTTATGGTTTCTTTTTTCTTAACTATAAGCATCATAATACATGTGCTGAGCTAGTAAATGCCAACAAGTCATCTTTTAAGTGCTCTCAAACATCAGCATCATAACGTCAGCGGAGCTAGCATGTCCTGTCTGTCTACCTCATAGGGAAAGTACTTTCAAACAACGCTGTTGTGTTAGTCTTGTTGGCTAAAGAGGATCACAGATGTTTGGTTCTGGATGTAATCGCCAAGTTAGCAGAGTTTCAAAGTTGGGGAGATGGTGAATGTTTGTTATTAGAGCACTGCTGTTGGATGAAACGCGTCAATGTGAACAGTCATTATCGATTTGGATGCCAATGACTATCTTTGAATAATTACTTTTCTTACTATCGATTTTGAGATAGCAATTAGTTTGACATACCTGGTGGAAGTCTTAAGATATTCAACTATTTTATTAGAAAAATGTTAAAGTATTTTGATAATAGAAACAAAGAGAGACAAGTGCAAAGGGAGACAAGTTCACATCATATTTGTGAGGGTCAGTGCCACTGATCTGAGGCTGGCTGGGATTTCTTCCTGTTGCCTGCTGGTTAGCCTCCCTTCCAGCATGGCTGTCGGAGAAGATCAGACACTTTGGTGGGAACTAACATGACAAGCCCACCAGCATGGGTTCATACAGTTAAGAGGTCACACTCATGTAACTCAACAGATCCACGTATACTGTCCAGCTCTCTCCCAAAGGCACCTTGTAATCAAAGGAGATTACAGTTTTATTCCAATTAGAATCTTTGAATATGCATTTTCTTTTCCAGAAAAAAAAAAAAAAGCTTGACAACATCTTGGTTCTCATAAGTCTGGAAATGATGGTGGGCAGACATTTATATGCATTCATCATGGAAAATGGACTATAGTCTGTGAAGAGACGCGTGCCAGCTCGGTCCTCAGATCAATGTAGCAGGAAAATGTGAAAACTGGCTCGACTGTGTGTAGAGTCAATGATGACGGAGTAGAAACTGCCCATTTAAGACCCCATCTCCAATATTTCTTGTAAAATAGATATTGAGCCTTTACTGGGGAGAATACCTGCTGTCACACAGCCGTAGAGCACAATGAGAATGAAACCAGTTAAAAAATGAAGATGGCAACTTGAGAAATCGTTTGGGTGAAGTTTCCAAAAAATGGTTAGAAACCACTTACGGACTTTTAAGCTTAATCAGAATGTGATCAAAATCTATAGACATAAATGTTTGTTGTTTTTCCATTTCACTTTAAATTTGCAGATTTTGTGAAATTATATGCTATTTTATTTCTTGTCTAGCTAATAGCCTCACCTGTCAACTTTTAACATTTGTTAACACGGCAGATTGCCCTAGCATGCTACCACTAGGTTTAGCAAGTTTTACTTTTTCCAGCATAAGTATCACTAAAGAATGAGACAAGAATAAAAACCACAATATATGGACGTGTAAAACCTGGACTAAACTATTCTACACTTCACTTGATTTCTATTCCTTTGATTTGTGGCAGTAAAAAAAAAGATTCTTAAAAATAGTCTTATCTCTAATGTACCCTGTCACCATCGCCACTCTGTCATTAATTTTAATCCAATAATTTTTTCTGTACTTCATTAAAACATGTGTAATAACTATGAGGGCCAGTCTGCTAATGAGCAACATCTGGGCTACATGAAAAGAAGATTGCCCAACAGGCCTAAATTTGTAGCTGTGCATCTTGAGTAAAGAAGCGCTACGTTTCCATGTAGCATAAAATCAGTGTCCTTAGCTGTTCTTTGCAGTGGATTCCATGATACAAAGCTTCCTTTGCAGTATAGTATATGTGCCAAACTGCAGAATAGTGCTTTGATAAATGGAACGAGTCATCCCTGGAGGCATCCTGAACGTGAGCCTCCACACTTATTTCCTGTATGGATTCCCCACATCCAGCCACACAGCTCAATCTTCAGCTACACTCACAAACTCCATTAACACAATTACCCCGCTGTGCCATTAACTACAGTGGGGGTTCTAACTGTGAACTTTAAAACAAACCACATGAGGCAGTGTGTGTGCAAAAAAAGAAAAGACAAAAAAGATGCATAAATAACAAAAATCTTCTTTGCATCTTAAGCTTCTCACAACTTCTCAAGTTGCCTAAAGCGTTTTACAACTTCAGAGAGCCCTGCTCAACGTTTATACATGAAAAGAAGGACCTCCGTATGAATGCAGCAACAATATAGGCAGAGAACATTTAAAAAAACAAAACTATATTTCCCAAGGGACTTCCTGGGTAATTAAAGATTCCTCGACTCATCTGTCACTCTCACACTTAAAAAGCTACCTCACAGCTGTTTTCCCCACAGTCTACTTTCTGCTGACACACTCTGGCACACCCCCTCTCACTAAAGGTCTAACACAGGTGTTCAGATACATGAGCTTAGCCTTTAAACGCCGCTGCTACATCTTAATCTAGTCCTAAGGGACAGTTTAGAGATGAGGCCTGGATCGATATTGCAGAAGTGAGCGCCGGTGATTTATAATAATTGCGCCAGCAGAGAAGTGACAAACGCATCCGTATTTGCAATTGACTTGTGATTATCAAACTGGAGATTATTAGCTTGTAACGCTAATGAACTTTGCGGGGCTAGCACCAGTGTCAGTTAGCTGAGGTGACTGGACGAGACAGCTAGCACCAAGTGGCCTGCCACAGTTTGAATCAGTCATGCCGCTGGCAGCTGCTGACAGAAAACACTGGTGAAAAGCAGCCGAGCACAACAGATAGTGCTGCTAACCACACAGCCATCTTCCACTTGAGCTGCCATGACAGACTCATTACATCTTGGACAAAGAAATATCAGGTCCGGGTGCAGATTTCTGTGAGCTGGTCAAAAATAGATGCTGCAGGCGCTTTCTGTGTAACCAATCAGGCAGAAAGAAAAATACATTTCATATCTATTTCTAATTCTGTTGAGCCAGGTATGCTTCTTTTTTTTTTTTCTTCCACTGAGCGAAGACGCCGTTCAGGTCTTGCACCTCTACCTTCGCTTTAAATAGTAAAGGAGGCATTATGACATTATCAGCAGAAGTCTCACAGGGCAACATCAGCTGATGCAAGCTGCAAATAATCACACAACATTTTAAATCAGAGCTCATTATCAGGCTGCTGCCAGGTCTGATCTGAGCAGCTCTCCACTCTAATTCCTGGGGATTATTACTCATCATGACATAGCACTGAAAGACAAAATGCAAATTAGAACACGCAAAAGCCAAACAAGCTTCCCACCAAATACTGTGCAGATCACTTGCTGTTGCTCCGCTTAGATAAAATGAATACCAAGGCCTATTAAAAAATAATAAAAATAGAGAAAACAGTGAGGGGAGATTGGTAGGATTTTTTTTTTCTAACTGATAAAAGCAATTTGACAAGCGATAAAAAGAAGCAGAGGATAAATTGCAAATGCAAGAACAAGCAAAGTAATTAAGAAGCGAGTGATAAAAAGATACAAGTTCTAGGGAACAAAGGAATCAAGATCAAGTTGATGAAGAGAATACTCTGTCTTGCACACACACTTTTCACATTTTGCCAAGTTACAAACCTTATTTTATGATAGATGAAAAAGTAGATAAAAATCTTCAACACTGACCAGTCGGAGAATAGACTTCCCACACCATAATGCTGCCACCACCATGTTCTACAATGGGCATGGAGAGTTCAAGGTGATGTGCAGATTAGTAAGGATTTTCTATTCATCCACTGATACTGGAATCGGCATCACACTGGATTTAACCCACAACTTCCAATTCAGGCACTGTTGTGTACAAATGAATGAAACGCTTCCTGGAATTTAGTAAAAAAAAAAAAAAACATTAAAAACATTATGTAAATGGCCACAACAAGGAAAAATCTGGTAGAGTTCAGGGTTTGTTAGTGTTCAAATTAAAAAGGCAGAATTTCATAAATGCATAAGGAACAGAATTTAGAGCGATAAATAAAAGAAGAGGGAAGTGTGTTAGTGAGTATCGGGGTGAGTGTCCATGTGGCACGATGCCATTGTTTTAAGAGTTTATAGAGCCAGGACCATTTAAGAGAAGCTCAGCTTATCTGCTCTGCCTGAGGAGGGGGAACGCATCAGAGGTTGTTAGAGAGGGGGACTAAATGTTTGTACACAGAGAATCAATCAACATGGTAAACATTCATCATCTCTGGTTTGCTTTAGGTATTAACTTTTTTAAATACTTCATAGACGTTTTTTTGTCATAATAAATGAGCTATTTGTCATAATAAATTCTTTGTCATAATAAATTCAATTAGCTTTTTGCATCTACACCCATAGGAAAATCAATGCCCACTTAATTACATAATTGTCAGAAATTCTACTGGAGGAAGAAAAACAAAAGTCTTCCACCAACTCAAGAATAGCAGTTGCCATCGGGGGCAATCAGACCAAATGACATGGTTGACACTGCTCTAAATCTGGCTGCCTGAGGCAACTATTACTGAGCTGGTGAGCTTTGCTAACAGCTCATTTATGACACCAACATGCTGATTACATGTACCCGTGGCCGGCACTTTATATGGCAGCCACTTTACCTGGCAATCTACAAAGTACAGCAGAACTCCACCTAAGGGGCTGTTGAAACAAAAACAAACATTGGTACAGAAATAAAAGTTCTCCAGATCTATATCTGAATTACAACATTAACTTGATTTGGGAGTATTAAATCTGCCTAAGTGGATACAGTGTGCAATTATTGCATTTTCTTGGTCATAATTTTTGCTTGTCATCTGTTTCCCTTTTGTCTAATTCCACTTACTTTCCCAATAATCTGCCGCAGGTATTAAATCATAATGCACGTCCCATTCTGGGTAAAAATGCTAAACAGCAGCTGTCCATATGGTGTGCATCATGAGCATCTACTAAAGTACAGCTTAAGGTGGAATGCACTTGAAAAAGAAATAAACTCCAAATGGATGAAAATCCCCTCCCTGCTGTCTCCCTCTTGGGACAAAGCCACCCTCAAAGACTGGTGTTAACCTTCAGTGCACTTATGACTGACTATTAATGGCTGCTCAAGTGCCAATGAACATTACAGCCCATCTGTTATATAATGCTTTAGAACTTGAGTACAGATTACAGTGACCATGTTCCAATCCCCAGCACTGGATAAAGAACAGACAAACAGGATGAGATGGGGAAGGACAAAAGTCACTTTTACATGCAGGCTGATTGTCTGAGTGGAAGAGGAGGAGGGGTGTGAACGAGGACGCGGAAGACGGTGTGCCGTACTGTAGCACCGAAGGCTAAACGAGATGAAAAATGAGGCACGGATCCAGGTGGCAACAAAAGGTTATATCTTAAAACATTTTTTGGCTGTTGCTCCAGCAGAACAGTATTTTTTGTTGTGTCACCAGCAGCAGGAGTCGTGGCACCCATGAATCTCTAAGCCAGTGTGCACCTTGTAAACAAATGACTCCACACAAACACAAGTACTGTAGATCAAAGATGCAACCATTTACTAAAGCAGCAGGGATAACTGTAAATTCACCCAGCTGACACTGTGAACAATAGCTCATCTAAACCACTTCGTCACTTGCTTACATATTTATCTTTTTAGCACACGTTTAAAAAAGCAGAACAGGTGTGGAATATGTCTTAACAGCTGACTTTAACATGGGGTTCATTCAGACCAGACCCATTTTAGCCTGCTTTATAATCGAGTTCTTCTTTGTTTGCCTAGAAAGTCCGGTTCGATCGGGGAGGTGTGAATGCATAATAGAACCCTGATGCAGACCAAACCAAAACGAAGTCCAGTAGGTTGAATGCATATGTGAAGGCCAAGCAGACCGGAGACCACTCCAAAAGCAGGAAGTGAACTCTTGCGCAGGGCATCCTGGTTGAATACAATCAAAACAGATTCATGAGACTAGAGCTAGAGGGAGGAATGGCTCGCAGACTTTTACCAAAGACAAGAGAGAAATCCTACAACTTCTAAAACTATTTTTGCTTACATTTCACAAAGAAGGAAGTTGCGCTAATGTGTTCTTCAGAGGTGCTTGTTATGTTTCCTTCAGTAACTCTTGGTGCAGCGCCACCACAGGCGAGGAGGTGTACATGTTTTTCAAAAGGTTAGCTTTGTTTGACAGTGCGGTGTGAAAACGTAACAACTGTTGCAATTTTGGTTCCCAATTGAACTGAGTCTACCAGACTACCAGGTGATGAGAAACAAAATAACAAAAAAATTATAAAAAGAAAGTATGACTTGGATAGCATCTAAAAGTAGTCTGATCTCCCTTCTGCTCATTGTTCCAAGTAGGATAAATGGAAGATCGCAATGATACTCAGAACCGCGACTCAGATTATATGTGGAATTACCTTCAGGACAAGCTGTAGAGCTTTACTTTAACACAAACTTGTAAGCACTTTGGCAACACTGCTGCTTGTTAAGCTTCCTTCAGATCAAAATATCAAACTGTAGCCAGCAAGGAGGGGGCAAATGGAGAAACAGCTGTTGCATACTAAACAGGAACCATTAGATCCTACAAAACCTAAATCTGTGTGCAGTCTATAAGCCTATTAGTGGAATAGCTAGGAGGGTTTAATCACTGTCATTCGTCTGTAGGGTCCATTATGCCAAGACTGAATTATGGTCACTCACTCCACTGTGGAGGTCGGAAGTCGAAATACTCTCACAATGCACACTCTGAGGTGGGAGGTAAAACTTCACGGACAAGTGGGCTCTTACAAACAACTTTAGGCTTTGATCACTTTACCTCGTTGTTATTTAGTTAACCTTTGCACTTTATAGAAACACTTAACCATTTCTTTGTGCATTTGATTTTCATATAAAAGACAGTGATTAATATAAGGGTTGTGTAGGAGCAGTACTTGTAGCAGGAATCCATATCTCCCATTTACTTTATCTTTGATGTACAGAGCAGCTTCGAGTCTGCAGGAGGAATTAGCATAACGAGTGAAGAGTAAATGAGCAAAGCTTAACCGTTTGGCAAAATGACACTGTAGCGGTGTTTAAATGTACACTGATTCAGTCACAATTTTACATGCAGTTATAATAGGCAGAAGTGCCATTAATTTTTAATTTTTAATGATTTTTACATTCCAGGGTTGAATAATTACAAACAACTTCGATGGCCTAATTTAAAATATGAATAAGGAAAACAGAGGAGTCAGTGTGAGGTCTTTAAATTTAACAATCCTGCCAGTAATTCTGGTGCATCAGAGAAATGAGGAGAACTAGTTCCAAATTCTTCACTTTCACATAAATGAACACCTAGGTAGGTAAGGCTTGGACACAACTAGGTGTTCTGACAGGACAATGACCCTAAGCTGATTTAAGAATGGATGAATCAGATTTAAATAGCACTTCAGGAATGAAGACCTGGAAATTTATGGGCTGGGCCCTTGCCAGCAAACCAACCAATTTAAATTAGCTCCACCATTTTTGCTCAAATTAATGTCAATAGCTTCTAGATGGCTACAAAATTATTGTGGTTCCCCTGGACCTTGCTAAAAATTTAAAGGGGAGTTTGTATAAATTGAAGCTTATTTGTTTCCAAATATCACATGGAAGTTACTTGTAATGTAGTCATTCCACCACAAAGAACAAAAATAAAACATTTCAAAATAATCAATTAAAGTCCAAAATTAATAAGACAGGAGCATTTAAAATTCTGACCGGAGCTGTTACATGAAGAAAAAATATCAACATTTTATTCAGAGTTCATTTTGAGCATACATAAAAATGTATTACGTAAGAAGTAAATATCAATTGTTGCAGAAAAATGGAGTGAGGGCACAAACAAACTGACCTCAGAGGAGTGGAGCCACATTTCTCTAATAGGATCAGTGGATTGGAAGATCATGTAATGAAGAGAGAACCTGGCATGTGACTACAAATGATGTATTCAAATATGAAAATAATGGCACACAGACAAATCACAGCCGTCACCTCCTTTATGTCCGACTGATTGGAATCCGCAGCAGTTTGTAAATAACAGGGAGCGAAGTGAAAGAAAAACATGGTCTGGAAAAGAATAAACTAAAGGGTCCATCGTTGCAGGCATCCTCTCCATCATGTTGTCACGCAAAGCTATAAACAATTCGAACCTGTCCGTCGCAAATACAAGCACTTTTACTTTGACATGTTTAACTGCCCCGCTACATTACAAACTGCAGCAGCTGTTAAAGAGATGCCGGTCATGGAACTCTCGCTCAATACCATTCTGACTGCAAGGACTTTGGTGTCCATCAATATTTCACACCCAAACAAGAAATAGAAAAGGCACTTAAAATAATACACATAAAAGAGCCAACATCAGCACAAATGTTGAAATATCAATCCGTGCAGCGTATTACACCCCGCCTGTGGACTGCTCTTCTCAGTCAAGCAGCTACAGCAACAGAAGAAATCTCTGAGAACTTTTTAACACTCCACTCACCATTTTCTGCAGGTGCTTCTCCTTGCGGACGTCCACCATGACCAAGCCCTCTTTGACCAAGCCCAGGCCCACGTCATCCTTGGTGTCCCCAAACTGTATTGTGACGTGTGGGCAGGTGGCCCCTGAGTACTCCACATTCAGCAGGCATTGGCTGTTCTGGATGTCCCGCACCACACAGTCCACCACATCAGCACGGGCGTCCTCCTGGAGAAGGCAGGGGAACAATTGGTGCACTTAAGCAGTTGAGACAAGGTTTGTTTTCAATGGGCAACACTTTTTCGGACGTAAATTTTTTGTTCATTCTGAGGAATATAAAACTTGAGTGTAAATTTACAGCAGATATTTCAACACATGTCTGGACAAAAAGCTAAGTGGATAGATGAACAGATGGCTGGATTGATGGTCGGTTAAATCACAGATGAAAATAGATGAAAAGACCATGGATAAGGGAATAAAGTGTGCAAATACAAATATGTTCCCATAGTTAACCTGGCCTGGAAAATGCTCAAAAGAAAATCTATAAATTTCTAGACTGCAAAGGAACACTTTACAAATATTAACTTGGGTTAAAAAGAGGGGAAAAAACAAAACACAGTTAATTACAATAGCGCTAGACTGTTAAAAACCTGTGGCTGCTGATGTTAATTCAGTATTCTGAAGCATGGCGAACACGGACTGAACGGCTTTTTTCACTTCCTCTGCTACCGTCACTAAAACTACAGGCAAAACTACAGCACAGAAAATTTACGTCATTGATCACAAGTTTCTCCTTCTCTTCTCTGATTGAAAATCTACTGTAGGCAATCCAACCAAAGAGAAGAAAACACAGACTGCGCACATTTTTTTTGTGCGTGAAATTGCACAGGAAGTCAACGGCCAGGCTACAGTGGTGCAGGACATCTTTCAAAGCTGTTCTCTTCTCCCTTGAACTTTTCAACTCTTAAAATCCAGCAATTAAATGAACATATGGAGAAGACGATAGTCACACAGCTGCAACAAAATCTTGACCTTATGTCCTTCAGCAGACGGGGTGAAAATGAAACTAAGAGAGTTGGCTTTGGCACCTTCAAAAGAAAGAAGACAGCATAAAAAGAAAAAACAACAGCCCCTCGCCCCTTCCAAACAAAAAACAGAAAAAGAAAAAAAAATCAGCTCCTGGCCATTAACCATCCCTTCCCTACACCATCTATCTCTTTGCTACCCTTCTTTCTCGCCCTGGTCTTGTCTCCATGGTAACCCCCTTCCAGCTAGCCACCCTTGGGCATCTGCGCGTCTGGTGTATGTGTGTGTGAGTGAGCGAGTGTGGGCAGGGAGGCTTATTCGAGGAACAAAACTAGAAGGGCCTTTTTTGTCCCCTTGTCTCCCCCCGGTCAACTTGTCACAGTCGCCGTGGGGACCCTCGGGGCGAGGGGGAGACGACTGCTGATGAAGAATAGAGTAATGCTTATGAAAAGACAATAGAAAATTCATAAGGACCTTTCAATGTCTTCATCTTTCACGCTACGCGTTGAAAAAAGCAGTTTGATGTAGGGACGTGTAGATGAGTAGACTTAAAAAAAAATTTTAAGCAGTTCTTCCGCCACAGATATAGACTTCACAAGATCTTAAACCATTTCCTTTTTTGCAAATTTTTAAACTATAAAAACAGATGTTAATAACTATTCATTTACAACAGATATTTCTATAGTCATAAGGAAAAAAATACAAGTGGAACAGATGGACCTGATCAGGGGCACGAGAACTACAACTTTTGGAAATACTTATCCAAATTTAAAAAGTAGGATCTCTGATTTACATAAATGCTTTAGAATCTACCATTTGTAAATCAGCCATAAATCAAACTGTCAGGGCTGCATTTCATCTCGCAGGCTTTTAAAATCAAGTTTCAGCATCAAACTTCTCTTGAATGTGCCTGAAAAGTATTATGGAAATTACCGTCATAAACTGTTCCCTACTTCACAAAAAAACTGCAAAGATGTGAGGTGTCGGATGTGTTTGTCGACCTTTACTTTGCGATTTTAGCTTAAAAAGTCATTTCTTGTTGCCAGTGGATTTTGCCATGACTGTGATTGGAAAACGGGAAATGGTAATGCAGTATAAGTGAAAGGAGCTTATAAGTTAATGAGCTGCCTTTTCTTTTGACTATTTTTTTTAACTGACAATCTCGATAAAAATTTAATCTCCAATTAGCTCAAAAAGACAGAAAAAATATTAGTGGAGCCATGTGAATGGAATGACAACCTTTAAAAGGGAAAAACACAATCTAAAAATGTGATATTTTTTGCTGCAGCGACGTGTCATGGATGTGACATTCATGATGCCTCCTGCTTTGATACAAGTCACCAGGACACATCTCAGGTAAAAAATAAAATCTACCCCCCCCCCCTTAAAACAGAAGAACAGTAGGAGTTTGTCACGGCTGACACTTTTTGAAAATACTGTCACTTTACAGAGTATCTGATGAGAAACAACAGGATGCAAGCAGTGGGATTTCATCCAAATGGCAGACTTTTAGTCTTCGAAAAGAACTTTTCAGAGAGTGACTAAGACGCCAATTATGACTTGTGAAGACAGATGTTTTGTGCAAGGGCATCAGGTGGTGGGTTACGGGAGGAAGGCAGCAACCTTTCTAACAAAGCTTCTGTACCAGCGGGGCACCATGCTGTCAGTGTGTCAGATAGCAACCAGAAGAAACGGAAATCTGAGACAAAACGGAAAGTTGAGACGCAGGGGCGACGGAAAGACGACTGAGCAGAAGAGGTGTAAGGTGTGTGTCAGACTGAAAGGTGTGCTACAGGTTTTTAATGCTTGTGTATGGGAGCTTTAACATGGAGGTGAACCCTGTGTCCCACGGGTTGCTCCAACAGATGGGCTACTTCATTACTGACTCATGAGAGGTGGCAGCACAGAGCTCAGACAGCCTGCTTTTCATTTATCATTTTTAGGAAGAAAGTGAAGAAATTCTGGGAAAAGAATGACATTTTCAAATCTAATCAACTGTTTATATTTATGTATATGTATGTATATATAAAAAAACAAATCGGCTTGCATTCATCAAAAGCAGACTTTAACTCAATAGGCACAGATAAACTTTAGCAGCATAGCCAAACAAACAAATCCTGCAACTCGATGAATCCCGGGATCATATCTAAAGTGGTCTGCATCTTATGCAGCCTACGTGACACAGAAATCTTCTAAAAGCAAATCACACGCAGCAGAATAAATCCAGGATTTAAGTCGGCGCCAACAAGGCCTACAGCTAAAGTAAACCCGCTTTGGTTTGATTTGTATGCAGTCGGTTCAAGACGCTGCCAACGAGCCGACCTCCTGACACACAAGCACACGTACGTGCCTGTGGTCACTGAAGGTTGAGTAAACATGATTATTGCTGCAGAAAACAGCGGAAGGTGCTCAACCATGTACGTACGCCAGCGTAACAAGTAGATATCATCTCTGCATAGGAAAATAACAGTTCAGGCTGCTGAATAATTGAAGGGAATGTTATCAAATTTGTTTAAAAAGAACACAGATGGCAAGTTCTTTTTCTTCTTTTTTTTAATCTTTGTGCAAACATGAAAAACTAGTGACTTTGCGTTTGTCATTGCTCTCTTTTGCTTCTGTTACATCTATTATCCGAGCGCGAGCATCGTTTTCACAAGACTGCCTGGAATGGAAAGTCAGCCTTGTCTATCAGTTCCAGACTTATCACACGGTGTGATTTGTGAAACTCAAACACTTTTCATGTCATGCCAGGAAAGTCAAACTTTCAAAAGTTGTCAGAAAGCGGGACGGAAGAAGCCGATATCTCAGCTAATTTCGGAGCTCGTGGCTGCAAAAACATGTCTGCTCATCTGTGCACTTACGTCCTGTGGGACCTGGATGAAGGCGAAGGTGTACTCCGTGGCCTGTGCTGGCAGGGTCCTGGTGCTGAAGGCGGGAGGTATGGCAGCCAGACGGGTGCTTGACACAACTTCTCTCTGAGGAAGGACACAAGAAGGACATTTGAAACCCGGCACACAGCAGCTTTCATACGTGTGATGTTAACGACATCTTGTGATATTAAAACGTCACAATATTTCTTGTCTTGACGGTGTCTGGGAGCGATATTCAGTTGCTGATGCCATGAATTTATTATGAGTCCTAAATATAAAGGTGAGTGCCTTAAGCTGTATCTACCTACTTGTGTTTGAGACTTATTTTCAAATGAGAAAATAAGTACTCCTTAGTTTCTCTGTACTAAAATACGTCTTGTTGGACATTATCTGGATACATTAGCCTGTATATACCACTTTTAAATTTGTTTGACAGCATTTTGAAAAAAAGAAAGTAACAGAATGAATGATAAAAGAGGAATAATTTGCAAAAACTACATCAGACTAACTGCTAATAATGGTACAGTGAGTATCATTGAATTTTACTGACACCAAGAGAGCCCCACAATGCAATGTGACATGAGACTAGAAATCTGTAAATATGGAGGGAAGTGTTAATTGTATGAATCTGCATTTCAGCAGTTTTTACTACAGTATAAATACTTGATTTTTACTTGTAAATGAAACATTTTATTTCCTGGATGCAATGTTTCTTTCTTCAATTAGATTTTATATTTGTATTGCACTCTAACAGTACCAGAATAAACGGGAAAAAAAATGTGTGAGGCATCTTCTTTCGGTTGATAAAATACTTCACACTCTTGTAAGTAAACCATATAATAGTTGATACACCTGCGAAGGTGCAAGTTCCATATGCGTTTCAGCTTAGCTAAAGTAAGGATGAAGACGGCCCAAGATGCAAGATGTGATAATCCCATCGTCGTGCTGTACCGGGTGAATCGACTGAAAAGTCTGAATTGGTTGACGCACTCAGAGTGGTATGTTTACTTGCCTCGGCAAGACACTGATATAAGGAAGCAGATTTATTTTACCTTCAGAAACTTGCAGCAAAACATGTTTTAAATGTATAAAGTAGGACTGATGTGTATGAATGCACAAATTAAATTGATTTGATCTGAATATGTCAATTTTCTCTTGATTGGTAAGTCCAATATTGAAAAGTCTATTTTTTTTCCCACTTCATTAAATGCATAAAAAATCACCACATTTTTGGTCTACAAATGGATTGACATGAAAAATGTTCCTTAAATTGAATTTCCTGCATAAATTGCGATAATTTTAGAATCTATCACTTTTGTTTTTTGTTGTCTTTTAATAAGTAATAAACAAAGGCTGATTATTGCATTTGTTTTACCTACGCAGTCTAGAAAATAAGTATATGTTTTGGGGTCATTTCGAGATATAAAGCTACAAATGAATAATATTTACTATACGTTTATCATACAAAATCTATAAAAAATGTAAAAGCTCTGTTCAGTCACTGACCCATAAAGGCTTTAGCGTGTTGGGATGTCAGATAAATACAGCCATGAGAACTCAAGAGGTAATTTAGCGACCCTCTCATATCTTTAGTTAATGTGTTCAATGAACTGTCCAGTCTAGACAGAAAATATCTCTCAGATTCATAATGACACAATGTTAAGATTTATCTGCATGATATGAGACTTTGATGACACTTTGAATGTAGGCTTTAAATCTGAAAATGACAAAAGTGCTCCGCTGTGTTTGCTAATGATCACATAATAATTCAGGTAGCGCCATGTACCTGAGAGAGGTGGCAGTATTGTAGGCTAATAGCTCGTGACACAAGGGCACGAATTCAAGGCCGGTCTGACTCAACCTGAAATGACGCAAAACTACTACAAATGAGAGGCTGCGGAAATCAGCTCGTGTTTTTTTTTTTTGTGTGTGTACCAGGTCAGCCTCGGAGAACAACACTTTCAGCAACATGCCAGGATGCATTGCATCTGCCAGCCAAACCGTGGTCTGTCCCCCCTGCTCTGAGGTCAGTCGCACACTGTGCCGCTCCACTGCATCATGGGAAAACTCCCGCAGGGCGGGGGCTGGCTGCATGAGCCACTCGGTGATGATGCAAGCATGAGGACGCACGTGGGCAGAGGACTATACTGCCTTCGTCATCGCCGAGTAAAATTAAAAATACCCAGGGAGAGGCAGGAAACGTTTCATTCTGAAGAAAACCAGGGTTTCTATGAATCTTCTGTTTAATAGTTGCCATTTTTCAGACATTTCAGTGCAAAACTAAAAAAAAGAAAAATGACTGGATGCAACAAATCACTTTTTTAATCTGTGATGCTTTTGTTTAAAAATGCTTTGAATTTTAAGGCATATAAAATGCATATTTAATGTAAAATTTTGCAATAACTTTCTGATACTTCTTACAACTGCACACGTGACTCTTTTTGTCATCAAGATATTCCATAAGCTATAGAACCACACTTTGTGACTGAAACTTTGCACATCCTGATACTTTGATGGTTAAAATTTTAAGTCCAGAGGCCAAAAAATAGTAGTTAAATAATTTAAAAACCTCAAAAGGTTTTGGTGTATCAAGTCAACATAAATGAATTGATAAAAACTAGAATAAAATCTATATTTACTTTCTGACCAAGTAAAGATTCTGTTCTGAACTTTTTGGGTTTCAATAATAAAATACCATGAAAAAAAAGCAAGCAAGCTGGCATTTTGTTTCTCATATAAACTTCAGCTAAAAGGGCACAGAGACGTCTTAGAACATAAAAAAAACTTGGAATATAAAAATCCCCACAAAGATTTGAAGAAAGAAATTCCTATGTGCATGTTCTTCAACTCTAAAGATCAGCACTTTGCCTTAATGAGAACACTTTCCCGCCACGCACGCACACAATCAGATTTATTGCTACAAAGTTACTCACGTTGCCATAGTCGATGTAGAAGACGTGAACCTTTGCCGGTGACTCAACTTTCTCCACTCTGGCTCTGTACCTGCAGCAGCAGAAGAATAATTGGGGGGAAAGAAGGATAGAGAGAAAAGGGGGAAAGGGTGGGGGGAGAGAATAAAGAGTAGGAAAAGAGAGATGAAGACAGAGGGCACAAGAGGAAAAGGAGATGAGTAAATGATTCTGTGCTTATTTCCCTAGGGAGAAGGTGTTGGAGGATCTGTCTGTTGTGATTGGGGTAGAGGAGCGGGATAGGATGAACAGGCTGGGGGTGTGCAGGTTGGTGAGGGGGGACAGAGGAGATCTATCAGGACATAGGCGGGCGGTGGAAATTGCACGGAGGCCTCTTTGCAATAAAAGGCAGAAATTTAAACCTGTTTTTTTTTTTTTTTTTGCAGTGTAGAAAATGACGTTAGCGCATTAGTGCTAATCATAGAGACCCTGGAGGTTTTTCATTGTGGTCCTTTATTTTCTGGGACATTTGAAAAGCTCGATTTCCACGCAAATAAAAAGTAAAAGCAGCGACAATCAGAAAGTAACAATTAAATTACAAAACCACCTTCCTGAATAATAGCTACATATAGAAAGAAACTTATGCATAACATCACCTCACCTGGACATCACTCTGAATTTTGAGTAAGAAAAAAAAATGGCACTAAAGACAAATTGGCTGCAAAGCAGGCACAGCCGGAAAAAAAAAAAGACCAAATAATTAGGTTTATGCGGGTGAAGAGAGAATAATGAAGTAAAAAACTGCAATAATAAGGAGTTTGAGAAAAAGGAAGCGACTGATGAACAGAGGTTTTATTCTTGTCCGTTCGTGTTTCTGAGAGGACTTGCATGGTAACAAATTTTTAATTACTCCCCTAAAGAAACGAGTCTCCATGGAGAATGAACCGCACAGTTCTCTGATACAAAGAAGGAACAATGCAAACATAATTAGCTTGCTGAATAATAAAGGGCTGCCAGAAAGACACAAATCAAGATATTTTTCTCGCCGTCTAAGTGGCAGATGTTTCTTTCCCCCCCTCTCCGATGTGGAGATACAAACTTCGGATTTCCTGTTCAAAACGTCCCCCGACTTGTACTGGTGACACGTGAAGTAGATTAACTTGTGTTTTGCCCTAAAAGCAGAACAGGAAGATAGAGGGCAACACCTGTGTTGGATGAACATTTGGTTTTTAATTAGTTGCATGATCTTTCTTTCCCTACCCTCACCTTCTTGACTTCTATCCATCTCCCATGACCATCTGTGAACTTTAAACACTCAAAGAGACGCGGAGAAGAGATTTTGTATGTTGCTGCTTGGAAACCGCTGCTTTGTAAGAGCTAATCAAAATACTGTAGGTGACTGCTGTGGATGCGCCACATCCTTTGAATATAAAGTTGCTCAATCACCAAAGGAAATAAAAATGGATATAAATAAATAAATAAATAAATCCCTTCTGTTAGAAGTGCTGCTTTACAGGGAAATTTTAACTCCGGCTATTTATGTGGATGTTTTCCTGACACCACCGATACACACTCCCAGCACAAGTATTTCCCTGTTAGATGTCAAACTGATTAAGGAAGTAATCTGTTCAGAAGTGTGCTGGAACACTGTGATCCACAGTAATCCTACCACTCAAATTTAAGGGAGGAAAAAGGTCAAATGAGTGGTTATAAGGAGCAGGCTCTGCTAGGACTATCCAGTTCCGCAGTACGACACCTTCACATCTGATCTAACTTAAAATGGCGTGGAACTCATTTACTTACTCTATACTTCTTACTCAGCATTTTTGAAATGGCAGACATTCAGCTTTGTGTGCGTCTGACGCCTTCAGTAAGAAGGATAACCAAGGTTGCAGGGTGCAAGGTTAAAAATTTGTAACGTTTTTGAAGACAGAAATGCAGACATACCATTCACCATCAGCGAACTTGGCTAGGCAGTAGTCCCCTCTCCGTGCCGAATAAGACCCTTCAACGGGAGGATGGGCAGCGATCTCCGCTCTCATGGTTTCCATCAGACTCTCCAACTGGCCTCCTGATGGAATGAGTGGAAATTAAATTACAGTGTTGAGGTACAGCATTATCATTTCTCCAATCTATTCTAGATTCATCTTTGATGCAGATTGATTGTTTCTCTATTACCCTCAAACAATATAAATTGACGGTACAGGAAGGTTATGCATGGACTGGGTCTGATTTTCTTTCCTTTTTTAACAAAGTGTTATTGCTAAAGAAGGTAAATACTTGGCTTTATTTGTGAGAAGAAAATAATCTGACAATTACTTTTTAGTTTACCCTAAGTGTGTACTATAAAGCTGTTCCAACACAGCTGTCCAGAGAACAACACAGCAAAGTTGAAACAATTTAAATTATTTGGTGTGCGTTTGTTATATCACGCTGCTGCAAATGGCATCAAAATAGAACCAAATTGCTTTATTTCAAAAGGCAGCTGTGCAAGAAGAGAGAGATGGGAGATTTTTTTTTTATTTAAAAATAATTCAGCTCTTATAGCGTAAAGCAAGAACAACCAGGTCAAAAGAAATCTTATCACCTCTAGATACTGACACCAAAATTACTATTAGAAATACTTAGTAGCTTTTGTAACTGCTAAGCCCATTAACACTATGCAGCTTATTCTGGTTTGACCCTGGTGGTGAAGTAGAGCTTTGAGTTAAGCCAGCTCTCACAGTGGGCCTTTATGGCCCATCAAGCCATTATATCATGAGCCGCAGACCCATTATAGTGGATTCAAGGTGAGAACGTGGCTGTCGATACGCAGGGAGACGGAGGAATCAGATAGTAAGCCACAGCTTCATGGGGAACCAATGACTGTGGTAAGTGGCTGCCTGATTTGCAACCATCAGCGCAAATTGGGACGCCGATTGTGAACGTGCATCTTGACGAGAGCTACTTTTCAGCTGTTTGAGAAATGCTCGCGGTGTGTTTGTGTGTTTTAGAGACCGCTTGCTCATCCGTGTTGGCAAGTGTTTGCCAATGACTGTGTTTTGGTGTGGAGCGGCATTGAAGTGTATGGAAGCAATTACAGCAGCTAGTTTATTAAAGTGGCCAATAGGAATTTCCATGGTGATATTTTTAGAGGACATTTTCACAAATCAACCACTTGGAGGGGGGAGGGGTCTGGAGGCAGGAAAGCTAATTTAATGTGCGACTGATACTCTTTATTCAGACATTTGGATGATAGTAAACCCAAGCAGGACTAATGTTCTGTTTATGTCAGCATCTCACTTGAGGCATTAAAATTAAAAGAAGCTTCATTTCCAACACTCTACATGTTAACAGCGAGGAGCATTTTGCAGAAACATTAAATAAACGCAGCCAGGGTAGTTCTGCTGATGATGCATGTTACTACCAAACAAACAGCTTGCAGGCAGACACCTTTCTATTTCTGTACAGTCGCTCCTGCTTGTCATTAGCACCTAATATTATTTATGCTGCTGGAGAACAAGAAAATATGAATAATGATGCTGTTTTCCCACAGTTATCTATGCTGAGACAGGCAGACAGCTGCCAACCAATAGCTCAGGAGACATTCATTTGCATGTCAAACTTGGAGGGGAAAAAAAGGAAGGAAAGCAAAGGGATTTAGTGAGAAGTGAAGTGGGAGGAGAAAACTGGGGGCTCGGGTTGATTTTGCATAGTGAGAGCAGAGGTGTCCAAATATCTCCCTGCACAGCCGCTGTGGAGCTGGTAGCTGACGAATGCAGACAAATAAAAACATCCTGGTAGTTTTTCTTCAAACTGTTTTAACATATGAGCATTGAATCCCTGAGACATAAACATGTCTTAGATCCTCATGGTATAAATAAACTTGCCATGTTTTTTGGAGATTGATAGAAATTGCATTACAGGCTGTTTTTATGCATGCAAGACGAGACTGAATATGAACCTTCTAATTTTAGAAGCAGTTATGATTGGAGGCAAAGCAGACAGATATTGACATAGAAACTAATTTCTGCAACCAGTTAAAATTCTACATCTCAAGTTTTCGGGACCAAAATATGATGACAATGTTTGCTCCCACAGGGGGATTAATCGTTAAGGAATCAGTTTGGGTTTGGAGAGGAGGGGATGGCGAGCTTGTAGAGCTGAATCCAACATTATTAAACACTGTTTGATCAGTTTGGAAATGTTGTTTGTGCCAGAATAAAGACTACAACCACATTGGTGTACTTGAGATATTCTGGTTATCCACAGCAGTGGGTAACCAATCTGTTGACTGGCATAAAGCGGGAGACGGGGGCATTACCATTTAAGGCGAAATAAACAGAAATAATACAATTTATTGCTAAAAAGCTTTATTATTAAATGTGTGATTTATTTCCTAAGTTGAAACTGGACTAAAGTTAAATATGGGAGATTGGAACTTTTTTTTTCCTTTTTTAAAAAAAATAATCCTGCAAGTTATTAAAGTGCAAATAAAAAGATAAAAAGTCCTATGGTATGGTTAAGAACATGGGGATAAAATGAAAATAGGTCAGGATGAAACTAAGTGCTGGGTATGAATGAAAGAAGAGACAAACTGGCTGGAGCCATTCTTGCATCACACACTTGAATATTCGCAGCCAGGTTGATTGTTCAATCCCTCAGGTTCATGCGAATTTCACTTCTTACATAAAATATGAGGGTTTGGAAAATAACCCTGATAAAGGTGTCTGTCAAACTGAAAATTTGTTATTTTTTTCTACATTTTTATTATTTTGAGCTTATTCTTTTACATATGTTTAAGTATTACCATTGCTCAGCATCAGAAGTTGTCAAAAAAATTAAACCAATCTTTATAAATCCTAGACAATGACATAAAATAAATTTGTCAAAGTTCTCAAGCCTTCAAAATGCATGTCAAAAAGATAGAAAAGCAGGAGAACCAGGTAATCTAGCTGTCGTTACTGGAACAAAAAACAACAAACGCCACATGCTGCAGGAGAGCACAGCAGCACAATGAACCAACTGAAATGACTCAAGTCAACTTTTTTGTAAGAACAGAGCCCGTTAAATCCTGAAAAAGCAACAGTTAGGAAGTAGGAAGTACAGCAAGAACACACTGTATTACAGAGGCTAAATCCTATTCAACGCTGGCAGCAGGACAACCAAATATCTGCTTGCAGAAGGGGTAAACCGTGTCAAACGTTAGTGCTCATTTTGTGTTGAAGCAAGAGCCAAAGCGATGATCCAAAAAGCAGCCAAACCAATGACTGTGCCTGATGCTCGCCAAATTCTTTTTATCCTCATCTCTTTATCCCTCTGTCTCCCCCCCCACCCTCCCTCATTCTGTAATTTGTTTATACATGATAATGGCTGCAGCTGTTTATAAATCATATATAATTACATTCTGAATGCCGAGCGCAAAGTGAAGGACCGATTAGGCTTTAAAAGAACAGAAATAATAGAGAATGCAAGAGAGGGAGAGAAGACAGGGAGGAGAGCAGTGGTGGCGGTTTTACAGTTTGCTTGTGATCATATTCGATTATCTTGCGCCACGCGGTGTGGAAGCGAAGACGAAGGGGTGGGAAGACAAAAAGCCAATGAAAACAGTGGCTCAAGTGCCCTTTCAGCAGGCATCCCAAGGCTCTGGTGAATTCTATTAAGCTGTTTACAAAAGCCATTAAAACTCAGAAGGATAAATAATCACTGTATGACAGACCCACAGGCTGAGGCCGAGAGAGCAGTGATTGCTTGTAAAAGCAGTCCAATCTCAAAATTTCAACATGTACAGCAAATTATGAGCCTAATTGCTGTCGATCTGGAAAAACAAAACCCGTCTTTGGAAGTAGGTATTTAAGGGGATCAGGAAACAAACCAGAAAACTAACGCGTTTTTGTAATGTCAAAAATCATGGAATTCAGTGTTTATTGGTATTTTATTGCCAGCTCATAAAGGTTTTGATTAATTCTGAAGGAGAGAGTAAAACATTGCATTGGTTTCACAGTGTTTTACAAAAAGAAAATCATGCTATGCATTTGTACTCAACCCATAAAGTCAACACTGTAGAACCACCCTTCACTGCCAGGATCATCAGGCTAGCTTTGCCCATTCTTTTATGCAAAATAACTCAAATTCATTCAGATTGAATGGAAAGCATCAATGAACAGTAACTTTCAAGACAGTCAAAGTCTTGTTTGGACTTTAGCTGGGGCCTAACCTCTGGCTTTGAAGATATTGGTCTATCTTTAGGGTCGCTGCCCGGACTCAAGGTCAACCTCCAGTGTCTAACAATCTCTAACAAGTTTCTACAACCATTGTCCTGAATTTAGCGCCATCAATCTTCCCATCAACTGCAACTCCCTAATGAAGAAAACCGTATCAAAGCTTGATACCACCACACATTTGTACATTTGGAATGAAGTCCAATTTTGTTCTCATCTAACAAGTCTATAAGATAAAAACTCAAGAAAATACATTGATGTTTGTGGCTGTAAAGTGACAAAATAGTCAAAAATGCCATGGGCATAAATATTTCTGTAAGGTAGTGTCATTTATTAGGAAATGCCTGAGGAAAGAGTGACAGAGTTGTTGCTCTAAAAAGAGACCCTTGAGGACTGACTGCTGTTACTCTAAATGAATGGATTGTCCATCATTTAACAACTCAAACACACCCAGAACACACAACTGCCTGAGGTCTGCCAAACAAGAAACACAGTTGAGAGTTATATCCGCTAAGGCTAGTCAAAGGAGAACCAGCACTCAGCTGGGGAATACTGAGTAGAGAGCTAAGATAGGAGAAAGTTCCCCCTCTCTCCTTACTGACTGATGTTTTATGAACTGTAAGTTTATGTCACCATAAAAAAAACCCAAATGATCCTAATGCTCGACACATACAGCTTCACTCCCTCTAGAGCGGGATATGAGATTGCACCTCATCTGAAACCCCCCACTACCACCAATTACCCTCCTCCGTTCTTTTCTTGCCAACAGTCTGGAGTCTTTTACAGCAAATTACTGTTTCTGTCTCTGAAAAATGTAAACAAAGAAGGCATCTAGTGGTCTCTCTTGGTTTAGTCTCTCACCTTCTTTTTCTGCCACCTGTAAAGGCTAACCGGCTGAAGCTAATGGTCTGATTTAGTTGTCCAATAGACAAAGGTCCAAAAATACCAATGGGATAGATTTGTATTCTCCAAATTAGTTCAAATGTGCACACATTTGGCCAATTTTGAAGAGAACCCCATTATAGCCTAAAAAGAGGCACACCACTGTGAAAAATCCCACTCAGTCATTTCAATTTAGGTAATCCTTCCAAATGCTGACATTAGTGTGAATCAAGCTTGCTGGAGCAGTGAAGAATGGGCGATGCTCATTTTCCACCTAAAATCAAAAGCATCCTGGCTCAGACCGACAGCTGAGCTGACCTTTTAGAAGCTAACTTACGTATCTGATTTATCTACAGACACCCTGACAGAGGAGAGATCATCCAGGAAGAGTCTGACCTCTAACCACCACATCCTCTACATCAAGAAGAATCTAGGAAAGAAGAACGGCAGCATCAGCTGTCAAGTCTGCTGCAACTTTCACTCACATTGCACCCGGAGAGTATTTGAAGGTCTTCATTTTTTGCTTAGTTTGCACTGATCATCCTTCAAATGTTTCTACAGCTAGAGTCCACTTGCAGAACAGAAAGTTGACTAGGTATTACTTAGAAAGGCATGCACCATCTGTATATAAGGTCTCGCTGTCGAGTGTGGATGTCAGAGCAGAAACAAATGATAAAGTTAAAGTAATTGTCATAGAGACAGGACTGTGTCAATGGAGGAAGTGTACAGAAAAATCAGAAGCATTGAAAGACTCATTGGGAACAGTGGCGTCCCTCATCCGTAAACAGAAGAAACATTGAACCACCAGAACTCTTCTTTGAATTGAAAGGATGTTTTATGGAATCTTCTACCAATTCAAGACCCTATGAGAAATAAACAGCAATGTAAAGCCCAGCTTTCTCTGGAGTTTTACTCAAACTTGCAAAGAGAGCGCTCACACTCTAGAGTATAGACAACAGAAGCTTGAGCTCTCTCTCAGCTGAGCAGGTTAGAAAATACATCTGGATAAATGTGACATTTTGTGGGGATGTCCAACTCTGAACCATCACAGAAAGTCACATTCTGACTGTAGCCCAAAGAGCAGCTTGTTCTGTCTTTCTAGAGGGTCGGACTGGTTTTGCAGTGCATATCCTTATCACAGTAGACAGGCAGACAGTTTTGCAGAAGGGATAATAAGAAATTCACCCAAGGGCAGACCACACAAACACAAGAACTTCTTGTCTGAATGAAGCACAATTTTCCAATCAGAGCTGATTAAACATGCCTGTCCGAGTAAACATCGCGCAAGAGACGAGAACTTTCATCTACAGTACTCCTCCAACAGGCCTCCATGCAGAATGAACAAACAGAAGGCAAAACAGATTGGGGGATAAGGCCAAATATATGAGTCTTTACTCCAAGCTTGTAGCACTGAACTCTGAAGACTCTGAAGTGAAGAAAGTTTTTCTTTTTCACAAAAACTAACATCAAGTATGTAACGTGAAATGCTATGAGTAAATGCATGTACCAGCTTGGCTGCTCTATTTAGTAGGTATTCGATCAAGTGGGACCTATAAAGTTCAAAATCCAATTTAACAAACATGGGACTTTAAGAGGAGAACAGACCCATGGACTCAATGTAAAGACTTCTAATTAGCAGTTCTCATCCATTTTGTCAGCCTGCTAAGGTACTGAAACAGAGCACTTGATTCTTTCTTCATGGCATTAAGTCTAATTACATCCAATGTAAAATTTAAATTAATATGGTTTTATAGCTGTAGCATGAACCTAATTACATACACCCTACGATAACAGTATTTCAATTAAAACCATTCTCCTTTAATTTGATGCGACCATTAAACTGTTCACCATAATCATTACAACAATAGTCACATTTAGGCTTTTCTATCACTCCTTTTGTCTTTAGCCAGAAAGAGGAGTACATTTTTCCACTGTACAATTGGTTCCTTTATTATATTGGCGTAATTAGACTATTCAACTCTTAAAATTTACCAAAAAAAAAGACAAAACCTTTCTGAAAGGCTTACAACACAAGATGAATGATATCTACCTCTGGCTTGATGCCCACTGCAACAGAAATATGTGAACCAAAATAATTTTTATTAATTGCTTTAAAAAGAAAAGAAAAAGGCAGGAATTTTTGCAGCCTTATGCAAACCTTTTCTAACTATTCATCCATCCTTCATGCTTCATGCTGCAAAGTAATAATCACTTTGCTCCTTTGACATGGCATCCATTTAGAGGGCAATTCATCTTTATCAAGATAAAATGCGGCACTGATTTGAAAGTAGTCTTTGTTAAATAAACACCACAAATAAGGTGCGAGGACAAGTATTATCAACAACATCAAGACCATATAAGACAAATTAAAAAGTCAAAGAAAAACTAACATTTCAAGCGACTAGAAAGGGAGCCGCGATCTGGCCGTGCTGCTCTATCAGTAGATGGGTCCAGCATCATTAGGTGAAGAACAGCTGCTGTGTGTAAAAGGTAGAAGTGTGAATAATGTGGACGGAGTGGCACCTGGTTGGAAGGGGAACGACTCCACTCATTACGAGTCTGTATTGGTGCCAGGGAACAAGCTCTAGACAGCATGTTCAGCCAGCCGCACTGCAGCTGAGGTTTGGTGTGAGCAAGAAGTGTGTGTGTGTATTTGCTGGTGAGGGTCAGGCCCAGCAATTCAGGACCATGGAGGTGACAACAACGTGAGGTCCGGAGCAGGTGGGGTAGGGATCTGTGTGTGTGGGGGTGTGTATGTGTGCGTGGTGGGCAAAAATCAGTGAGCAACCTAAAGGAATGCTGCCCAGAAATATAATCACCACATGAGCACAGCTGATTAAGAAAAAATTAAAAAGTATATTGGTGCTGAGTCGACACCACATACCACAAATTAATCATAGTCTGGTATTCTGGAAGCCCAAGCTCAAAGTTTGTCTGTAACCCCGCTGAACCTCTGAATCAAGAAGTGATGTGTAGCGATGCCTCTGAAAGGACACCACATGTCAGCACTCACCTGTCACTCAAAGAGCTTATACTTTTAATGATATACTGTATTACCGAGTCTCAACTCTGCTGGACAGAGACCATTTTAGGAGCCAGTCTCAATAGGCCGGTTTTAGTCACCTCAACTTTAGCACTTATTTAGATTAGTGGAGTTCCACATCATTTAACTTGAAACTTTTTCTAAGATAAATTTGCCTTTCTTGAAAGAAAAAAAAAAGTTTTGTCCTTTTACAGCCAGATGAGCAGAAGTGTGCAGAAACAGGTGGGAGATGTTATTGTACACTCCTTACATTCAGTCACTCTGAAAGATTAAGGATAAATCGTAAAAGTGGCACGGTGGGAAGTCACAAAACTTTGGTCCATTTTGAGTCTGACGAAATTAATTTTCCACCCAACATTAATCCACTAATATAGTAATTACTGTACAGTTAACACAGAAAATGAATCTTCATTATGTTGAAGTACTGCTGGATAAAAAAAATATATAACAAGACGTGTTAGAAGCATAAAGGAAGGAGCATCTTCCTTGCTTAGAAAATGAAAGCAAGTCACGGCCCAGTCCAAAGTCACCAGGATGAAAGGTCCCCTCTTCCAAGTCTGAGGCTATTTTTGTAAACCGGACTGCTTCCTGTGGGTCAACAATATGTCTCTGCTTCAAGCAGAGGAGTTAAAGCATCTTTTGCTCTTGTTTGCATTTGGCAGTATTAAGGACCGGGAACTTCCAATTTGGCTAGGAAAATTATGTCCTATACTATTGAAATGTGGGTAATGACCACATATCTGATCAATTTGATCTGAAAGTTTCTAGGATGCTTGAAAGTTTTCAGGATACATCCCATTGAAAGACACCCCAGAGTGAACCCTGATCTCACCAGAGAGACTACATATCCCTTCTCATCTGGGAAAGCCTTGAGATCCCCAAAAATTACCCCAGCAGTGTCACCGAAGTGAGGGACATTCGACTTTACCTCCTTGACCCATTACTTCGTCAAACAGAGCGGAGTCGTGTCTGCAGTGAAATAAGTGTACAGTCTGTATCCCATAGGAAACAAAAACTTAATACAACATCCCTGAAGTGTATAAACAAGCAATATTCTAGCTGCTGCAGTTCTGGATTCTACCCAGAAAGACTCCAAACCTGCATTTGGATTGTTTTTTTTACCAAGCCTGCTTCCAGCAGAGTAGTATACTACCAGCTCTACATAGTTCAGAGTCGTCTCCCTTCATGTGTCTGGAGTGGCCTTTTGTCTCAGAGTATCCAAGGTTGCACAGATCTGTGCCGGCTCCCTTCTGACAGTAATTACATATAGCCTCCAGAGAGGAAACGGCACACAGAAGGAAAACAGGGGGATCAGAAACAGCACCACTGAAGCAAAGGGGTGGGTTGAGGAGTTGAAATGAGGTAGAGGGTGTTAGAAAACAATAAATGACTGCTTAACAAGATGAAATCCTAAAATAAACAGGATTACAGATCAATTTCCTAAATCCTCTGGGAAAATCTATTTCTAATGTGGAAGCAATCAGTTATCAACCAAGTGTAAATATATTCATATGTGAAATAGGGGGAGGGGAACATTAATTAAATGCAAATGATTAAAATGGGGAAAAGGGTCAAACCTGTAGCAGATACAGGACCCATGAGGGAAAATGACGCTGCAAGCTGCATTTCTGACTGCATTTTAATAGCTCAGAAAAAGTAACTACTTTAGAGACCGATGCATGAACTTTAACATCTAGAAAGCTGTGAAGGCTTTTCAGCAGCCACTCATCTCTACAGACCACAATAAATAAATAAATACACCCAACTTTATTACATAGACACAACTCCCTCAGGGTTAATGGTTTGGAAACTGGCTCTAAATATTAATGGCGATGTTCCTTTTTCTCCTTCCTCATCTTCTCTGTTCTACTTAAACAAGTGTACAACCAACTGAAATTGATGTTTCTTTAGCTTTTTTCTGCTGCGTTACTCATTTTTACTTGTGCACTGCGAAGCCTCAGATATGTTAAACAGCTACAGATTTTAAGGAATTTTTTGTTCCCTTTTGTTTACACTTCCTTGCTCTTCTGAATGATTCTCAATTCATTTTATTGCATTCTCTTCCAGTGAGAAGTATACTATAATTCTAACAAATACATAATTTTTCTTTGCATCAGCCTGATTCCTGGAAGACTTGATCTCTTTCTGCCATACTCTTGATAGTTATGTGAAGCCTGTTTATCACTGTTTTCTAAATGTGTGTTATTTTGGCAAAATTGAAAAAAATAAACAAATAATTTTAAAAAAAACTGTAGCTTTAGAGAAAGGTTTACCATGGCTTTCAGCAGATAACAAGAAGGCCAAATGAAGTGAAGCTTAGTAACTCTGTTTCATTGTTTTGAACTTTCACCTACAGTCATGTAATGTGATTTGGAAAGGCTAGCAGCTTTTCACAATAGGAATCTACAATTTCCACAGAATAGACACAGGGAATGCTGTTTTATTAATGCTAAACATGCTGACATAAGATGCTAAAAATGGCTTAAATAAACAGTACAACTGTTCAGCTCTGAAAATAATTAACCATTGATAATACAAATAATTGAAAATTAGATTTTTAATGATGTTCTTAAAAACTCTTGAATGATGAAATTGATAAATATATCAAAAGTGGCTAAAAATCAGAGCAGGCAGGTCAAACATTAACAAAAATTTTAATCAAAAACTTGTTACAAATTTCTAAAGTGGTGCATTTCCTATTCTGTACTTTTAGCATTTTTTTTTTTTTTTTTTACACATACTTAACTATCAGGTACCAAAAGGAGCTTTTAGCCACCAGCCGTGCCTGAAATTGCACATTGTGTAATTGCTTTAACAATCAACGATTTACGGCAATTTTCTATAATAAAGCAATAACTATATATTCTTAAAAAAACAAAAGGCTTTTGGGAGTATAGTAATCGATCAGCAGTGGGTCCCTCAGTTAATTTGGTTTTATCAGGATTTAAGATTTGTCAGATCTATCACAACCACAGTTAATGAAAACGTAAACAAGCTAAATTCTTAAGAAAAAAATTTAAATACAGCGCATTTTTAGCTTAGTTATGCTAAAAAGTGTATGTGTAAATAAACACTTTTTCATAAAAGGTTGTGAAATTGTTTATTTATAGGAATCAAACTGAAAGAGACCGGAAGAAAATAAAGGGTAGATTTTATATCGGGATTTAATTTTACCAGATAGAAAATTGGGTGAAATTTGAATCAAAGTCTTCAGGATAGCATTGCATTAATGTACTAATGAAGTATCTTCCAAAAACAGTTGCAAAAATAAATGTATGAATGACTGGCTGCTGGTTAATATGATATAACCAAAATATTTTACACATGGTTGGAGTTTCGCTTAACAGAGTCAAATGAAGCCATTCGAAATGGCTCATATCATTAACATGGGCACACATGAGGAAGCCACTTGTGTATTTCCTTTTAAGATGGCCTATTGTCATCTGCTGTAAACACTAAAGTACTCTGCTTCACACTGGATCTGTGTGTAAACTTGCTCACTAAGAAATGTTGTGGGGTGAGGGTGGTGGCATGTAATATTTTAAAGCACTCAGCTCGTGTGATTTTACAGCCTCTAACACTTTGATGTTCAACTCAAGAAGCCCAGATGACTTAATGCAGCTCTGAGTGCGCACCTGCAGAAATGAAAGGAACTGTGAGGCAGGAGAGGAGGTGGAGAAAGTGGAGGAGATAGAGGAGGGGGGCCAAGCAACCCAACAGGAGAGGGAAGCAGAGGGGAAGAGGACCGGTCAGGTTTTACTCCCCTGCTGAGAACAACATTTTTTTGTTTTGTTTTATGAAACCACCCTATAAGCTGCTTGTTGGAAGAACACAAGCCAATTAAATGAAAAAAATAAATATATAAGAAGCTGCCAGCACTGCTGGATCATCTAAAATAAAGGCTTTTTATGAGAAAAGATTGAATAACTCATAGCTCTCCTGTCAAAATACACTGAGAGCAGCAATATGAAAAAACGCTGTTTGTGTACAATTTTACATGGCGGGAAAAGTTGTATGGACTCCGTTTCCTGCTCTTCCTTAATGTCCAAGATATATAGAGAACTTGAAAAACAAGATGATGAACTATTCAGCATTTATTTCTCCTAAAGACCACAAGGGCCGCTAGTGGCATTAATCCAAACTTCAGGTTTGGACATGTAATGTCAAATTTCTGGCCCTTCGCTGTAACGTGATTCTGAACCATAAAAGCCCAGACAAAAATCAGAGCATCAATCCCGACTGACTGGGGCAGCAGCACCGTAGCCAGAGGTGGCGCTACGGTTTTGATTTGAATTTATAGCTCACGGCAAGAGAAGGAATAACATTATATTTCCACATATTTCAAGGAACCTGTAGATTTTTTATTGCATAGAGATGAAACATAGAGAGAGCTGCAAACTGAAAGGTTTATATATGCTTGTTATGATTAAATTAGATTCCGTGAGTTATATTCTTTGAGTTAAAATCTTGTTAATTGAAGGTAAATTCATTAATTATGTTGGGGGAGGCAAATGACAAAAAAAAGAGAAAAAAAACAAAAGAAAAGATGGACAATTTTGATTTCATGGCCTTTGAACGTCTACAGCTAGTGGAGACAGATGAGGGAGCAGGAGTGACAGGAAGGCTTCTGAATTCAGGGCAGCTCCCATGACCTGGCAGATAGAGACAATTTCTATGAACAGTTCAGATCTGTTCCATTCTGGCGAAAAAAAAAATCAATATGCTGAAAGTAGTTTTTATTGAATCGTCTTATTACATGTGAAACTGAGCACAAACTAACTTAGAATGGACACATTTTGAATCAAAAGAAGCTAATTAGTCCTTTTTTGCTACAGTAAACTCTCTAAATGCTTCTGGTATTGCCTGCAAGGATAATTATGCTGTTATTTAACGACTCTTGGAACACTCACAAAAAAAAAATTCAAACTGTACCAAAACATAAGCTTGGCCTGTCCTTAGATATTCTTGATCAAAGTTTTAGGCATTCAAAGCAGCATGAACGCATGCACAACAAATTGGCAATTAATGTGAAAGAAAACCAGTTTTCTTTATTTCTTCTGTGGTTTTCATTTTCAAGCGACTAAAAGCAAAGCGGTCGCATCATGATGTAATAATTGTCACTTCCCAGAGCTCAAATCTGAGGCGGTATACTCCGAGACACAACTTAAGAGTTTTATGCCATTTTTTTTATTCCAAAATCTGAATAATTCGGAATTTTCTTCTTTTTCCAAGTAGAATAAAATTTGAAATTTGTTGTCACAGAGTGACAACACCTTTTCCATTTCTGCACATGATATCAGTCCCAACAAGAATGATGGTTCAAATACCCTGGTGGAAAATTAAGTGATTTTTGCACCAAGTAGGTTTTCAAGTGCTCATTGAGTTGAACAACTTCTGGAAGATTAAATGCTTGGAATCAAGTTGGACCCCAATAGTTAGCGCCTGCAGCCATCGCTCTTCATTACTACAACCATTTATTAGTAGAAACAAGAGGGAGGTTCAGTTATTGGGTCTCCACTAGTGTGAAAAATGTTGGAGGTAAGAGGTGCAGTCAACGTCTTTGCAACAGAATTAATTCTCATTAATGAAATCAGTGTGGAGGTAAAAAAGCAGAGCAGAAAGTTAAAGAACCCTGGTCTTCACTTTTCTACAGAGACATTGATTATTTCCATACAAGCAGCTACTGCAGTATGAAGATAAGCTAAAATGTACAAATGAATATTTTACATAATTAAAATCAGCCAGCCTCCTGGTGCTTCCTCTATTTTATAATTTTTGAGCCACAATGTAACAGTACAGTTCTCCTCAAAAGTGTTTCTAACCTTTCACATTTTGTCTTGTTACAACCAGAAAATGTAATGTCGTTTATTAAATGTAATGTCGTTTATTAGGATTACATGACAAGTCAAAGTAGTGAACAACTGCGAAACTGAATAGTAAGAAATATTATTTATCCCTCCCCCCCTCCCTTATTAGAAAGAAAAAACTTAAATATTATACTAGTCTTTACTTTGACTAGTATTTTTCCTTTCCATATCCACTACTTATTTTGACTTATTTTAGATCTAACAGCAAGCAAAGTTTGTGGTTGCAATACGACACAACGTGGAAATGCATTTTAAACATATTAAAACAGAGAAAGTGTCTGTACCTGTCTCCACATCCTGGGCGTAGAAGTGCAGGGTGTCGGTGATTTCAGTCACATATACGGGTCTGTAGTTGGCCACACGTTCCTTCTCCTCAGAGACATGCACAACCTCCTCCACGGGCTTCTCCTCGTAGTTGGCCCAGATCTAAGAACACAGAGAAAAAAAGTTACAGCTCAGTTATTCCAAAATTTGACTTACAGTTCATGCATAGTTTCAATAAACCTGAAAATGCTTTGTGACGCAAATACGAATAAATATCTCCCTTGATTTCAGGCAGATATGGTACATCTAGACGTATGATGAGGTTAACTTCAACATCATCAACTTGGTGATAATGTCACAAGCTGGATAAAAGATACAGCCACAGAGTTTCTTTCACAAGCACAGCAGTTCAAGTTTGTGTGTGTAAGCAGGTTGGATCCCTTCTATGCTGCATCAAGGTTAGTTCTCCCTCACCTCCCTTGGAAAAACAGAGGGCAGGCGGCTCATTAGGGAGAACAGCTTTGCCTTGGGCCACAAATCAAACTGCGTGGACATCAGTAGATGTGTGCGTGAGTGTGTTAGCAGAGTGCAAGGGATGCAGTGCACTGAGTGGGTGGTTATTAACACAGAATGTTACGTGTTTGTGTACAACTTCAATAGAGCAATGGTGTTAAGCACGCATTCAAGCACAAGATGGTGAGGATGAAAGGAAACTAATAAACTCCCCGTGGAGGAATCTTTGGAAGATGAGGTGCACCAAAGCAGGAAGTTCTAAAGTCGAGAAGTGCAGTGGCGCTTTGGGCTTAAACTTTCTGTGGGGCTGTAGCAGCAGAACTCGGTGCTGTTTATCTACTGGCAATTTAGGAAGGATTTTATTTTAAAAAGGTCAGATGAAAAAAAAAAAAGCTCAGGAATATCTGGTTGGTCATTTGATTAGCTGTTTGGGTTTTTTCCCTATCTGTCAAGAACTACAACATTTATTTTTCTTAATTTGCTGCTGCATCTGACTGCTAATTTGTGTTTATATGCATATAATTGAGCAGGATTTGTAAGAAAAACTGATTTTAACCCTAAAAAGACAGCTCTCTGTCAACCTTCAATGTCAGAATGAGGAAATTCATAAAACAGAACCTGAGTTCATCTGGAATAAAACAAAATGCTTAAAAATGAAAAAAAGAAGCAGAAATACAAAAAGGGAGAAAAGAAAGTTGACAGAAAATAAACAAGATGGAATTTCAGGGATTGAGGGCAAGCAAGGTTAATGAAGAGCAAAAACGCAGCCACGCTTCACAAAGCCCAAGATCAAGCAGGATTTTTGCCTCAGCACCAGGCAGGTGTGTGCAATATTAGCATAGCAAACATATGCGGCCGAATGCACACATTACAAGCACGCTGACGAACCCTGGAATCCACCGCATCCCGTAATAAACATGCTTCCCACATTCTGAGGGAGCTGACATGACTCGGCTTTTAATCAAACCTGCAGCACCAATTAGGGATGACAAAGATTAGGTGTCACCATTCATTAGCCCGGTGGCCATCACTGCAACACTTTTACCGCGGTAGCAAGTGTTGGAAATCCAAGTAGGACATGATGTCCGATCGCAAGGGTGTGTCGGTCTCAAGGGGGCGAGAAATTATTAGATAATAAAAAATAAAAAAATAAAAGGCTGACAAAACTAATTTCCACTGATTTTGTTTTTAAAGTTCTTGTCAAAGAATGTAAGACAAAAAGCTCCTTTTAAAATATTACCCATTGGACGACAGCCTATAAACAAAAACATCAACTTTTTTTCCGGCTCCCAGGTGTCCCGAACAGCTTCATCAGTTTGCATTCTTCTGTCTGCAGTAAAACATTTGTGGGGAGAGAAAGACAAACACACCACAGCTGCTGCTGCTTTCTTTGTTGCGCCTTTATGAAAGAGCATAAAGCGCTGTGCATTCAATTCATTAATTGTGTCTAACGCTGCCAAAACACTGGTGATTAGAATGATTACAAAAGGATAAAAACTTGTTTTGCATCCTGCCTGAATGCACCATTAGAGACGCTATAGTCCAAGTCGTTTTTAAAAAAATGCAAACTCATGCACTTGCGGCGCCCAGGGCTGATGACCTTCCGTGAGCAGCCAACCGTCCTGTTTGTTCCATTTGAATGCAGGTATGCGACGCGGCAACTACAGCCACAGACGAGAGCCACCAAGCTGCCAGAAGTGATGTGAGAGAGGGGGGAAGAAATACACCTAAATGGGCCTAACCAACAGGCAATTAAGCTGGAGTTGAAGGGAGAACAAGTCCTAATGATGGAGACCAGGATGACCTTCATGGCAGCTGTAGAATGAAGAACACATTTACACCCGAGAGAGTGACAAGTTAATCTGGGAGGGTAATGTGATGATGGGGGAGAAGGTTGCTTATATGCTCAATGATGGCAATCAGAATCGCATAATAAAAGATAAAGTGTTCAAGCATGTTTGATAGAGTTTGAATGTTGAAAACTTGAAATTATGACTTTGTTTCTTGGCTTTTGTGTCTCCCCTTCGGCAAATGTCTTTCGTTCCATTTGTTCTCTCCGGCCCCTCTTGTGTGCTACCAACAATGAATTTATGACCGGTGTTTCTATAAAGAGGGATGAAATGAAGGAAAGAAAGCACAAGATGAAAGAACGATAGAAAAGAGAAAGGAGAGAAGAAAAAACAAGGAAAAAAAATTAGGCAAAGGAGCGACAGGAAGGTGGAAAAGAGAAATGACAAAAGGAAGAAAGGAAGGATAAAAGAATGGTTTGAAGTTAGGAAGGTAATGAGAAAAGACAGTAAGAACAAAAGGAGGGAAGGAAGAACAGAGACAGACAAAGAAGGAGGCAAGAACAGAAAGATGGACTCACAAATTACCAAGAACAGGGAATGAAAGATGTAATGACCCAGGGATGGCTGCAAGAACACAGAAGGAAAGCATTTAGGAGGTATAAATTCAGACCTGGAAAATACTTTTTGATAGTTTTCTAGAATGTGTAAAAACCCTGGAGGAAAGACTTGCAAGGATTACAAGTCCATGCAATGAGCAACACAGCAAAACTTGTGGCTAATGCCCTCAAAACCTGGTAATCACTCTTGCTTGGAACTGCTTGGTGGATTGGATGATTGCACCCTCTCACAACAATAAGGAATAAAAACGAGGGAAGCCATTCCATCTTCTCCACTCCAAACACTCTGGCTCTGTGCAGGAGCGAGTTTTTATCCTGGAGGATAGAGTTATTGGATCCTGGTTTCAGAATTTCATGTGGATCTCTCACTGCATCTCAACTGCGGTCAATGTTTTGTTTTTAAGAGAAATGTTTTCCCATCCCCTCACATTAATATCTATTCCTTATTGCCCAATCAGAGATCTTTCTGTGGTTGCTCTGAGTAAATCTGAACTACACGCCACAAGCAGAAAATCCACAGTTGGGATTCAATTGCCAGAACTGGAACTAAGAAGTTGAAGATTTAAAGATTGCATACCAATTTGCATGGCCGTAAAGTATAATATACCTGCAGTTGAGCAGTTTTACAGAGCTTTACTTTGTCAGCCTGGTGGATGAGATACTCTACTGGCTGAAGTGAGGCTCTTCAACAGCAAGCAAAGCTCTTCTTCAGGTAGTTAAGAGGTCTGCCAACTGGCTTGGGCTGAATTTATTGAAATATTTACGGCTTGAAGTGAACAAAGTGTCCCTCAAGACCGGGATATGGGCGTAGCGGAACAAATTCACACATTGGAGCACAAGTATATTAATATCCACACAGTTGCCACATTATGGCAGAGGAAGGGGTGAGAATGAAAATTGAGTCAACATGGTAATGAGCGTGAGGTGTTACATGTAGCATGTATGACAGAGGCAGCCAGTATAGATCCAATTGAAGTGTTGTATATGGTTACTATGTAACATGAGATGTGCTCAAATTTAAATCAATCCCTTTTAAAGAAGACAAATATTTTAAAAAATAAAATAAAAGTGGCGGCTAGTGCAGTTTGTTATGGGCTGGTACAACTTTTTTTGTGCCCCTGGCTGGCTCAATTTTTTTAATTTGGAAATTACCTACTTATCTAGAATCATATTTGCCAATTTGAAGGGTTTATTTTCCATCCAATTTTTGTGTATGGATACTACATTTTATTAAAATTTCAGCAGAACTTTCTCAAGAAGTTACACTTTAAATGACCACAAATGCCATAAATAGTGTTGGTGAATCAAGAAATAGATTATAAACCATGGAGAAATGTTTTTCTGCTATTTTCCCAAGATGCTTAGGATTGAAAATCTTTTGGGTCTACCCCTGTCATTACCTGTTTTATCACCTGAGCAATATCTATGAATCATCTGTAGGCACACCATGCATTTCAAGTTTACAGGAAGGCCAGTTTCTATTTTTACTGAAATCAAATTCCATATCTCACAGGTGGAGAATAAAACCGGTCCTTTTACCACAGACTTCCTGGCGTTTAAACATGTTAATCTTTTACAAACCGCAAAAGGAGTGTCAACTCTGTTTTTATATTAAGGTAAACACTGATTATTATTCTTTGATATTAAAAAGAACTCATTGGAGACTTAGTCTTCCTTTCGTAAGTGCCAACAAAAGTAATGCAGTGACGGCAGCAATACCCAGATGAGTCATCTGATTCCAACACACATCAGCAGAGGAAGTAACTCCATCACAATAAATGACCCACTTGTGTATAACAGAAAAAAAATTGAAGGACTTGTGAACCAACTAAAAGATTGAGCAACACACCCCAGGTACATCTTCTTGCATGTCTTTTATGTAGCTCTGTTATTAATTCATCACGTAATCAGCTGTGGAGGACAATTGAAATCAATAGGGCGGTGTTAGTCATAAAAGTGCCCTTTGTTAATCAATTTAGCCCCATTATGACCCTGATGAATCTGTTCGAGAGAAAATTATTCACTTTTCACACACAGGAGTTAGGGGTTGAGGTGGAGAAGGCTCTGCTGTCGGAACACAGTGGGGTCTTCAAAACTCACTACATATCCTACAGACCAATCCGCACTCATCTCTCCACTCATTAATTCAGACATAAATGCATACATGCAGGGTAGGGGCAGAGCCCCACTGTTATGAATTGTGGGCCCCTCAACTGCCATGCCAGGAAGTGCAACAAGTCTCAGACGGCTCAATTTTAATTTTTTTGTTTTTTTCACCCGTCCAGGGGGTCTTTTGTGGGCTCTAGTGTCTCTTATATGAAAGTAGGCTGACAGGAAAGGGGGACAGAGAGGAGGGAAGCCATGCGGCAAATGTCGTCGGGTCCGGGAGTCGAACCCGCGACAGCCGCGTCGAGGACTCAGGGCCTTCAAACATGGGTCGCGCTATCCCCTACGCCACCACGGCACGCCCAGACTGCTCAATTTTAACATACTACAGAAAAGATTATCGATACATAAACATTTCTCTAAGATTTTAGATAAAGAACATTGTTCCCTCCACATCTCATTGATATCACATTAAAAAAGACATTTGTTATTCGGCCAAGGGGAAGATTTGATTGGCATGCTAAGAGCTCATTTAAAAAAACAGCACTGGTATCATGTTAATGAGTGCTCCAGGTTTGTGAAGCAGAAAGGTGGGCGACCCCGGATTTCCTGTTCCTTAACGATGTTGTCTGTATCGACTAAGCAATTACAGGCGAGGAATGATCAACAAGACAGACACCTGCTTCAGTCAGATTCTTTGCCTCATCACAACCACGATAATTACAATGCAGACCGTTCGACGGTTTCTACAGAATAAACACTCATCATCAATAAGGTTACACACACCATAAGGCCCAAACACATGACCAGTCAGAATACAGAAATTAAAGTGTTTTGTTCAAATTGAAGCCCGACACTAAGAAAAAAATGCTACGTACCTTAAGAGAAAAAAGAATATATGTAGAAGATTCATAAATAAAAATAATATGATGTAATTTTAATAGAAGGCATTTCTTTTAAAACAAACAAAAAAGTAAATACTTTCCATGAGGTCATTTCAATAATGACGCACACTGAAGTAGTCATAAATGCTTCGTACACTTTATTCTCTAATAACAGCAATGCACACCAATATAACTCACCACCAGTGACTAATATAATGAGAGGCTGATTCCAGGTAAGTCTTTGAACTCACAAAGGTAAACCCCAGCTTCACTGTTTGAAAGGAGAGTTACCATAGCCCAGCACTTTGATCTACTGCCCGTTTTACAATGATTGGGTTATATTTTGTTGCAAAACACTAGGTCACTGCAGAGTCCATGTCTGCTTCAAGCAGAACACCTTTCCTGTGAGAACATGCCTCATCAATCTTGGCCGGATATTAGAGTTGAGTGACAGGTGCTGGGATGGCCAAGTTGTTCTGTTCCATTAAAGTGAAAAGACATGAACCCATTACCTCTGGGACCATGAAACGCCCATCTCTGGGGTTCAAAGAGGTTAGTGATGTCGCACATTAACCCTGGCGGCTCAAATAAAGCAGCTTCAGCAAAAGGATGAAGCATTTAAGGAAGGGGAGACTTTGGAAAGACGATTTGTCTGCTGTTCAAGGTTTTGGTCTTAATCTATCCAATTATAGGATAATTACCATAACCATACACACAATAAAAAGATCACAAACAAACGAATTGTGGCTGTGACCTTGGGAAACCGGTTTGGGTACAGACTCGACTTAGTAGCAACATAGTTCCTGTCAAACTGAGGTAACATAATATGACTGGTTATTGGTCTGCAAGGCCACATAACAGGACTTGGTAACAAAACATGTCAAGTTGCAGACAGGATTATTTCAAAACAGTAAAAACTGAAATCACACAGCACCAGTAAAATACGTTTAGAGAAACTCTGTCTTTTTTTCCCATGTCAGCCACAATAAAGAAGCAAGAATAAATCAAGAGATCACGTAAGGCAAAAGCAAATCAAAAAAAGTATTACATACACAAACTAGTAAAAAATTATTTCAACACCATGTATTATGTGCTGGTCAATATAATGCTATGTCACAAATTTAAATACAAAATACATGCACTTTAGTTTGTGGCTGTAGCATAGAAAACTGAGGCATCCATACATTTGCAAGGGATGGTAATTGCGTAATAATCAGGTCCAGAATGATTATGGCCTATCTGACTGCCGCCAGATAGTTGATCTGTTCAGAGACATGCATCCATTCCATTCAGCCAGTAGAAAAACTGCGCAACTCAGATATAAAATAGTGGCTTCTGATTTAAAATGTAATCAAACATGTAATGAGTGCTGACAGTTTCAGGCTGTGCTCCGTCTTAAAGACGGTGCACTCCTTTCATCTACAGCTGCAGTCCTTGGATGAATGTTAAACTTAGTAAAAAGTTGACAGATCGGGCAAATTTAGAGATGATTTTCGCTCCTGGTAAATTAGTGTAATAATTCTTTTAATTTATTTTATTTTTTTTTAAGTTTTGCTTCCTTAATGGTGCACATTTCTGCAGGTTGAAGGCAGTAAATTAAAAACTTTAATTCACCCAGCAGGCTGAATTAAACAGACAGAAAGCTGACAGAAAACTGGAAATGGACATAGGGTTGAGTCTCTCAGATGTGGTTACTTTAGCAGATAAATTATGTATTAAAACTGAACAGGTGGTGGGGGACGGGTAGGCAGTTTTTTTTTCTTTTTCCCCCAGAAGATGGGAGAGAGCGAAGCAGCTGGGGAATTCGTAACAGAGACCACGGAGCAAGCAAAGGAGCGAAGGAGAAGGAGAGAGAAAGAGATCCTCCCCAGCTTCGTATCACAGCCAACAGATGTTCTCCCATCAAAGAGGCAGCAGGCAGTCAGCGAGGCTACTCAACCCCAGCTTACACGCCTAATGTGACCCCCACTTACGCTGCCAAAACTCGCATACAGGCAAGCAGACACGTACGAGACGGCGAGGGGCTTGAATGCAACCTGAGGCTATCATGCCGGGCACTTGCAAGGTTTTTCTTTTTCTTTTTTTTTTTTTTTAAATCGACACAAATTGATCCTCCTGAACACGACTGCATCAGCTGGAGGAGGAACGGACTTGTCGTCATGCAGACAAAATGCAATTAGCATTAAACTCTAACTTGCACCTGTCAAAGATGGGTGCTATGAACATAAGAACCGAGAGGGAGCATAAGGTTGCCATAGAAACAGAGCAAATGGGTGTATAATCAAAGCAATGCACAAAAATAACCTGTACCTGTGCTAACGTGCTTAAAGGTGCCACCCTCCTCCGCTGGCATGGGAGACCAGACGGCTGAGAGGATCGGAGCGCCGTATGCAGATGAGACACACAGCAGAACCACCACACACACACACACACACACACACACACATCTTCCCCGGAGGCAGTTGCTCCGGCATATGGAGCCTTACATCAAATGGCCTGTTTTTCTAACCGGAGCGGTGACTGTGTCTGTCCGCGGCCATTAGAACATGATCAAGCAGAGAGAGATCACAGCAATAAAAGAAAAAAATAATCATAAAACAACAGCGGGGAATAAGCACGCAATTAAAGTTCACCACTCCAAAGCATGGCGGAACACGGTTGAGTTTTTCATTCTTCAAAAGAATTAGACGAATGATGAGAACCGATGCAGGGATGGAGGGCGAGTAAAATACATCAGGAACAGGAAAAGTCTCCTAATGTACTAACTGTCACCATAACCTTGATGACAAAATGAGTTGCTACTGAAAGAAAGCGGGAGGAAACAGAGACGAACAGGGCTTGATTTGGCTTTGTTTACTATGATTACACAAACTGTTTGGCCTCACTGATTTTCAGGTATTTGGGTGATCAAGCAAGCAGCATCTTTAGTCTCACTGTCATTTCGACTGGGCACTAAGTGATGAATGATAATAATAAAAATCATAATAGAAATGATTACTTGTTAGAGATGCACCGAGAAATTGTCAGGTGACAGACAATTTTCACATTGTTCAGCCATGAATGGAAACTCAGAATACAAACGCAGAATACATAACCGGACAACCGGATTGGATCCTAAAGTACTCAAGTTCTTTCCAAGTGAATATGTCTCCAAGGTAACAATTTTCATTTATTTCATTTCACAGTGACAAGTAATGTAATCAAAATAGATAACATTGCTTTTAAAAATGTCATCTTTATGTATTTTGTCAGTAAGGGTCCTTTATATAACCTTGAAGACGTATTGGTGAAGTTGGGCTCCCCAGAAATGCGCCCACCTGCCTTGGCAGCATGCAGAGTTAAGAGGAGGCAGCAGTTTGAAGCCCATGTGTCCCTATTCTGCTCTTTGCTGCTTTTGTGTCGCTCTAGTCTATAAAATGCCTTTCAGCTCAACAGGATTATTGTCATTGAGAGGACACTCTCCAGCTGATCACTGGAAATTACTGAAGAGTTTAAGGAACAAAGAAGGGAATGGGGACAGAAGTTTATTTTGTCTAAGTATGCAATTAAAAAGCAATTAATCAGCTTGGTAATTAAAAACGCTACATGTGTTGCCAACAGTTGCCATGGTGGCTTTGTTGCTTCTTGAGCTTTTCTCTGCAGATGATTTCTGATGGCTGCTGGTGGGAGTGAGGCAGTGGCGACGGCGCTGACTCGCAGACTGACAGAGGGGTTAATATGGCAGCGCTGAAGAGCATAGAGGGGAAAAAAAGCAGAGCAAAAAGTATGAAAATAAAGAAAGGAGAAGGACACAGCACTAAAGAGAAAATCTGACATAGTTCAAGTCTGAATCACTTCCCACATGTCGTGTTTTGTATTATGATTCAAATGCCTGACGTTTCTCTTGTACAAGGTTTCTTTTTCAAGGGATGAAAAAAAAGGTGAGATAATCACAATCCTCTCTTTGAAATATCTTTAAATGTTACATTCTTTTTACACACAGGCAGATAGCCAAAATGAAGTTTGTGGGAGTGTGAGACTCATTTTGACTTTAGAAAAGGATATCTGATAATACTGAATGACGCTCTTTTGGATCCCATCAAAGTATGTTGGTCAAAGTTTACTAGCAGATCAACAACCCCAGTCCATATTGGAGAATTATGTTCTTCAAAATATGTTCTAATCAAAACAAGAAAAAAAACCCAATTTTTTAGAGCTCAAGACAAGCTGTGTACTCAAGTTCAGTATTCTTGTATTTGTACCGAACAGCTAATGTTTTCTAAACCTCTACGGCGAAATGATGTAAAATTCCCTGGAAAACCGAAACTAAAAGAAGTTAAAAAAAAGATAAAATAAGGAGGGGCAAGAAGTAAACACACTGCTTGCCCCAACATATATATATATATATATATATATATATATATATATATATATATATATATATATATATATATATATATATATATATATATAGCTGGAACATGAGAAAATGTATAAAAAGAGCCTAGCACAACAGTGGGATCTGAAGTGCAAGGATGATGAGATTCTGATTACATAACTGTCTCTCCCCAAGGCAAGAGAGAGGGAAAGAAAAAGACAGCGGCTCTAAAATGCACAAAAAACACACACCCAAAACTAACAGAGTAGTCCCATTCTCTAGATGTAAAGTGTTTTCTGCAGGCAAGAAAGCATCGAGCTGAACACAGTCTGACCTAAATTAGACGGAAACTCTTACAAACTCACTAAGATCTCTTCAACATTGAGACATTTCTTTCCCAGGTAACTTGAAAGTCCTGTTGAGGACATTCCAACCACCACACTTCAGCCATCTTTTCTGTAGACTAATGAGGGAAAACGAATCGGGCAAGATGCACTCTAGACTGCTCACATGGAAAATGTAACCAACATACATGATTTTATAAGCCTCTTGTTTCAATTTAGATTATATAAAAACAGCCTGTTAAAACAGATTTGCCCTTAGTGAATTCAGAGACTGAGGTTAAAAACTGAAAAAGTCTTTAGGGATGTAATTTCTTTTTTATGCAAATGTGCTAGAAATCCTTCACCTCATTCACATGACCTCTGAATATCAGAGTTTTAAATGTAAGTCTAAACAAAACGTTATCTTGCACCGAGACTCAAGTAAGAACTCAACCAAACACTTGATTTTGTTTCCACAAAACTTTATATTTAACAAATATGTAATTTTCGTTTGGTATTAGAAAAGTGTTTTTGAATTGAACAGTATAAATGGTAATGTACAGCATGAGGGGAAAAGCATTAAGCTTCAAACTTAAAAAGATGGAAGGAGAAACGGATGAAAGAAAGGATGGACAGATGACTTGATAGATGAATGGATAGATAAATGGATGAACGGACATTTGGGCTGCGTTCACACTGGAGCCTGAAGTGACCCAATTCCGATTTTTTTTGATGTAATGCGAGCTGTATCCGATCTTTTCATGACAGTCTGAACAGCACAGGTCGGATTCTTTTCGAATGTGACCCATATCCGATACGTATCCAATTCAAATGCGACCTAACGTCCAGGTCGCATACCTCCGAAATGAACGTCACTGATACTCAACAAATCTCATTATTCTGCGTCTTGATACGCGCAAACGGGAAGGAAAACAACAACCATGATGGACTATCTGAGGATTAAGTTGTCAATATGCTGCTCCGGTCAGACAACAACTTCAAATGTGTAAGCTATGCTCCACCGTTAGCCTCCAAGTTTACTTCCGCAAACACTGAGCACTTCTTCTTTTCATGGTAGTTGGCAGAACACTGAGAACGCTGACGCTATTGCGCCCTTCACTGCGCACGTGGGACACTTTCAGGTCGTTTGCCCGTTCAGACTGCAGAATACATACAGGTAGCATATGTGCGGCAGTGTGAATGGCCCTGGCAAAAAAATCGGAATTGGGTCACTTTATGCTGCAGTGTGAACGCAGTCTTGGATGGATAGAAGGAAAGCATTATGAAGGAATAGAAAAAAGGATGAGAGGGAGAACATCATGGATAAATGAGAAATGTAGGATTGGTAAAAGGTTGAAAGGAAGAAAAGTTGGATGAAAGGAAAATAAATGGACAGATGCATGAAAAGAAAGGATAGAAGATCAAATGGACAAATAGTTTAAAAATGAATGGCAGAAAATAAAGAATCATTAGGACATTGAATCAAGGAATAAAGTACAATTATTGTGAAATATACATTTGTTTTTTCTCCTCCTACTTATTCAAAACTGGAAAATCCTTAATGAAATTCCAGACATTTACAGGAACCCAGAACATTTTCTCTTTCGGAGTAAAATGCACAGGCACACACTTTATTCAACATCCTGGCAACAACTGATTCCTACGAAAAAAACAGATTTAAACCCAATAACGGATAATAAACCAAAATGTAGTCATGTAGTCTCTTTGTGGCAGCGCATTAGAGCGCATGTGGAGGTAGGCAGATTAATAAATAGGATGCCTAATTCAGGGCTTAGATTGTGAAAATGTAAAAAGCAGATGGGGGAATAAGGGAATCAAAAAGACAAAGAAGCTGAATTAAAGATGAGATTGGGAAAGAGAAAAACAGGGGTTGATAGTGTGCAGGTACTGGAGCAGGAGCAAATGAATAAAAAGAAAGAAACAGTGGAGGGGTTGAACAGAAGAGGACTACGCACGAGGGACGCAGTTGGAAGGTGAACAGAGGAGAAAGAATAAGCAAATTCATTTAGGAAAAGAACTGGCTGCTCAACCAAGAAACAGCCTGACAATGTGTCTATGCGCAGGTAATAAAGAGAACTGATGAGGCGTTTGTGCCCACTTCAGCTATACAGCAAACTTCTTCTCTCCTTCCACTGCTAAAAGTAGACTGGCCTCATCCGTTTTAGCTTTGCATTATTTTGACAAATATTCCTAGCAGCCAAAGCGCTCTCAGTTCTGCAGTTTGCAATCCTGGGTCATCACTTTCCATTTCTTCTATAGTTCTAATCTAATAAAACTAAACAAAATAAAAAGTTTTACTCATTTAAAATAAATGAGGACTAAATCCTTGTAAGCCCAGCATCTCTACTGTAATTCATTTTCTTTACATTTCAGGTCTCAGTACAAATACTGACTTAATTTACAGTTAAAAATTGAAAATAAAAATGTTTGCATTCTTAAACCTTAAAGCTTCCCTACCCATATCAGACATAACAAAGGCAACACATACTTGTCATCTTAAATAACAGTTATATGTGATGCATCATCATTTTCTCATTGCTTTGTAACTAAAAGAAGAGAGCCTTTATTTATCAAGCAGAACAAACGTTAGCCTAACCAGCAAGGAGAGCACCTAAATGATGCCCCCAAGAAACAAATATTTGCCATTTCATTAGACAAGAGAGGACCAAAGGAAGTAAAGGCATGGAAAATGTAAGAGAGGAATGCTTCAGTGGCAGCCCACATTAAATAGAGTTAAGTGTGGCTCCAAGCACAGGCCTTAAAAAATGTCAAAGTGTGTGTAAATGACTATAAATTGCCTGCATCTTATTTTTAGCCGAATTGTGGATATCACACTCTGTCTTGCTTCATCCATGATTAAATTAGAACTATAAGAGAGCAGCCCTGAAGCTGGATGAAAATGTGCATATTAAATGTTTTAGCATTTCCTTGATGGAACAAGAATGCATAAATGCCAATCAACATCAGGGGAAAATGTCATATTTGCATGGGGGGAAAAAACAGGAAGGAGAAACTGAGAGGATGATGGGTAAAATTCTCAATTAAATGCCTTGCAAGAATAAGGAAGTGTCACTGCTGGGTGACGGTTACTTCATCCCTTTGTAATTCCATACTTTAGAAATCTGGCTTATGTTGTAGTTGGAAAAAAATAGGTGTCAAGCATCAAAGAGCGACTGACTTAGGGCGTTACTTGTCTGTTCTAAAAACTATTTAACAGAATTTTCTACATTCGATTCAGTCGACTGTAACAAAACATTATTTTATGTCACCAAATGATCTTCCAGCATGATTCAGCTTATATCTGGGCAGTTGAGGACAAAAGGGGTAAACAGACAGAAAAAAAATTATTGATATAGTAAATTTAAAAATATTAAAATTGCAGAAAAAGTAAACTTTTATGTGAAGCAGAGTCATTGTAGTTTTAGGACCTTGCAGTCTTGTTTTTGTACCAAAGTATGAAAGAGTCAGATGTGATTCAAAGAGGCTCCAAATAAAATTTGGTATAAACCAACACACAGGAGAAAATAAAAAACCAGGGTGGATTAAAATGAAAAATAATCAACGTGTTCCAATGGTCTGGTGCTCTGCAGGTTTGGGTCAGAGCCTCCCGGAATTGTACACATTTCATTTTAACGGAGGCATAAAAGAGTCGGCTACAACAACTCCCCGTCAAACCAAGTGGAAAAGTGTTTCCTCACACATTCCCAAGAGGAACTAGTCCAAAAAAACAGGGCAAATAATCCACCAACCAAACTGTAGTCCTTCACTATTTTAATCAGCAGAAATGAAGGTGAAAATAAGTGAAAAAAGGGAGTAAAAATGGGGGAAGACTGAATTTTAAGCAGTAGGGAGGCCTCATAAGCACAGACCACAGGTGTTTTTCCATTGTGGTTGATGAAGCTTGGTGTCAATCTGCTGCGATATAAAGAACTGCATTAAAAGAAATCACCTAAGATATTTGGATAATGAGGAGCTGAAGATGGTGAAAAACCTGCACCTCTCTGATCTGAGAAGAGCTGCTTGATTGGAAGAAGTATAATCACCATTACTTTGATCCATATTTAAAGCACAATTATCTAACAGTTATTTATTGAGTCTAGAAATAATACACTTAATGTATTTAGACAAAGTGTACATGGTGAAAAATGGCAATATCATTTTGATAATAGTTCATTTTCAGTCAGTCAGGCTTACAATCCAATAAACCAACCATCCCTCCATACACTCAATCAGCCAAACAACCCTCCATCCATCAAACCATTCAGCCAGTCGTCCACCCACCCAATCAAACACCCATCCATCCAACCAACCAGCAATCGCTTCACTTGAGAAGCTGGCACTAGTGACTTTTGGTGTTTGTTCCAGACGTGCAGGCATTTATGCATGTTATATCTTGATCACCATTGAAAAATAATAATTTTTTATCAATAGTTTTTGTTATTATGTAGAGCCAAACTAGAAGCTGATATTCAAAATGTCAGAGCCATTTCATAGCATGCGTGTTTTGTGGATGTCTTGGGATTAGAGGGCAGACATTAATACATATAAACAACAACAACAACAAAAAAACAAGATAGAAACATATAACCAAATACAAAACAATAAAGTGTGATGCACAGAAATAAATCAACTAGATAAAAAAAGAGTAGAAGGAAAACTGACCAGGCACATCACATATGCACAGATGACTAAACTAAGAGGCCTACTTCTGAGTGTGTACTTCTTCCTCAGGACCGGACTGATGTCCTTGTGCCTTGATGCATCTTTCAGATGACATTTAAAACGTCAGCATGTAATCCTGCAACTCATGTAAATGTATAATTCAGCAAGCAGAAGGTGAGACTGCTCAGACGTCATTAAGGAGGTCTTAGTTTCATGCCTATAAAAAAAATAAATAAATAAAGCAGGTTTGTGCCCTTGACTTTGCAGGTGACTGCAATATGCGTGGTTGCACAGTCAGTCAGATGGTGAATGAAGCACATAAAGATGGAAAGAGTATTTGTGTGTGATTTTGCAGGTCTGTGAGTATAGGTGACAGACTGCTGAATTTGCAGCTCAGAATTGGGGCGGGGGCAGGGAGATGAAGACCAGGAGAGAACTGGGAGGTGGGGTGTAAACAGCACACACACATCAGTAGGTCCACTGATCTCTTTCTCCATCATTCGGTCTCTCTGCCTCCGGGCACTAAGGGTCCAGCTTGCCGACTAAAGTGGGGGGTGGTGGTGTCCTCGGAGAGTGAGTGTCTGTGCAGAAGTGTGTGTGCGCAAAGTCTGCACAGGCTTAAAGCATGTTTGAGTAAGCAGAAAAGAGACAGTGAGAGTATGGTGTATGCATGTGTGGCGCTCCTTCCATCTGCAACCAAGTTAGTGTGAGCAGGGATGTGCACACAGCACACTGAGAATCAAATTATGTAATCTGTTGGCCATATGAAAAAGCCTCTGTCAGCTCTTTGCTTTTGTGTGGTTGGTTCAGTTTGGGCATACAATGCTGAGAAGAAAGATGACAGCAGGAGTAAAGACACGCTCAAAGCAGACGAATCCTCATGTCATAGTAAATCACAAACAATCTAGGCACTCAGAGGCGGAATCATGCATTGTGCGAGAAGCCGGAGAATTACTTGCACATAATAGCGACCAGTCCTTGCCATCTTTTCCAGCGACATAATGTCCCGCATGGGTCACCTCTCCCATCGAGACCACCCTGCGGGCAATAATGTCCCCTTGCTGTGATCCCCGTCCTTTCACACTTGCCAACACAAACTATGCTGCCTCCATCTTGCGTGCCTACTGACACTTTGACTGTAAAGCAATGTGTTCTCTCACTGAATGTGTTGATTTGCAGCAAGCCACATGAGACTTGAGCCACTGATCTAAAAGGCTACACACCAGCGTTTAGCCTAAACCTCTTCTCTCTGGCCTCAGCTTTCAAGCAATAGGAAAAACCATGAATTATCTACATCCTTAGGATAGTAAATAGTAAATGGACTGAACTTGTTTTGCCCTTTTCCAGTCATTTTGACCACTCAAAGCGCTTTACATTAGAGCCAGATTCACCCATTCGTACAAACAGTTATACACTGATGCAGATTGGTGTATACATACATTTACATGTCTTTTAAATGCATTTAAAAGCATACATTTCTGAAGAATATAAAATCATGTTGAGAAATATCTCAAGACATTGAAGTGAGTTTTGAAAGCCTTTTCTCTTTAATTTAAAGCATGACTGACATTTAACCTGCGATTCTAAATGTCATAGTTCATTCATAATTATATCTTTGATTTTATGGAACAATATCTTAAGGTCTTCAAGCATCTAATAATGTTATGGTCCACCACTTAAGTAATTATTCTCCCCCCACCCTTTTGGAAAATGATTCCTCTGCATGGAGCCAAACACTTGGACAGATTCCCTCACATTAGGCTCTGGGTGTATGCGAGTGAATGCCTAAGGGTAGTTAAGGTTTAGTGGCTGCATAAACCAAAACATTAGCATTGTCAGTCACATTGCTTGCTAGACTGCATCAGTTATTTGTGCTGTTTGGTGTTGGATTTTCTCCAAACAGCGCCTTTCATTATAGTAGAAAAATCTCACTTTGTCACATTTTGTTTTCTATCATCATCTGCTATGGATTAGTCCAGAAGTTTTTTTGTTTAGATGCAATTTTATAGACAAACTGCACTGAAGAGTTGTTTTTCTTTCATTTTTTTCCTCCAAGAGAAGGGCCTCTCCCCCCATCTGTCAATCTTTAAAATGCTTACTGCCGCTTCCTGAGTCTCGGAAGTCTGCCTGGGCTTCATCATTTTTCTCAACATTGCAGAGTTTAAAACTGGGGGGAACGACCCTGCCGAAGATCGACTTCAGAAAGCATTGGAGTCTGTTGTGAAAAATTTAATCCGAGGTGTTTGGGAGTAACCTCAGTCTTTCCAAACTGACAGGTAGCAAATCAGCCTTTTCAGAGAATATTCTGGATGTCTTTCCTCCTTGTGTTGTTTTAGGTCAAACTGAATCATCCCACACCTGCAAGCAGCTAAAATGTCTGTTTCTGTAGACGTGACAACATATTAGTTTAGGTGCATTTATTAAAGACCATCTGGCTGCTTCTTACCATCTTAATTCATAGCAATAAACCTGGGCTTAAGCTCTTTACTGCACACTGTTTTCAGAGGGTTTATTGACCTACTTTTCAGACTTAGGGGAAAAATCACATTGTTTTATTATTGCTACTTCCTGGCACATAAAATTTTATAAATGCAGAGAGTAGTTGACATCAGCATCAAGTGGGAACAAATATAGCCAAACTTTGGAGGACATATAGTTAGTAGTAACTTAAAGCATTTTCAATGCTGAATATAAATATAAAGGAGCAAAAAAGTAGGAACAATAGGTAATTTGAGCACTGCAGGATGAGGACTGCTGCACCATGAGTCATCGGACTCTCCACACCTGTTCACGGCTACTCACACCCCCTCAAAGTGATTGAGTCAAAGAATTACTGTGCAGAGAAGCAGAGACCTTGAAGTTTCAATGACTTGTGACTGCTGCTGGACTGGACAACATGATGCTGTGGATGTGACAAAGAAGAGCGTCAATAAAGTGCTCAAAGGTGAGTTAAGACACAGTTAGCTCAGCTCTGGCAAAGCTTTATCCAGTGTTCTCTGAAAGGCTAAAAACTGATGCAAAATGACCTCTGACACATTGACTATCTTGGATGTCCATCTGTAGGATGACAAAGCAAAGTTTTTTAATCTAGTAGTTAAAGGTTGCCTAGGTGACTTATTGTGAAAGTGGGTATTTAAGTATTCTCAATCACATTTTTTTTTTATTTAAATGTTTTGACAACACTTACCTTCAATCAGCAGTTTATCACAATACTTTGCCTTTTTTTAAAAAATCCAATATTCACCTATTTCAAATCTCACTCAAAATTTAACTAGAGCTTTTGGATGATTGAGTGGGGAGTCAGAAGAGCTTAGAAAATACTGAAACATCTATAATTACTACATTAGAACTTCCCAGTCTTTCAATAAATGGCTGAGGTATTCCACATCCATCAACTGACAGAAGATGAAAACAAAAGTGGCAACAAAGAGTAACTCATTTGCTTTAGTGTTCTATTAAAACTCCTTTACAAGCCCTACAATTATTATGAAACAAAGAAAAAACAATTTCATGCTGGGTAATTTTGTTTTCAGAATGAGAACAGCCAGGGACCAAAATTTAAATAGGGATGATATGATCAGTGAAATAAATATCTGAAAAACAATTTTTGGGAAGCAGCTGCAAAATGAGCCAAATGTACTGCATTATTTCGCTGCAAAAGTTGTTGTTTTTTAATGATAGTGTTGAGGACTACCATAGCTTATTCAAGAAAGGGGAAAGAAATGGAAAAGAGAAATACAAAAGACTGCAAAACAGAAAGAACAGATTGCTTCAGGATTGAAGAATACACTGAGCATAGTAAAATAGAACTATAATTCACAGAAAATAAAGAACACTGCTGGTATTTTATTTTGTGTAGACCATTACAACTGAACTGAAAGTAAGCAGAAAGACATACAATGCTCCTAGGAGTTTTACTATGCTTTTTAAAATCTATTGTCAGTGGCTTTAAATTGCTTTAAAATATAAAGTATGACTCTTCTTTTCAATTGCAGAATGCCAATATTTTTTTAGCATTATTATCATGTTTGGTTGTAATGTTTGCCAATAGTGCCTTAAATGTCAGTTAAATTTCTCAGGAACAATACTTTACATACAGCTGAAGAAACACAAGTCTGCCATCTCATAGGACTTGTAGTTTTTGTAAAGAAAATAATTATTGTTTGGTGCTTAATATAGCTAATCCACGACATGTGTAAAGGTATAGCCAACACTTTAATTTGGAATAGTTTTCTGTTGAACATTTGGGAATTCAGCTGAAGAAGCAGGCCAAAGCAGGGCCTTTTTTCCTCCCCCGCTGACAGACACAAAGCTATAAAATTTACACTCTGATAGGAGTTACAGACTCTTTGGCGCCTCTCCCCGTACCTGGCGCGGCCCAGGACGAAGTCGTCCGCCCTTTGACTTAGATAAAAGCCAGACATCGGAGCTGAGATAGGGGGAGTCCCAGGATCTCTGGGTGTTGAGGGAGTTTCTGATTGGTCAAAGAACGGAACGCCTTGCCTGCATATATTAAATAGGGAAACACCTTTTTACTTTAAGATTCCGTGTTAAGAAAAAGAGAGAGTTTTTTTTTTTTCCATCTTTTCCTCCACATTTTGGGCGCCTTTGTCTGTCTTTTGTGTTTCGTGTTGTCTGTTCTCTTGTCTGTATAAAATGTATATCTCTGTACCTCTGCAGCTTTGTTGTCGATTGCTTTGTATGAGATTAAACTCCGTGATCTGTGACGTCAACACGTTTTGTTGTTGTTTCGTTTTAACAGCACGCGGTTGCGGGTCGCTCATGGAGAACGCCGCTCGATCCCGGGCAAAAGGAAAAGAGGAAGGATCCAAAGGTTTTGTCCAAAGCTAGCATTTAATGATCCTCATTTTTTAATATTTGGGGGCTTCGTCCGGTTCTGGAATCTTGGCGGGTGGCGGTCTCTCCCCGATCGATCCGTCCGGCTGGTGCGGTAAGACGTTTTTTAATTACTCTTTTGTTGTGCGCAGCCACGCGGAGTTTCGGAGCTGCAAGGGTGGATAGTTTTGCTCTTAAAATAGTCTGTTGTTAGTTATAATTGGAATTTAACGATAGCCTGCGGTAGGCTTTGAGTGTGTGGTACACTGTATGGAAATACGCATGTACAGCGGACCGTAGCGGGTTCAGACTGAGGATTTTGCGCTCCCTCAGTTGTAAAAGCTGGGTTTTCTTAAGTTTATGTCTTTTTCCCTGGAGACCCATGGCTGTGCTCCTTAAAGAAAGAAATTTAGGAATTGTGTATTTTGAAATAACCTGGGGTAGGTTTATTCAGTGTGTGGGACACTAGACAGGTCTGAGGTAGGCCGTCAGATAGAATTTGTGGTAAATTCATATTATAAGTTTGTGGTAAACTTTGAGTGTGTGGGACACTAGACAGGTCTGAGGTAGGCCGTCAGATAGAATTTGTGGTAAATTCTTATTTTACGCTTGTGGTGAGCTTTGAGGTTGCATTTTTATTTTTAGTTGGCGCCTTCTTTGTATTTTTGTTTTCCTTCTCCTCTTCTCTTTCTATTTGTCTATTGTTCTGTTTAGTGTTATCTGTATTTGTATGTTTGTGGTGTTTTTGAAGCTAGCGGCTCTTTTGTGTGAAGTGTGCGTGCAGAGCTCTGCGTGTGTATATGTGTGTGTGTGTGGCCGTGTGTGTGCGCGTGCACGACTTCGGGCTGGCTGTGTGTTTCAGCAGAGTGTTAAGTTGTTTGGATAGCGCTGTGTGTGTGAATTTGCATTGATTTTGCTGCGTTTTATTGTGAAGTTATTATGGACACTGAGTTGCGACACGTGCTGTACGCTATTTTATGGTCGGGGTTCGTTGAAGAGTCGTAACGGGGAAAGTACAACGATGGCGAAAACGTGGTCGTTTAGTTTAAAACATAAATAAATAAATAAAATAAATAGGAGTTCAGTACATAAAACTGGTACCAGAAAACAAAATTATTGGTTGTGGTTTGATTTTAACATAACTTTGAGATGTCTCTCTTTTTAAACGTGCACGGGGATTTAAAAGGTTACTGACGATTGGGGTTTAAAATTAATTAAATTGACACATGACAACATTGGACAATTTCTGAAGCTTCAGTAAATTTCATATAAATTTTAGTAAAATTGATATAAATTACAGTAAAATTTGATAGAATAATGACCACAGACTGACACTTGGGGACTGATGAAATTTTGACTGACTATAAAACCTGGCCAGATGTGTGTGTTTTGTGTTTTCTGTAATGTGTTGTGTGTTTTTGTTTGTGTTATAATTCATGTTGGTTTGACAGAGTGTGTGATTGGAGATAAAATACCATTTGGTATTTTATGTCATATAACTACTGAATTTTTCTCAGTGCTGTTTGATGGTGCAAAATTTCTAGTTTTTACAAACATCCTCTGTGTTAAATTGAACTAACTTCTTAAAATTAAACAATAACAGCAGTAACTGTGACCTGCAGTGTACAGTTTGGAAGGTGATTAAAGGATAGAATCTTGATAAAATACATTATCTGAACAAATTGAAATTACAATATGGGTTCTACGGTTAAATAAATGAATAAATAAATAACGAAAGAAAGAATAAGCCAAGAAAATTAGGTCACAGAGGATTCTAGAAATGCTGTCTTGGCAAATTAATAGTTAAATACATAAATATGCTGAATGGATAAATAGATAAATACATAACTGATTAGGTACAGCTATGAAATAAATTAAATAAAAATTTATATAGACTTGAGAACTGAATAGTGGATATAATGTTAATTATTCCTTCTAAGGCTGTGAAGGTAGTAGGAAAATGGAATGACATACAATGAGTAAAATAGGATTTTTTTCATGAGTTGAGGATAAGAAAAAAAAACGAAGATTTTTAGAGAAACAGGCTCTAACTGTAAGAGGTAATTGTTCAGATAACAACAAACTGCAATATACAACTGACTCTAGATATTTTCACAATCAGTCTTTTTCAAACAGACCAAAACTTTAAGATAGATAAAATATTGTTAAATCTACAGGACTTACGGATAATTAGATAGGATAAATTAGAAGTCACTCTCTTGTTAAATAGAAATTGGTTAAATATAGAAAAGTTTGCTAAAATTTACAAGATTTGTTGTTGAAGGATAACATTAAGTTTGAAATAACTTATTGGTTAATAAATAAAAAAGATTATATGGAACTATTGTAGAGAATCAATATTAAACTGTAATACGAGATGATTCAATACTGCCTATAGACAGACGAGAGGGCTTCGAATAAAATAAAATAAGAAAATTAAGTAAAATAAATACATAGAACAAAACAAGAAGAAGCGACAAGTATGTTTATTTAAGATATGAGAATAATGGAGCTCAGGGAGGAGTTTCAACCCCCATTCACAGAAGTTCAGCACGGGAGAACAAGCTACAGCTGTGCTGTAATTTCTACCCCCACTAGATTCAACTAATTAACATGTGAAACCTTTTTGCATATCACTAATTTTAAGTACAAAGCAACCTCTGCTCACAGCAGCTCAGCAGAAAAGAACAAACAACTGTAAGGCAAATAATTTTCTCTCCCATCGTTTAAACTACCTCCTGGAAAATGTAAAATATAAGTTTGTAGCATCGAAACACTGAGTCGCCTGTCACACACAGACACTCTTGGTAATGATTTTCTGTTTTCCTTTCATATTACTTTATATATTAAGTAGTGAGTAATTTAGGATTTTAATCTTTACATTTCTTTACATTAGTCTGATTTTTTATTTGGCTATTTGTGTCAGTTCTTTGTTTATTTTGTTAAATATAACGAATTACTTTCTTTCTTTTGAGTTATCAGTTTCCTCTGGACCCGTTCACCAGGGGATAGGGAATTTTGGTCTTTAGTTTAATTTTTTTTTCATTTGTAGATTTGGTTATATTCGGACCAGTATTTCTCGAAATTTATCATTTTTAGATTTTCTCAACTAAGACTACATTTTGAATTTTTTCAATGTCTCTCTGGCCGGTTTATGCAACACTTTCACAGAGTCTTAATTGGTAAACACGTTTTGTCAAACGCTAGTGAAAAGTTTTGAGAAGCTTGTAAAATGACTTATTTGACAATCATAACAGTAATGTCCTTTACAACTGTAATGTGAAGTATTTTGGGAAAATAGCAATTTTGAAGGTTTAAACCATGCAGAATGAATTGTTCTGTTTGATTTTTGAAAGGTTTATTTTTTGGGACAAAAGGCAGCCTTAAATTTGGGTAGTATTTTTCAGTAAAATAATAATCCTGTTTCATCATCATCGTTATTTCACATAATAGAAATATGATACATTAGCCAGTAATGTATCATACAGGGGGGAGAATATGTTACGGATTTATTTTTATTTTTATATTACTTACGTAATTTACTGAAACTTTTATTACTTAAACAAATTTTTTGAAGAACATGTCTGATATGTGTTACACAAAAAAGTGAAACGAAAATATGGTCTGATAAGTGCTTATTTTAAATGGATTTGAGTTGTTCTCCATTAAAAGATTTTCTGACAATGGGCTAAGGTATGTTGATACAATAGATAAATTTATAGTGATAATGGAGCATATTTTGGTTAATTAACTTGGGAAAATAATTATAGAAATTAAAATATTATTGTGTCAGCCATTTTCAGAGCATTAATTTAATGGAGCATGAATGTTTTAAGAAATGTTTTGAAGAATCTGTCATTGATTAAAGTTATCATTAATCAGGAAACGTACACAGGTGGGATTATAATGGTTTTTTCTAAACTTGATTTTTGTTTTGATTTACATCCATTTAAAACGATTTTGAATAAAACTTTAAATTCGACGACAAGTATAAGCCTGGGTACAATTGGTGTATTTTGAAAATGTCTGGATTTGTTTCATTATAATTTCTCCAAGTCTAACTTTTGAATTTTGTTTAAGGAACGCATGTAAAATGATTTACACAGATAACCAATAAGATCTAGTTTGTTCTATGAAAGTAATTTAAACTGGACTGTTTAATTCACATTGTTATTCATTTTGATGGTAAATGTAAGCTTTACAACTACATTTTTAAGTTTTTGTTATTGTTTTGTTTCGTTTGTTTAATCCTATTTTTACAAGATTGGTTTAAGAAAAGATCTGCATATGTTTAACATTCTGGGAACACGTTACTTTGGAAACATGTCTTTTGAAGCAAATGATTACAGGGTTTTGGTGTTTTCCATCGGTTAGGAGCTATAGTATATTATAATAGAAACGTAAATTGAAGGGATCACATCCACCATTTGATGAACAGAACTGGACAGAGTAGGAGATAAGGTTTCAAGTGATGTGTTGCTCATGGTTTTACACACAGACTGCCCTGGAGCTCGGAGCTCCAGGACTCTGGACTCTGTCATACAAGCTGTGTCATGCGAGGCGGGGGTGGGGCTCCTTGGAGAAGCGGCTTCACACTTATTTCGAAGATAACAGCCACAGAGCCACGAGCGTTGGAGGATTCACTTGAACACAAAGTGAATTGAAGATGTTTGTGTTGAATTACACAAATGAATGATGCCTTTGGATAAATCTGATCTCTGTCTTGTCATTATAGTTTTGCAGCTGGTTTCCTGGTGCCCTGCGGATGTGGTCTCCTTCAAAGTCTGCGTTCTTTGATAAAAAGGATTAAAATAATTTCCCTGGATGGAAAATAACAAAACAAATTTATTTTTAGGTGAAACCATCGTTTGATTATGCTGACTGTAATGAAGATGATATTAAAGAATGTGGTAATTGTGTTTCTGAGGCTAATGAAATTCATGTTGAACACAAAATGACTGTTTAATGACCTGTGACAGGTCGTTTCTTGAGGTTTCCAGTCGAAGAAGATCAGGCTACAAGAGGATCATCATCGACATTAATTTTTATTGCGTGTTTTTCGTTCGTTGGGAACTTTGAAAAGGACTTTCGTTTCGTTTTTTGCGCGCATTTTTTGAACATTTTCCTGACGAAGACTTCATATTTTTTAAGAGACTGTCGATGGACATTTAAAAAAAAAAAACAGAAAAAGACGAGCAGCAGATTGTAACTTTGTGTGTTTCTCATTTTGGCAGATTGTAATTTTGTGGTGAATGTTGTCCTTTAAGTTGCAGACATTTCTTACTAATTTTTCTATGTATGTTTCTGTTTTATTTTTTCATTTTATACTTTGGGTTTTGTTTGTCCTGTGTTTTTGTTTTATGATTTTATATTTCTGTAAGGATGAGTCGTTTTTACCCTTGGGTTTTGTTTGAAAAGGGGGAACTGTATATAATTAGGCTACGTCAACCTTTTGTTTTCTATTTTTTGTTTTGTTTTATTTTTTTAATACATAGTTTTGGTTCTGCATTAGAAGGCTTAATCAATTTTTATTGAGGTCTTTTTGAAGACCTCAAAAGGGGGAACTGTAAAGAAAATAATTATTGTTTGGTGCTTAATATAGCTAATCCACGACATGTGTAAAGGTATAGCCAACACTTTAATTTGGAATAGTTTTCTGTTGAACATTTGGGAATTCAGCTGAAGAAGCAGGCCAAAGCAGGGCCTTTTTTCCTCCCCCGCTGACAGACACAAAGCTATAAAATTTACACTCTGATAGGAGTTACAGACTCTTTGGCGCCTCTCCCCGTACCTGGCGCGGCCCAGGACGAAGTCGTCCGCCCTTTGACTTAGATAAAAGCCAGACATCGGAGCTGAGATAGGGGGAGTCCCAGGATCTCTGGGTGTTGAGGGAGTTTCTGATTGGTCAAAGAACGGAACGCCTTGCCTGCATATATTAAATAGGGAAACACCTTTTTACTTTAAGATTCCGTGTTAAGAAAAAGAGAGAGTTTTTTTTTTTTCCATCTTTTCCTCCACATTTTGGGCGCCTTTGTCTGTCTTTTGTGTTTCGTGTTGTCTGTTCTCTTGTCTGTATAAAATGTATATCTCTGTACCTCTGCAGCTTTGTTGTCGATTGCTTTGTATGAGATTAAACTCCGTGATCTGTGACGTCAACACGTTTTGTTGTTGTTTCGTTTTAACAGCACGCGGTTGCGGGTCGCTCATGGAGAACGCCGCTCGATCCCGGGCAAAAGGAAAAGAGGAAGGATCCAAAGGTTTTGTCCAAAGCTAGCATTTAATGATCCTCATTTTTTAATATTTTGAAACCTTAAAATATTGCTTTACAGTGATGCTTCCATATATCTAGGGTGAAATAAAGACAATTACCTGGAATGTACTGGCATAGTGAAGGTTTTTGCATAGTAAGTCAGCCAGTGCAATGTTCAAATGTAGCGAGTTGCTCTAGAACCAAAACAGTTGCCCTTAGCCATGTGTTTATGTACTAGAGCGTCGGAACTGGAATGAGGGGACAGCCAGTCGAGTCAGCTGGACATCTAACTTTTCAGGAGGGAAAAAGAAAGCTTAAACAAGATTATATACTTCCATCAGGGTCTGCCAAGGACACGTCAAACAGTTCAAAGTCAGAAAGATGCTGCTTCAAGTACTTCTGACAAGTACTGCTGATTGACTGGTGAAGCATAAGGAATGGCAGCAGCAGATCCCAGATTTAGACTTTTTTTTTTCTTCCAGGGAGTTTTTCCCTCCTCCCTTCTCCAAAATAGAAGCACAACTGATGCAGGTGCCTGACTCAGTCAGTTTTATGCAGTCCTCGCCGTCCAGTACGATCCAAAAACTGTCAAAGCAAATGAAGCAAAGGGGAGCATGACGGCGGTTCAATGATCAGTTGAAGGAGGACGGAAGAAAGGGGAACGTGATGAGAGTGAGCGTAAGGAGGCGAGAACGTTCAAGAGATTAAAGTCAGACAGCGGTGTATGAAGAGGACTGAGCTGGGCTGAGAGAGAAAAGGGGCGGGCAGCGATCAAAGAAGAGTCCTGTGACATGAAATATCTTAACAAGAGTTGTCACATAGTCTTTTGGGCTCTTTTCTTCTCCCTCCACCCCCTCCCCCTCCATTGTCTGTTCAACCACATTGAGACCCATCAGAGTCTGTTAATCTCCTTCAAGGATGGGTAATTACATTGAAAAACAATATATCAAGAAAGCCCTATTTGGGTAATATTGAGTTCAAATTGGTCATTCATTTTTGGATGAGGCACAAAATGGTTGCCACAGGAAATTGGCAGAAACTAGGTCACTATAGGATCAGCTGATCTAGGCAAATTTACAAATCCGCCATGTTTCTTTGATTTCTTGATTCTCCTGGACTCCAGGGAACGTTCAGGACTGTAGAGATTTTTTTGTATCCATCCCGACCAGTGAATGGTCTTTCAGACTTTCAGGTTTTACACTACAATCAATAGGGGACATATTCACTGCACTCAGGTGATTTCCATTGAACTCATCGTGAGACTAGTACTAGCAATTGACTGGACCTCTGTTGAATTAGGTCAGTCACTTCAAAAAAAGAGTAAATATTTATGCAATAATTTTATGTCAAATATTTACAAACAGTTTTATAGAAATAGTTTTCAGTTTGGCATTAAATGTTTTTTGTTTTTTTTGTAAATCACAGTGAAAAAAGCCAAATTTAGTTGCTATTGATTTGTTTCTGAAAACAATAAATGTGTAAAACACCAAACGGGGTGAATACTTTTATAGGCATTATACTTATATAAGCAGAAAATAAGCAAAAAGCTGTCAACACAAGAGGATTGAGGAAAACAAAGCTTAAATTTCTAACAGAGCACTTCTGGGATTATAGATTGATTTCTTTTTCATGACCCCGCTTCTTAATTTCTGAGCATTTCATTTTTTTGAAATGAGATCGTCCCCCAGGCATAACCGATAAATTGACAAACCAACTCCCACACCTGCTCAGTCAGAGAACTCGCATCAAAGCTACAGCCAACATCTCTGCAGTCAAAGCCTCTGCTCCCAATCCACAGAGCCAAGATGCTGTTGCTTTTTTGTCAAATTTATTTCTATCGCCTGCAGCAAGAGGAAACGGGAAACACATGAACAGCCGCTACAAGACACTTCATATTAAAAAGACAAATTCACTTTTTGTTTTTTTGTTTTTACAGCCTGGAAATGCTTTCCCATTCAGCCCTATATCAGTATATTGTTCAAAATGGTTGGTCTCTTGACACAGAAAAAAGTATTTAAATAAGGTCCATATATTTCTAATTTTTCTAGATGAGGTAAAAACTTTGGAAAGTCCATCCCAGAAGCCTAATGTTAGCCAATTTGGACACCAATTGGGTCCAAATTTCAAACCTCTTGTTGATTTGTAGTAAAGAGAATTTGGCAGTCTGTGCTGGAAACCAACCATTTTAAAAGGAGAAGCAGCATTCAGATTCTATTCACCACAAATCTGGAATAAACTTCTTGAAAATTGCTAGAAAGCTGAAACAGTTTTTCTAAATCAAAGCTAAACACCCACCTGTTTAGAGTTGCCATTGATTAGTAATAAATGGGACACTGATCAACATATTTGATGTGCATTGATGAGTTTGATGATGGTATTTGACAAAATGTAATGTTTATTGTTTGTTTTTGTAATTGCTGACTGTATCATGATTTTATGGCGTGAAGCCCTTTGAACTGCCTTGTTGCTGAAATGAACTACACAAATAAATTTTATTAAATTAAATCAACTCATCCAACCAGAATTACACAAAAATCTTGTTGGGAGTCATAAAAAGAGTTCAATTTTTTCTGAAAATGTAAAGTACATTTATGCAAATATTACTGAGAAAGCATATATGTACATATACATATATATATATATATATATATATATATATATATATGTATATATATATACATATATATATATATATATATATAGACTGTAAATGGATGTCTGAATCAGTGTTGATTAGGGAATGTCCACCTGAAATTCAAAGTTTCTATCAATTCTGAAAAAGGAAGAGTTGAAATTCATAATTAAAAGCCCAGAAGTAATATTATATTCATGCCCAATGCACTTATACTTCTGACTGCCACTGTATGCATATCAACTACGAAAAAAAAATTGAAGAGCAAAGAGATTCGGAAAGACACCCAGATGTACAAGTCATGTCTAGTACATGTAGGGAGAGTTTAATTTGCTGTGAGCGCTGTTCCAAATATTGTTCCAAGAGGAGCTGATGGGCAAGATTAAAACCTGCTGAGCTCTGGAAAAGGCTCATCTTCCAACCCTTTGGAATTTCTCAATTAGAACACAATCACTTTGTCCCATTGGTCTCATTTTAGCAAAATCTCATATTCACTTAAGACACTCCAGCTAAGCAGTTTTGGTTTAGGATGCTACAGCAGCAAGCCTCTCTCCCCCCTTGTTGACCTGAGTCCCAGCTGGTCCACCAACGCAAACTTTTCCTTAATAAACGCGCGTGTTGGTGTGTCCGCGCGCACAAGCTCTGGCGCATCCTCAGTTTATTAGGACAACCTTGTTTTCTTGTAGCGATGCCTGACACAGCAACGACTGATGTCTTCCACATCTACAGCCGCAGGGACAATAAAGAGAAGGCGATGAGAAAAGAGGAAGAGAGATGGGAAAAGATGAAGTGTGCCCTACCTTACCACAGCCTACACACAGACACGGACCAGCCAGCCACTACTTCAAAAGAGAAAGACTGAAATAAACTGCCAGGCTCTCAGCTTTTCTCAAGGTGGTCTCCAAGGGTTAATTAGAGCTCCAAGTCCCACCTCATCTGCCTTGGAGTTGCGTAGTATGCAGAATGCAACAGAGGGGCGCTGTACTGTACAAACACGAAACTATTCACAACGAAGCAAATCGGGCAGTAGCTGATCTGTCCGCTGATGCCTCTGGCACACTAACATCAACCATAATCACCATCTGTCTGGCCAATGCAGGCCCCCATTCTGCCGTCTTTCCTCAGGTCAGTTCGAATGAAAACCTTGTGTTCCAAGTCAGTCTGTCTCAGCGCGGCGGAACAGGACCTGGAAACCTGGAGTGAAATTCCTAGAGGTGTCAGGAATGTGTGGTCAGATTTAACATGGCAGGGACTGGGTGTTCACATGGCTAGCAAGACCTTTTTTTCTTTTTTAAAGAAAAAGCAAAGGTTCACCTGCAGACCACTCTCCAGATATTCATCTCCTGCTGCCAGTGTTTTTTGGGGAGGAGAAGTAGAGCAGGGTGGGGGGGGGGCACAGATGGAGAGTAATTGCAACAAAAAGAAGAGAGCCGAAAGCAAACAACACTGTAGGAACACGGCAACTAAGAACATGACAAATTCTTTGGAGGCAGAGAGAACAACCTCCTCCTAGCTCCGGCGATACATCACATTTATATGGGATGAGGAGGCATTTGTGTGTCCTCAAGGACCCAAATAAGTAGAGAGTGGGAGAGAGAGCAAGTGAAAGAAATAAGTTACAGAGATAGAGAGAAGGAGGACAACGTTGACAGCTGGCTGGGCACTTTGTGCATCTGCCAGAGGTGACTCGTGGAGCCATAATGAAAATGCAAGGCAAGATCAGGATCAGAGTGAGGGAGGCCACCATCCATCACACAACTCCCATTGAGGATAGACAGGTTCAATGATAACAGCAAATGTGCCCATTTGCAAACCTGGATGGAGGAACTTCACAACAGTGATGCTCGACATACGACGGCTTCTGAATACATGTTAAAAGTATTGTCGACCAATTTACAGTGTAGTGTTCATTCACAGAGAACATTTTCACATTTTGTCTCCTTACAGCCACAATTGACAATGTATGTAAGGTGATAGTTCAACAGTAAGCAGAGCAATTTAGATTTCAAAAAATTTCACAAGCAAAATTATTAAAATGAACTTTCCAGACCAATAAATCATCATGGGTTGAAGTAATTCATTTTAATTTTAATATTCTCAAACATCTCCACTTTTACTTCTGTCACTGGATTCCAAACATACATTGATGTTTCAGGAGGGCTGACATCTTAAATCTTGCGAGATATAAACCTTGCGCTTACAAACTTGCAGACATGCCTAGGACACCACATCTCAAACTTGACAGGAAACTAAATAAATACTGATTTTATTCTTGAAGCTGCTGGTTCCAGTGACAACTGTGTATTTCAATAAGAGCGCTGAGAGAAATGGCACTATTGGCTATGCAGGATGATATCCTGAGCCTTCAGTGCACCAAAACAAAACTAACCGAGATGCTACCTCTGCTCTGCCTGAATGAAATTTACAATGGCACTACAGTGAATGATGTTCACATTCCGACAGCTTCATGAGGCCCGCTTTATGACTTGGAGGTTCAATTCTCAGAGAAACCTCTCCGACTGTATGTACAGTAGTTTCTGTTCCACTGATAATGAGTCCTACCTTCTCTTTCTTTTGTCTGCATGCTTCCTCGGCTGAAACCAGCGCTTTGTAGTAGGCGCTGCGTTCTGCTGTGAAGTGGACCTTGGACAGAGCGTTCTCTACCAGTGCCACAGACAGATTCACGCCTTCAATGTGCAGCCAGCCAATGAAGTTGCCCGCTTTGTCCATGCTCTCCACTTCAACTTCAACCTATGAAACAAGAAGAAGAAAATAAGACAGACATTCTCATTTATTGCTACGTACTGGGAGTAGCAAATAAAATGCTCTGAGATTCTGAAAAATAGGCAGTTTTTCATCAATGGAGACCTGGGGGCTTTCTAATGATTAAGTAGCAAACAGACAGATCCCATTTCACTGCTTGGCTCCAGATATCCCAGTGAGTGCTCTAGCTGGAGATGGGGTTCTCTTTTCTTTCTTCAAACAGAAAACCCAGTGATGCCCTCTTGTCTTCAGACTCACTGCAGTCCTTGACATTCTTAATTAAACTCTGTCTGCTTTCAATAATGTGCCTATTCACGCCAACAACGGGAACTGAAGAACCTCCACAAACAGGGCAGGCTGTTAGGGTTTTTAAATGCGTGTTCCACATGCACTTCAAACTTAATTAAGTCTCTAAACATCACCAGGCTACTTTTTTTTTCTCCCCCCAACGTAAATCATATTCAATTAGTAACAGCCAAGCCCCGACTCCTTTAAGTAAACAAATGAGGACAACAAAGGACCATACACTGCTGACAAAGTAGAAAGGGTCTCGCAAAGTCGCTCATGATAGACTATTACCAAATTCTGCCTATTCAGACTAATTATCTATCCATACCAGTTTGTTTTAGAAGTGATGGATGATCAAGGATAGGTTTTTGCTTTTTTTTTTTTGCAAATTAAAAAGACGAAAGTCAGCGATAAAGTCAGAGGACAGGTGTGCTTTCAAGATAGGGAGAAGTCAAGTAATTAAGACTTGAACTGCTTAGCCCCGCAGTCACAAGGGAAATCTGAAGGGAATTAGGTTCTGCCTTGTTCTCATCTACAGTTAAAAAGCTTTTATTGCAGCATGCGTTATACGTTTTATTATTAAGCACAGATTCACAGCCTACAAGCGGAGCCAACATTTCAGGGATCCAGTTACTACCGTCTGCAGATAAAGACTGCTCATATACTGCCTGACAAAAGGTACAAGGAGTACAACCAGCACTCATCCATACAGAAGCCCATCTTTGAAACTGAAAATGACCCAAAATGTGAAACCACAAGACATTTCACATCCTATGTACATGTTTTTTAACCTTAATGCACATATGCACAAAGCTGAGTTTACAGGTAAAAATTTTGGCTGAAGAAAGTTTAAGTTTTGCTATAAATGTCAGCAGAGTGTGAGCTTTTGTGTGTCTGTGTAGGAGAAAAAGGGTAAAAATGTTGTCCAAAACTTTTTCCGCAGCAACCACTGTCTAAATTGAATTTGCAAACACAGTCGATATCATCTCTTGTGTGTGATAAGGGCATCTTTTTGAGAACGAAAAAAAAAGTAAAATAAAAGTAGAATAGCTTATAAAACTTTTCAGCGTCCTGGTAGAAAACAACAATTAGCCTCTAACAATGCTAAAGTTAGCATCTGCTTCAAGATTTCCATTGGTGTTAAATGAAAAAAGACTGTTTTAAAAAGTCTGGACTGCATTGGATCATCTCTATGTCAAAATCCATAACACCATGATAAATTAAACCTGAACTGGATAAGGATTTTAACATTTTCTTTTAATAATTGGATTTTATCCTGTGTGTCCAGAGATGTAGTTTGATTTAATCAAAAATAAAATTATTATACAAGACAAGCGCAAGGAGCAATCCTCCCCAACCTCTCAGGTCCTGAATAAAACATGCAAGCTCACCAAAATCCTATCTGCCTCAGCATCATCTGCTTTATTTCACTGCCCATCCCTCTTCCTTTTGCAATTTACAACCATCTTCATTTTATCCTGGTCTTAAAGTGCAAAGCCACTTGCATAACTATGTTAAAAGAAACTATTTGGCCTTCACACATCACAATGTGAAATGGAAAAGTGGGCAAAAAGTGAAAAAAAGGCCAAAACCACAAAGAAACATGCATGCCAATTTCAGATCAGAGGGGAAAAAACCCCACACACTGCACAATGTTTAAGGGAACAAAAATCTGGGTAATGAAAATGTCATTTTTCTGAGATTCTAATGCCTTAGTGATAAGTGTTGTAGAGAATCTAAATAGCAAGGCAAGTGAGGAAATATGTCTACAAGTTCAGCAAAATGCTAACGTAAAAACAAATAAAACAAACGAGAGTCATGGGCAATGCTGACAACTTCTTCTCTACTAATACCAGAACAAATTAGTCTGCTTTGTTTCCCAGAACACTCAGGCAGGAAACTTCATTTACCACATACTGCTAACCGTATGGAAGGAAAATTAGAAGGCCACTGACAACAGCATACTGATGATTACAAGATGACTGCATGGCTCAAGTCAACACCTACAGGGACGATGTTAACGCAGGAACAGAGCACTATTAATAGCTGAAGAACGTCAGCACATCCTCTGAACACCAGTAAAATTACATGAATTGACTTCACATTTACAAAAGGCCCAAACCAACACTAACTTGTCAAATACAGAACCTCTGAAAGAAAAAACATTTCTGTGTGGCCATAATATAAAAAACAAATAATACAAACAAACTGTTCGACTAAATCCATGAAGTCAGGAATGTCAACAAATGTGAGATTCTGGGTGAAATTAAAAATGTCAGATTTATGAGCACCAGGACCACTGACCTTGAAAGGCTCATCAAATAAAGCGAAACTGGTATTTAACTGAACAGTGAGAATGGAGGAGGCTAATACTCACATCAAAATGTGAAATTAAAAAGGATGAGTTCATTTAGAGCAAAGGCTGAATAAGAGATCAGGAGAAGTGTATTGGACTACTTAAGCTTGCACAGAAGATGTGAAAATTGACTGATCAATGTTCCACAAAGGGTCCTTGTCTTGTTCATGGATGCAACTCAGAAGACTGCCTAAGTAGGAGGATTTAATCAAGGTTTAGAGTTATTGCAGTCCACTGGCTTGTTTAGCTAAACATGTTCAAATTGGAATTTTGGAAATACTAATCAGGCTAATAAAAAATGAAATACAATCCGACTAAACTTGATTGTAAAATTTGGATTTGAATGATTACTATTTATTTAATCGTGACTTAGCATAATGTGACCTTTTAGTTTGGTTAAAAAAAAAAGTCAATGTCTCATAACCAAAAGCTTTCTTAAAATGTCTCCCAGTGAATGAATTATATAGATATTTCCCATCTGCTCCTGTACTATAAAGCTGTCTCTGTTAATTCAGTTTTACATAATTTCCAGTCAAGGCTGTGAAATGAAAATGTATGTGAGGAATGTCACATTTTTACATCTTTCAGAGTACTTTTTCTCCCCTCCAAGCATTCAAAAGCTGAATTTACTGTTAAAATATCCCCTGTAAGGATTACCGCTTCCCACGAGACGCATCCCTAAAACCGTTCCAACATTCCTCCTTTGCATGAAGAAACCACTCATAATGGGAAGGCTTGATTTTAAAGTTTCATGCTGAATTTGAGTTCCTCTCCTTTCACATTTAAATAGGTTTGGTCTCAGTGTAGAAAGGAAAGGGGAGGTGGAGAGGAAGCTGCTTAGAGCAGAGCCCAGATGGTTCCCAGTTGAGGCCTCCTTCGAGCCAAGATGGCTCCCGCCGGAACACAAATGGGCTTTGGTAATCTCATAAATGCTGGGATTGTGTCGACACAGCGGACAGGAACCAGAAAAGGTGAAACACACACGCATATGAAGGCTATGACTGTGTGCACGTGTGGAAACACAAGCACATCAGTGTTTTGGAAGTGCAAAAGAATTATTTGGTACAAATGAAGTAGAAAAACAACTAATCCAACTTGTTTAATTGAGTTGGTTATTCAAAACTAATAGTAACATAAAAAGAAAACTGCAAAAGATGACAGCTCTTGCAAGTGTAAAATACTAAACTAAAAGTAAATAATGGAGCAAGCAGCTTGATGCAGCATGAAACAAGCTTCTGCTTTAGACTTTTCAAAAATAAACTCTTTGCTCTCCGGTCCACTTCAAATGGCCTTGCTGGATTTTATTGTCTAGTCAAAATTAACCTTTAGTTTAGGCCTTTGAGTGGTTTTCTCAAAGTAAGCTACATTTTGCTTGGGTAAAATATTGTTTTATAAGCAGCCATTGTTGCATACAGTGCAAAATTTTAGCCTTTAAAAAGGCATAAAGGAAATTTAAATCTAATATTTCCTCCTCTGTCAACTTCTTATTGACTTTTGAAGCCCAGGAAGCTGCATTACTAGGAAGCTTTGCAAGCATATGTCCATCAAGAAACAGAACATAAGGGGTTATGTCCATCAAGAAACAGAACCCTCTGGCACAAATTCTGATCAATGTTTCATTTGTACCATTTATCCATTTCTGAATAAAGTTCTGCAAGACTTTTTTTTGTTTGTTTTTCTATCTGGGCTTCATTTTGGGTTTAAACTGAAAACTGCTTTGCATTAAAAATTCAAATCCAGAAAAGAAAACACGCATCCTAATGGAAACCTCCAAGTCGGCCAAGAAGCTGTTGGCAAATCAAGAGATCCAAAAGTCATCTACGTTTAAAGAAAACTGCATGAGACAAAAAAAAGAAACGTGGCAACTTTTAGTTCTTTAGTTAGCTTCAAGTCTTGTCAATGAAACTTTTGATAAATTAGTAGCGAGTAGATAATTAATTAGCATTAGGTGTGCTTTTATTATGTAAAAAATAATAATAATCTTATCATCTTTCTAAGTGTAGTTCTTATCTCAATGGAAATGTCAAGTTCATTCTTTAGATTCAACTCCTAATTGAAAAGTAACAAGACTCATTTTATTTTAGGGGAAAATTGCCAATGCTTACACAGCAGAAAGTCATTTGATGTAGCCATTATCTGCTACTCATTAAAACATTGGCAACTAATAGGAATTCTCTTGATCACATCTCATCCAAAATATATTTATATAATTTTTAAAAAAGCATATTAGGCTTGATGGAGAACACTGTGGTCCCAATCGTGGTACAAATCCATTTAGGATTCCATCAGGTCTAACATGGCAGGTCGTGCGCCAGGCATAACTTGTGTTTATACACATTCTCTAATCAGGAAAAGAAAGAACGGTCTTTACAAATTACAAGCAAAGCTGGAGATTAATTGGTCAGCTAAAGCTTTCAATCATTTCTGAAAATGGCTCGGCCATAATTCACATAAATTTTAGTGTGTGTTTCAATGAGATCATAGTTATCGCCAGAGAGATTTAACTTTGCACGTGTTGCATTACTAGCTTGGATCGTAAACATTTTAAAGGCCACAGTGTGGATGGAGGCAAATTCAGCATCCGTTTGTTAGACTGCCAGCCTGTGTTGACGGGGTGTGTGTGTGTGTGATGGACAGTGGGAATGTGAGGAAGTCTATGCGAACCTTGTTGACTGTAATGTGCAGAGAACACAAGGAGAACAAGCTGGCAGGTGCAGATGTTTGGGAATGTCTTCATTCATTCTCATTAAGTAACAAGGCAGCAGGTCCTTTTGTTGCTACCATTTTCTCCCACCTGCCTGGCACTCTCAACTCTATTTGCCAGTGCTTAAAACATAAAACATCAATTTCTGAGTAGTAAATTTGATACTGTAACTCCTTGAAACAATAACTGCACAGTTTTTTTTTTTAACTAGTTTACTAACTCCTTATATCCATTGTGACCCTTAAAAAAATAAATGTAAGAAAATAAAAGTCCTTGAATAAACCCCGCCCACTGTGAGCGGTTTGCTCATTCAGCAGAACAAGAAACCAATTAAATCTCAAGCCAATTAAAGTTTTGATTTGTCAATAATGATCAAAGCCAACACTATTTTGTAATTTCTTTTTTATTAAATTGGTGATAATTACGCAAAGAAAAATTGCACACTGACTCAAATGATGAAGAGCAACATCTGAGCAGAAAGCAACTTATTAGACCATTACTACACGGTGATGAATAGAGTGTGAAGGAGTTGCTGACAGCTATGTAAAAGGAACGCTGCAAACCAACTCTAAAATATGTTTCTGTAAGTGTAAGTTTGAGATTAGTAATGCAATATGCATTAGACTACGTGACATAATAGAACTGTTATTGGATGCTAAGCAGAAACTAGGGGAAACATCGTTGGATGACTTGTGCTTTTTTCAAAGTATTGCTTAACACCATTTGATTGGGGAAAAAAAGCCCCAAACAGCGAATGGTGACCTTCAAGAAATCCCTCAACAGTCAATTACCAGGACTCACGGTCATCACTAAAGGTTCATAATGAGCTGTTAATGGGACACAGTGGCATGTAATACAATGGAAACAAGTGCATGCAGACACATGTATGATTTCTCAGTATTTATAAATGTTTTCCAGCACTACTCAGTTCTGAAGCAATATATTGCCATGTGCCAGCCGTCCATTTATATGAAACGACTAAATGTGTTGGTATGTTACTGTGATCGAACAGTGAGGGAGAAAAGGCTAGTTGGTTCCAGAAGCAATCTATAAATATAGATCACCTTAAAATAAAAAAGGAGAGCCAGACAAACAGGGAAAGAGGAAAAATAAATTAATGAATTAAACCCCTATTGATTTCTTAATGGCACAGATCAGGCAGGGATGTAAATAGGGTGTTAATGGAGCCTGTAATTAAAAAAAATATCTTCACATGGAAAGATAGAAAGTTCAACAGCAGTTAGAGTAAAACTGAACCAGGTGGCAAACTGTTGACCCTTTAGTTTAAAAATGAAAATTTATTTGTGTGGCAAAAATTTAACCATTTGTATTCTGTTATATCTGCTCATATTAGACATCAGAGTTATGCAATTACCCTCCATCACTAGAATTTGAACTCATTATTATGCTTAGAAAATAGATTTATTTTTACTCTGAATATGTTGAAAAGTACAGACTGGCTTTAACTTTAGTCTGAAAAGCAGTATGATATACTCTCCTGACATCTGAAGTTGGTTTCAGCTGACATAACAATTTGGTGGCTGAGTCACAATTAAAGATAATCATATCCACATTCTATAATAACATCAATAGTAAAATCCGGGGTGGGGGGAAAGTTCTTACAGCTATTATGGCAAACTATTAGTAACTGCAGGTCAATGCAACTATTTTACTTTCACTTGTCTATTTGATAATGAAACCACTTAGTTTTACACCAGTTAAGCATCAAGTTGAGGAAGAACAAGGAAATTGTTTGTACTGACTTTGCTCCCCCCCCCCCCCAAAAGTCTGTACAAACAAAATTAGCAGGCCTGACATTGGTGCACAAACGTACATGTTGGACAGGAACAGGTGTGTGCATGTCTCTCCGAAAGTGATCAATGTGACTCAGGAGGTCCCATGCATCACTGTCAGTAGCAGGCTGCTGTCTGTTAGGGAGCGGGAAATGGAAAGTCAAACTGCTTCTCAATTGGCAAAGGCCATTAACGGTTAGGAAAGCAAGCATGATTCCCACCATTAAACCTGCCTGATGACCATTAATGAGATTTGCTTTCATCAATAGATAATTGATGTTTTCCCCGCATCATTATTTTGACTAAGCAGATGAGTATACCCAGGTTTTGTACCGATGGTTTGTGGATATAAAGAGTACTTGGTGGGCAGAAAACAATTTGATTAAATTACATGTAGTCCAATTCTTTCTGAGTTTTGAGACCTGTTAAGTGATAGCAAGTTTGACATAAGTGTTTGAATAGCCTGGCAGACATAAATGGAGATAAAAATGCAAGCTGCACTCTTTTTGCAGTAGTGGTCTTTAAGGCACTTCACAAATCCTTCGAATAAGTGTCTCTCCGGTGATAGTTCAGCATGGTCACACTGCCAACCATTTATTTACTGAAAGAAAAAAAACAAAAAACAAAAAAAACTATTACCTCAGCTGGTTCAGTTTCAGACTTGTATTTTGATCTGACTTAAAGACCAACTGCCATTTTCATTCATATCAAAACTTCAAAAATAAAAGCCCAGTTTAAGGCCATGAACATCTTTTTGGCTCAAGCAGGCCCAACTCTTGTGTGTTGCCCTCCAAATGACTCACAGTTGGCCACCAAAGTAAAGCAATAAATTATGAAATGTTGTTCTGCTGGAGGGATTAAGCTGACTGCACCAGGCATTTTAAGTGGCCTATTGTCAAAAGAAATGTGTGTCTTTGCTGGTGGCATTAAACCTGAAAACAAAAAAAATGACTACATTCTTTTATTTTTACAAAATTGTTGAGAGTTATATACTTTAATAAGCAATATAATCCAATGCCATGAGCTTGTGGAATTATTTGTTGTTTTTTTTACAGTACATCTGTAACTGAGACTGCAGCTGCTACATCGCTGTAGTTTTTGGTAAGCCCCAACACACTGAAAAGGTCAGTGACACTGAGAAATACGAGACCTCTTGCAATGTAATGATGACCGACAAGATTCCACATCGGTTTGTTGGTCTCTATCTGGCCTTTGTAATGAATCAATAGTGTTGTCAGGTTGGTTGATCCTTAAACTAACACAATGCCCCTCGCTGCCTCCTACTTGAGTGAATTACCTGGATGATTCTCATCCTCTTGTCTCCCATGCGTGGGTTCCTACACTATTTTTCACAGCCAAATTTCTCCTATGCCACATTTAAATTTCCAGCTGTCAGTACGTTTTATGTCCATTTTTTAGCATGGATACAAATAATACTATGAATTTACTACAAATACTTCTATGTTATGGTTGGTTATTGATAATAGAACCTTCAATAACTGAAAAAGAAATGAAGATGGATGAGCAATTGATAAGCATAAATTGACAGATGGATGATCAGAGGGTTTGGCAAAGGACAAATGGTTGGTAGACAAACATATTGGACACATATTCAACGTATAGATAAGAAGATAGACGGATGGACTAATTTATGGATAAATGACTGGATCAACATGACAGTTGGGTGGATTAATGATTCAGGAGAAGAATGGATGAAAGGACAAAAAATATTGTTGGACAGTTGAAAGAAATGGACAATGGGTGAATGGACAGATGGATAAACAGACAGATAAATGGATGGAAGGGTGGTTAGACAATTTAGACAATGGAAAGGGTAACTCAAGAAATGAGCAAACCTTGTTCCATATTTTCTTTTGTGCACTGTTCATATCTGGAAGTTACATCACAATCCGAAGCTTCCAGAATCCATTAAGAATTCCATCAATAAATTACAGACAGGTTTTTACATGCACAAGTATTGAAATAGCTTTGAAAGTTACTTTGAAATATTTCTATTTGCCAAGATTTAAAAAATTATCAAGTCAGCAAACCTAATCATGCTAAACATGTAGTTAAATTGGTTTATAGATTATTTGTTATCCAGATGGCAGAAAACCTCAGATTTCAACACAGCGGAGCATGAGAAAGGCTGCACATTGGCCTCAACATCCTGGTTATTAAAATCAATAACAGCAATAACTACAATCCATCTCATTTTTAAGAGAGGGCTGACATGGCATGCCGATCGATGAATATTGAGCTACATTTGTATTATTACTAATATCATATAATTCCTTCAGAACTGGATGGTGGCGCAGGCTGTAAAGCACAAACAGAACTGTGCTTATTGAGTTGTTGTCACAGCAATGTGAGACTTGAAATAAATGTTAAAAAAAAAAGTTGAAAACAGTATTAGATGCAATGTCATTAAATTTTTAGGAATTTTGGACTTAGTTCCCAAGGGGTAAGTCGTATTCTGGGGAAAAGATATTCAACTTCCTCAAAGCTGTAAACCCCTGAGGAGAGGCAAAAGTCCAGATCTTCAAAATTGCTGCCTAAAGCAGTAAAACTCGGTGGGAAAAGTCAAGCCACATTGAGCACATAAAGGAGAGGTCAAAATTATTGGAGAGGGCATTAAGCTACATTGCCTTGCAAAATGACAGCACTGCTTTCCAACAAATCCATTTACACGTCCAAGTGCAGAACCAATGGAGTTTGGTCATTATCTTGCAATCAATGTGCAGCGCAGCAACAAAGACACAAGGGAAGTGGAAATGACAGTGGCATGTTTTTACAACTAATTTTGAGAGCTAATAAAATGGGAGATCATCCATTCCCTGAAATTAGGAGATTGCAGTTTAAATGGTGCTATATTTTAGATGGGCAGCGGAATACAAAGGGAGAACACAGCGGTAGGGAAATCTGTTTGTTAGAAATGAATGTATAAATAACTGGTAACTACAGAAAGCTTTTTCCATTTTTAAATAATTATAGTACTCCTTTATTAGATGTTTGTGAAAATCTTGTACAGTTTAAAACATTCAGCTAAATTTTAGGCATTAAAAATGATAAGTCACTACAGTCTAAAACTGTAGTAGTACATATGACTTATTTTTCATAAGTGACCATCTTGTTATTATAAACTTGTTAGGCATGTTTTGGTGCAACCACAAGCTAATAATTAGAAACCTTATGTTTAAGTGGTAATAGGTAGCTGAAGTTTAGAACAATACCATGTAACAGTAGCCTAACTGTCTCTTGCTTAGACAGTTAGGCTAAACAACTGTCTAAGGAAGAAAGTTGCTTAGACTGTATTGCAGTCTAAGCAAGACAGTCAGCAATCAGAGACTGTTTCAAGCCAGACCCGCTGACATACCTGATATCCAAGACAATAGCTAAATTGCACCAGTTTTATTGAAGGTTTTGTTAAATGTTGGCGGTGTCAGTCCACAGTTAAACAATCCTAAATAGTTCATGCAATTAGCCCTCGACAAGGTTAACAGGAAAAATTAACTAATATAGCTTTGTCTTGAAGCTTAATTGTTTAAATTTCAAATTCCCATGAAAATGGTTAAATTCAGGTTTTTCAGCAATGTAGGAAGCAATTTGTTATGCTGTTGCATTTTGAGCTAACTCGTGTGTGGGCGACAGAGGACTTTGGGGAATTTGAATAGAATAGTAATTTGTCCTGAAAGCCAATCACTACAATATTTGTAGAAAAAGTGTAAAAAAATATTTGTGTGTGCTTTTTTATTCCCTGCTAAATTGAAAAATACTGTGCAGACCTTTGTTTTAAAAGTTCTACAACACAAATTTCACTAAATGACATTTCCTGAAACTACTTGTTCCAGTTTTATAAATTCAAATTCTTGTGAAATGTTATGACATATCTATGGATATTTTTCTGCAAATATTCAACAGTATTTTTTTAGACTACACACCACTGCACATAATAATAAATAACCATGGTTGTGCTATTAAACTAACAGCACCACTGTAGTAGAAAGGAACATTTTTAGATAACAGGGCGACACCCAGACAAAGAAGATTCTAATACAACTGGCTACTGTTCCTACTTCAATTCCAACTTAGAAACTTAATTTACAAGTAATGTCTTAATGAAAACATTTGATCTTAGAGATGATTTTTAATGCATTAAATTGGGAGAGAATTGGATTTAAGAAGTAAATATCTTGCACAGCACTGATAAAAAAATAACAGAACAAAATTTACACCCTCTTGGATTTTGGTGACATTACCAGAGCTCTATGACCTCCGAGAGAAGAGATGGCGAGGAAATGCGAGCGAGGGCATAGGACAATCATCATTTGTCTCCACCTCCTTCTCTAGACGCTTTCACTAGTTGACACGCCAAATGGCTCTGCCAGCTTGCGTCACTCAAAAAACCATTTCTGTCCTCCCAGACCCTAGCTGTGCTGACAAAGAGCGAGAATGAAAGAAAAGGAGAGGGAAAGAGGAGACAGATGCATTTTTCAACATGGCTTTTTGTCAATTTCTGGGTGCCTGTCAAAACGAGATGCCATGCACAGCTGCAAGGCTGGTTGGAGAGTTTTTAGGTAGAGGTTGGAGTTTGAGAGCAAGACAAGTGGTGGATTAGGGCTACTGAAGAGCTACTCCACAACGCTATAAAGTACAGAAAAAGCCTCATCATAATAGGCAGGCAGCTGCCAAGAGTTTGACAGAAGGATCAATCTTACTTCTTTTATTCTAGTACTACATTTATTTTCTAAAGGGATAACATAAAACAATAGGCTCAGTTTGGGTGAAACATTCTGTTTAAGACACCTGTGTGGGCGCTAAGGGAAGACATCGAGCCAGCTAATAATGCCTCTTGCCAACAGGTAGCGAGAGATTATATAATAGAAAATGCTTTGACCCTATTTAGCGACAAGCAAGGTAAAACCCTCTCGAGACAAATCGCTGTATTGTCATGCTTCACTTTTGGCAATCTAATTCAACCCTGGCTCACACGCAATCACATTTAAATGGCTAGCAATGATCAACAAATGAGATGGGATCTGCAGTGGGTTTCATGTGATTGTGTGCGAGAAAGATAGGATGGGGAACTGATTAGATCAAATCATTGCAACTTAGGAGCTATGCAGTTAGTCCATTGCTGGACTAGAAATGATCATTCAACGGGCAAATTTAATTCTTACACAGTTGACCACAGACTTTCACAGAGATTAAGAGCAGCAATGTGTGCCAAATAAATGAGAATACAGCTACTCTTGCACCTGTTCGTGGTCAAAAAAGACGACCTTTATGTGCACACTTTAAAGAGAGGGAGCTCTGTTGAAATGGGAAGCTCGATTAGAACATGCCATCTCTCTAATAATTGAATTCCCTCTAGAAAAAAAAGCACCACTAACTAAGGCGCTGTCCTAAGTTTTGTTGTTGGTGTCCTTTTTATTTTAGTTCGTCACCAGAAATTAACAGAGGGTTATTTAAAATTCCAAACTACTATAAGCTTCCCTAAAATCTCCAATATTATGAAATGTTTGTTTTTTTTAAACACTTAAGACATGCCAGTCTTTTACAGTCAATTTTAACTCTTTAATAGCCTTTACGTTTTCAAAGTTCCACTGTTAGCTAAAAAAATTATTTCTATGAAATGTCTAACCATTTATGATATTTAAGAGTCAGATTTATCAAACAATCATATGTCATTCTGTAGTACCAGGCTAGCTTATGGAGCAACTTAAAATAATAATAATAAAAAAGACTTGGTGTTTCTTCAGATATTAACATTTGCATTGTAGATTACCATGACTCTTAAAGCAGGTGTCAAACTGTTCTGTTGGTTTCTGAATGACAAGAGAATAGGTATAAAAAAAAGTGAATCTTACCATTCAACAGCTAAATACCGTCTGATCTGTTTAATATTTTGAGAATGAAATTGTTCACCAACATAATTAACGACCTTGATTCAGAGCATTTACAGTAGTCAAAGATGCTTCTTAGATAAGAAATCACTGCCGCCTGCATAAATTAGGATGTCAGCATTTGTGCAGACATCTGGTAAACCATTAAAGCACAAACAAGAAAAGGCCAAGAATAGAGCCATTAAAAGACAGTCAAGTAACAAGTAAAAGTTTTATCTAAAGAATATAAATATGAAAATGGGAGGAAAAACAATTGAGCCATCTACACCAGAAGAATGATGGAAAACTAAACTAAGATATCAGGATTAATATTGCAACAGTGAGCTGCTAGCACAAAGGCCAAAACTTGTCATAAATGACAGTTCACTCGGTTCCATTTCCTGCCTCCTAAGAGTACAGGAACATGACAGAGCTGAAGGGGACAGGTTGTGGCCAGAGTCTGAGCACAGAAATAGAGAAGAGAGTCAGCAAAAATAATAAAAGTTACATTTCATTTTGCTTTTGGGTTAAGGCACTGCAGGACTAAAGTGGTCATCTCTATGAAAGTCTTTTAAATCGACAGTAACACCATTTTCCCAGTACCTGACTTGTTTGCTGTCTTCAACATCTAGGTTGATTTAGTATAATAGAGAGTGATGAGTCAAGGTAGTGAAACAGTCAAAGTCCATGTTGCCTTTAATTTTTTTTCCTTTAAATCCCTGCATTGTTTAGACTAAGCAATATTATAAGGTCTCAGCATACATTTTTACTGCTGAACAACATATAGGGCATATGAAGACCACAACATATTTCAATGTAATTATAAACAGAAGTAAAGTTGTGTTGTTCAAAGTTATATGAGTTAGTGAATATAATTCCTTAAACCAACTAGGTGATATCTGGTACGTTTTTAGCATATTTCAACAAATTCACCCAAACAATATAGCTCTTGACAATGTTTTAAAGTAAAACCAAACAAATGCATAATACAAAACAACCATTTTTACAAATAACTTGAAAACATTTCCTTGAAAAAGGCATTTTTCACAACACTTTATGGACTAAATTCATTTCACAATAGAATCCCAGCCACTTATTACTTTTTCACGCCACTTCCACTTAGTCATTGTATGCCTGTTCTTTCAGAGGTAACCATAACCTGTAGGCTGCAGAGAAGTGTAGATCTCAATTTTCTAAAAAAGAAAACTCAAAGCAGTGTTTACCAGGGGCTTTGTTAGTTTTTAGGGCTATTTTTTGCACCGTACCACTGAGCAATACACAACCAAAAGTCTGAAAATAAATAAGACCAACACTGCTGCACCACTGCTGTAAAAGGCAGTAAGATTTTTCTCCAAGATCATTTCTGAACTATTAATTACATATTTTTGATAATTTTGCGGCTCTGATTTAATGCATCAGAAACCTACAGAAGTGTAAAAAATTTATTCTACTTTGCCATCTTTTATTTATGGCAAAATTATTGGATATTGAACTCGAGATGGGTCTGGATTCTCTGTCTTTCTAACTTTATTGTGAATTTTATTGGATTATTTGAAGGAATTTCCGACATCCATGTACAAACTGAGTGCTCAATACCAAGCCTCCACAGAGTTCTCAAAATTGACAATCTGTCCTGCAACTTTTGAATGTATCCCTGCTCCAAAGGGCTGAATTACCTCCTCAGTGTGTCACCAAGTCCTGCAGAGACCTGGTAATGAGTCATTTATTAGATTCTGGTGTCAAAATGATGTAACTTAATTTAAAACGTCAGTTCATATTATGGTTCCAAAGTTATGTTTTAACACATAAGACAAATGACAGAAGATAATGAACAACAAAGATAGAACGAAAGGCTTACAGACACTTCTACTCATTAAATAAAGTTAAAACAGTGAAAACTTGCTGCAGTGCTGCGAGTATGACAGCATCAACTTTAATCAATGCCGTTTGTTGTCAAAATCAATTCTCCCACAGCTTTCAGAAATTTGGTTGGCCCATAAGCTGTTATTGTACAGTCACTTTAGATAAAAAATAAGGTGAATAAGTCAGAGAAATAAAGGGATAGGTTTCGAGTCAAAATTATGATTTTCATCAGGATGTCAAGCAAGGCAGTTTAATGAAAGTGAAATCAATGTCTGCCTAGGGAAATTACCACTGTTCATCCATGTGTCAAACCAGTCCTCTGTGTGTCGTGTGCGTGCGGTGCGAGGGAGGGCGGGGACTTATTGAAAAAAATAACTGGGCCACACACCAGTAAACACAACTAGGGTGCAAGTGACCTAGACTGATGCCATCAGTGAGGGGATTGACAGGATACAGGGAAAGAGCAGTAGTATGACGGGTAAGAGGCAGTGGTCTGTGAGCTACATGGTTCTATTCATCTTGCAATGAATTATCAAAGATCCACATAAACATTCTAAAAGCTCCATAAGTGGGTATAAACATACTTCCCCATAAATTCCTTATGGATGATTATTTTCTTTGAAAAACACAAAAAAGTTGCTTTTATACCACAAGCCATTAAAAGTTTTCTATCCTAGAAAATGAAATCTAGGGTTTGATCATAAAATAGTCGATAAAAAAACAAAACAAAAAAACCCCCCCACAAACAACAAATCTAAGCAGATCAGCACACTACTGGGAAACCAGGGTATTAAAACTGCAGTCGATCAACTTTTTAAACGTTCAGCTCAGCAAATGCAAGCAAAAAGTGCAAGCTCTCAAACGAGCCGTGCCTCTTTGATGCCGTGCAGATGTCCCAGCAATCATTACGTAGTTATCATTAGATGCAAAAGTATGTCAGCTTACCGCACGTGCATCGACACACAGGGCCTGCCATGTCAGCCGGATGTCTGCTTACCAGTCACTAATTTTCCTCTTTTTTTTTTTTTTTTAGGCGTGCTCAGAGAAGGCCAACCATACCCCTTTTTAATCCCCCTAAGCTATGTAGAAGTGCTAACATGCGGAAAGGGATTAACAGCAAAATAAGGCTGTGTGTGCATGTGTCTCAAATATGCCTGCATTAGCAAGATTTCATACAACAGCAAGATGTGAAAAAATAATCACTTTTATGTGTAGGCTCAGCGTTTGGTCAGGATTGTAATCACAATCTCTGCAGATTTTCTAATTGAGAGTAATTCATATCAGATCAATTCATTAGCACTGGCTTGTTCTTGCAGAGGAAGCAATTATTTTTATTTCTTTATGTCATAAAAAAAGGTATAAGAAAGTTTCTACCCACACCTTTCATCACCGACGCCTTTTCCTCATGGGTTCACCTACACAAACACATGTTGCCACGCGTAGGGTTGCTTTGGAGAACTCAATCAACATTCTACACTTCTGTCCTCAGCGACTGTAAGCAGGCTGTGTGGGAGGACCGGCTCTGATAGAATGGCCTGTTGTGTTATTGACTTCAATTTAGAAAGTGCTGCCTGCTGCTGTTTTGACCCCTCCTTTCATAGCGGGGACTCTGCTGGTCCCCGGCCACAGTCAACCTCCGGGGGAAATCCCTGATTGCATTTCTACAGAAAACACATAAGCAAGGTCGAAGGGGCCAGAATTCAGATGGCGCAGTTTGTGCGCATGTAGTGTAGCGACGCAGTGGGGGGTGTACCCTTTTTCCCCTTTGATCCATTTCCATTCCTCTTAGCTCTTTCTCACATTAACTCGGCCCTCTAGATTTTTCATGGTCGTTTAGCAAAAATGTCAATGTCCACTGAGGTGCCCTACCTCCCCACATCTTTCACCCTCCCCTTCCTGCCTTGTCTGCTACCTGCCTGGGTGAACAGCTGGTCAAAGTATTGTTGGAGACTGCATGTACAGCAGCTCTGAACATTTGATGCTGTGCTGGCTGACACACTAAGTTAGGTTTCCTAAATCCCAAGTGTCTGAAAAAAAGAAAAAGAACTCCAGAAATTGTGGATATTACAAAGAAAAGTTGAGGAAGTTCAAACAGCAGACAGAAAAAAAAAACTACTGCTCTGATCTTGCTGCATTTTAAACAATTTAAAACTTTATGTCAAAGGAATGACTTTCAAGGTCTTTAAGCTTTCCTTGGGTGCAACACAAGCTTCCTCTTATAATCAAATTGGTAATCAACTTTGAAGGGATATTACATTATTCCCACTTCATAACATAATGATGAGTGAGAATCATTTAATCTCCCGTGGCAATGGGTCCCATATGGTGGGACGTGCTTTGCAAAACGGGATGGGACTGAGCGCTGCCTTTGAGACGAAGCTCCTCCTCGGAGTTGCTGTTTCCAAGCTTCTGAACTTCCGCATTACAGAGTACCATTCGCCCACGTCATCCCCGTTCAGCTCCTTCAGACTAGACAGAAGCATTTAGCAAACAACTGGTGGAACAGTGCATCTGCTGCACTCAATATACAAGCTACCTCTCAGTGCAACGCTAGTAAAAACTTTGTTAAAAAGAGAGTTGTTCCTTTACACCGTCACCATGTAATTACTTGGAAAGATGGATTACTGCAGTTACTAGCCCAGTGTGTGGCTGGGCTTGTGCAGATGGATTTTTTCCCCCCAAAGGCAATACAAACTAAATATTAGTTCATCATGTTATGACCAATATAATGAAATGGATGTAACTGGATCCATCTGACTGAATTGTATTTGATTTAATTTGAAATTTGTAGATCTCAAATGAACCAGTCTTGTAAAGTGCCTTGAGATGATATCTGTTGTGAGCTGATTCTATTTAAAATAAAAATAAACTGAATTGAACTGATTTGGTTTACACTGAATGTGCTGACTGGGTCAACAGTGCTAACCTTATTATATCTGTCCTCTGGTTTCCACTAGCAGCACTAGGGCTAATCCTCATTCTGGCAGCCACTATGAACAGAGCTCATCATAATGAGCCCATTAGTCTCAAGACAAAGGCTAGCTTAGCTCAAAGGTTTAATAAAGTAGGGTAAAAGGTGGAAAAGGAGCAAAAGTGTTCATCTTTTATGTGCCTTTTGTTGTCATGATATGACATTTCCCTCATTTGAGAGTAGGTACTCAGGTCACATGTGTATGTATTTATACAGGGAAAAAAGGAAATAAAGTAGGAGCTGAGAAAAGAAAGCAAGACAAGAGGGGAAAAGAAGAAAAAGGCTAAAGAAAAATAGTCAACATAACCTGCATATACAGGTATTTTATTCGGCAAGTACATACAATAAAAATCTTAGCAGGCGGTGTTCAAGAAGCTTTTCACAAATGAATTTGGAAAGAGAGGCATTTTAAAAATTGATAGTTTCTTTCTGGACATAAAAACAACAACAAAAAACTATTGCTGTGAAAAAACTTGAAAGACCCCCAGAGGGCCTTGAGAGAAAGATTGCTCAAGACTACTTCAAGGGATTAAATTATAATCTGGGTTATTTCTATATTGGAGTGGTGCCAGATCTGTGCACAACATATTGCATTTTTTGCATTCTTTAGAGATCACAGCACGTTCAGGGTGATAAAATGTAAAGGTATGGTCACTCATAATTTTGTTAGTAGATTAAAAACCAAATGAAAAGATGAAAAGCAAAACCTAACCCGCTTAACCCCCATAGTCCAAGGAAACCTGTTTCCTAACTGCATTATCTGAAAAGATAATTCTGTGTTCTGTGTGCAGGGCTGCGGATAGTTATCAGTGTAAGTATGTGTGGAGTGGAGACCAGACAAGGTCAAATCCAGTAAAGGTATCAGGAGGAAATGCAAACTCATCCAATTTTGCCAGATGGAAGCCACTAATACACCCTATTATAATCCCTTGATTTGCTGCATTAGATTTATATATGCGTGTGTTTGTAAGTGGGGGGAGGAAGAGTAATAAAAATGAGGGGGAAAAAAATAAGAAAATCCCCACCAAGCTGTTTAGACCTTCCACATGTAGGTGATGGTGTGCTGAATGTAAGTTCAAATTAATTCTGGGAAATCAAAATAACTGTCTAGTTGTCTAATTTTTTTCGTTTTTTATTTTTATCATGAAAATTTAAGTTTTAGGTGTCCAACTGAAAATAAAAAATATATATCTATATATATAGACATATATACTTTTAAAAGCAACATTAAACTGATTTTGGGTTGTTGGGAACTTTGAATTGAATCTTTGGAACACTTAACGTCTTGTCCCAAAATCATTGGGACACTCGTGAATCATTGAAGGACATGCTTAGTGACCTGTTGAAATTTATTTCATACCAACTAGAAGTCCATCTCGTACTGTGCTTCCTTTACTTCGCTAAAATGGATCTTTCCTGCATATCCATACAGATAACCACATCATCGTTATGCCTGTAGTGCTAATCCTTAATCCCGTTGACTGCATATCATTAGATCTATCACTAGACATCACTTTTAATCCGGCTGTTATTTCTGCATGTCACACTGCAGACCATTCATCCAAAGGGAACTACCGATACAAACATGCAAGCGCATGCTAACAGACACAGGCTGTTGACCTACATGTGATTGGCTGCAGCCCAGATTTGCTAGCACTCACCCTAGGGTATGGGTTCAGTACTGACTGAATATACTCCTTGCATAGCTGGTGGACAGGCCACACCAAAGTAGGTCGTTTAGAATCCCTAAGAACACTTAGTACCATGCAGTCTGACTGGTGCAAGGGTTAGCTCTATTGAGCCTCAGGTGATGAATAGAGGGTATGCCTCGAACAGCGGGCAGACTGGGCTGGCATGACAGCGCAAGCATTTCACTGATCTGGCATGAAATCAAAAGATGGGTCCAGATACCTTTTCTCAAATGCATCTTACATTGAACATATGGACACACTTTTTGACTTGCATTTTAATGACCACAGATATAATAGCATAATCTGAACTTCAAGAAGGCATTTTTAAAAGAAAAAGTTTTGTTACTTTTTTGTGCTTTAATAAATTTCCTTCATTTTTGCGGATTTTGATATTTTTGTCTGCAAAATAGATAAATGTAGCTACAAGCTAAGCTGGCAACAGTGGGATGACGATTGTTAATTTTATAGACGTGACCCGGTGGGCAGGTTTGTCCATCAGCCCTCTCACGGCAGAGAAAATGGGAACAGGGTAGATAAGACTGCTGAATAAGATATGTTTCACATGCAAGTATCGATCGACTGCAAGTCACACAGAATTAAGAAAATCAGGGCCAATTTAGCAGTGCACCCATAGTAGTTTATATTTATATTAATTGTTAAGGATCAGATTTAGATTAGATTTGGGCACAACATAATTTGATTTGGAAGAGGTCAGAGCAGCAAAACCTGAATGTGGTTAAGATTAACAGTACATACAAAAATCAAGAGGTGAATGGAAACAAACAAACAAAAAAAAACACTTGATCTTACATCTCTAATACTTCATTAATTTCTTGTGATGGTAATTTTATGAGGTAGTCATAATGACCAATAATCTCAAATATTTGATAAATCAACACAAAGTAACATTAACAACGTTTTCTGAGATATGGTGGTGGAGGCATCATGCAATGGGGATACTTTTCTTCAAGAAGGGAAATGTCTCAGCAGTGTGTGAACTCAAAATGAATCTCTGAATTTCTGAATAACAGGACAAACTGGATGACAAAAGTGAAATGAATACTAACCTTTAATTTCCTAATTATGTAATTTATTCAAATTTACTAAGATTAATCCAAATGTTCATAAAACAGCTGTAAAAGGGGAAAAAATCTATAGTCTCCATTGAGATGAGTAGAAAGAATGTTTCTGGAGAGGTAGTCTGAAGATAATCCACGTGAAGAGCAACAGAAAACCTTTTCATTTACATAACTCCAATAGAACTCAACTGTCTAGTAAGCATCTAGAGTTAAGACGACACTAAAGAAAAGCAGAACAGAACACAGTGATATCATATTTAGATCATCATGTTAAATGACGACAGAGTCAAATTTGTCTAAAGGGTAAAATTAAATTGCCCTCCTTATGGCTGCTGGATCCATGTAGAAAGGCAAGAGGAAAAACAACAATTCTTTCATAACAGGAAAAACTCTCATATTTCTGTGGCTGCCACCTCACTGTTACATGTGCTTCATTGAAGCCTGTTCATACTCAACTGCTGTTAACTCAAGGAGAAAGTCTGTGTGCGTGTATATATGTATATATGTGTGTCTGTGTATAATATAGGAGTTGGCTCTATACTCCTGTGCCAGTGGGAATAACGTACTGCACTACAGGCAGTGTGACCTTTACTAGCTGGCGTGCTTTCTCTCCTTCTTGTGTATTTCTCTCTCTCTCTTTCACACGCTCAGTTTATGGCTCAGACACAAACACACAACTGCAAGCATCGTCAAAGGTAGCTTTACCAGCCATCAATTACCAACACTGCTACCTAGTTTAATGGAAACGAGGCCTGTACAAATCATCTGAGACCGAGGGATGATGGGAAAATAGGGTGCTCTTGTTTTGCCTCTTCTTCCGTAAGGAGGTAAAACATTGTCTTTTTCCCCGTTTCCCTTCTTTAACTTGACCTTTATTGGTATGTGCTTCCTGGAGCGACAGTTTGTGTTCAAATCAAGGGTTATGGCCTGCCTGGTTAGAGGGCTCCAGCAATGTTTGAAGACATTCATAATTGAAAGAGGATGGCACTATGTAGCACAGCACACTTTACATTGTATGCAAATAACTTATTGAAAATTTTACTTCAAGAAATAGACAGGGAACTGCTAAAACACCTAATCTTTGTGTCCACACCTTGGAGTTTCTTAATTATAAAAAACAAAGTTTTATGGTAAACATCCAGCCTGACAGTGGTCAGGTCTTAAATATGGAACCCACACAGATCTTTAGGAAGGAAGGAACGTTTCAAAGAAGAAAGGAAGCATGGAAGGCAGACAGGTGAAAGAATTGATGTCATTAAAAGGATGGACAAATATAGGTGTAGTGAGGACTGAAGAAATGGATGGATTGATGCTTGAGATAATTAGAAATGTCAGGGAATACAAATACTTTTCCGTACTTTTTCAATCTTGGAGAACACCAAAAAAAAAAAGTAAATATTTCCAGACTGTGTAGGTCAACAAAAAAAAACCAAACTTTCCATTCGCCATTCTAAAGAAGAAGAAGAAGAACAAAGTATTCCCAAGAATTAAAACAAAATTAGTGCAAATCATAGCTTACGTACATGCAAATTAACCTTGCTGTATGCACACAGAAAGCAAGCAAAAGAAGTAGGGTGAACAGGGTGACACAGTGACGGACAAAGTGTGAGCAGGGGAGGAAAGACAGTGAAGAGGGGGTGGAGAGGGAGGGGGAAGTTAATGCACATAACACACTGCATCAAACCAAAGCACGGCTCCAAGCAGAATGCGTCAGGAGTCCATTCATGTTGCTCTATTTTCCACCAAAGAAGAATGCAAAATAGATAAAGTAAAATAAAAATCAATTTAAGAAAGAGAGCAAAAAAATATTAAAAAAATAAGGCGAACAAAAAAGGACAAATTTAAAGAGAGAGAGCCAGAGAATAAGAGTCTTCATCCACATGATATGCCAGCACAGCAATGCTGGAAAGCTTTGCCAATTGAAAAAGTAGGTATGTAGATGGGAATGAGAGGGTTAAAAGCTGGTTGCTGTGGGAATACCACCGTCCATCTCTGCCTTTTGCTTGGAAAACCTGTCAATCCCTTTGAACCCAAAAAGCCCCAGAAAATCAACAGAATAAGAGACTTGGAATTAAAAAAGGGAGAGGACAGGAGAAGCAAACTGGTTCTTGAAGAAGTGTATTTCTAAAAAGGTCTGAGTGCTTTGAGCTCACCCAACTACCTCAGGACACTGCAGAGAGCAGGAGGGAGAGAGAGAGAGAGCAAGTGAGCAAGAGAGACGGCACACTCTCTCTTTTGCTGCTACAACGGATCCTTTCCACAACGACGCTGCTGTTAACGTCACGCCTGTAAGCCGCGCTTGCCCGGCGCTTGCCTCCTCTGCCTTGCTCCTTTCCCTAGTTAGATGCTGCATTGACAAGGGGTTGCTGAAAACCACCAGAAAAGGAGGAGTGGGGAATTAAAGACAACTGGAAACAAGAAGAAACAAAGCGGAGAAAGGAGGGAGAAAAAAAACTGTGCACCATCCATTCTCCCTCTAACCCACCTCGATCAACTGCGCTTCGATACCCCCACTTCTCTGGGCACCCCTTCCAATCCCCCACCCCCATTCTCCTTCTGAAGAAATTGACGGATTATTGGGAAGTACACGGGAGGCAGGCGGCAGCTGCTGCTGTGTGTGCTCGCTACTGCTGCTGTGTGCTTCGCAGGGATGGTGTGTGTTCGTTTGCAACTGCTGCTGTCGCATCCGCGGTTGTCGAAGCTGGAGCGTGTGGCTAGTTAAGAGGACTAAGAAGCTAATGAAAGCAGTGTGCGTCGCCTAGATTTTTCAACCTGTGCCAAGCGTTCTGAGGAAAGAAAAATCGTAAATCAAGTGGACATGACGCGACTATTTAAAAAAAAAAAACAGGAGTGAAAGAAAGGAAGAAGGGCTATGAGGACTGACTAATCGACCAACTGATTGACTCCTAAAAAGTGAAAAAAAATAAAATAAAGGAATATACCGAAGGCAGAATGTCTGCTTTTATTTTTACTCTATAGCTTCCTTTTAATTGCCAAACAAAAGGCAAAAAGAACACTGTACAGGACTGGGGAATTCTTCAACCCACCTCCATTCACTGCTTCTCTCCTTTTTTTTTAATTTTTATTTTTGCCTGAGGCAGAAAAAAAATACACGTGTGTTCCAGTGGCTGCCTGTACTATGGAGACTTGGGTAAGGTGTACAGCAGGGGAATCAACTGTCGGATTCCAAGGACAAGTGAGAGAAGAGGAGCCGACAGCAAGAAGCAAGCAAGGGAGCACCGCTGCTTTGGGAGCTTGACTGGATTCCTTCTTACGGTCTTTTTACTTTTTTTCCTCATCAGTACATAAAAAGGAGAAGAAGAAAAAAAAACACTCACAAAAAGGCCTTCGAACCTTTCTCTTTGGATGTATGGATTTACAAAAGGGCTCATCTTGGCTAAGCTCTTTGGCACTGACACCTATTTTGACAGGGCAAATAAAGGTTTTCTTTGCTGCTCTTGGATATAAATACATCTGATGCGAAAACCACAGCTGTGATTGCAAAAAGGAGGGAAGCTATATATCTCAGTTCAAGGACCTGTAATAATAACTTGAGGTAGGTGTCTAGTGTTTCAACCCCTCTTTGCATCAATCTGTAACACCCTCTTCTCCCCTCTGTATTGTAATATTAGTCTTGATTGCCTAATTTACCAATATGTCCTTTTCATACACATGTTTCAGAAAAGCCAGCCCTCCCTCCCTCCACTTGTCCTTCTGTCCCTGACAATTTATGGAAACATAAGAACTACATAATTGAGGACGCGCACGTCCTCCTCCCTTATCCTACTCTTTTCCTATTCCTTCTTTTTTTACTCTGATCTCCTCATCAATACTACCAGCCATACAGCTACTATTCTCGTCCTCAACCCCACCAAACACCTGCCCCAAACATCCCCATCCTCCCCCCCCAGATGATGCTGAATTATGAATGTGCCACATCATGAGTCTCCTGGGGCGGGTAGCTGCGCAACGTGCCAGGAAAGCCGCCCTGCTCTGTATAGTCTTCCTGATGGCGCGAGCGTGGAGCAGCGCCTCCCTGGCCTCGGCGGGGGCGGCGGTCTCTTTAGGACCCCAGGGCTGTCCACCCCAGTGTTCCTGCAGTAATCAGCAGGGGAAAGTGGTGTGCACACGGCGGGGCCTGACACGCGTGCCCCCTGGAATTCCTGCCAACACGCGACACCTCAATCTAATGGAAAACGCCATTGAGGCGGTGCAGGCTGACTCGTTCCGCCATCTGCACCACCTTGAGGTGCTCCAGCTTGGGCGAAATGCCATACGGCAGATTGAGGTGGGCGCGTTTAATGGACTGACCAGCCTCAACACATTGGAGCTGTTTGACAACCGGTTGACAGTGGTGCCAAGTGGAGCCTTCGAGTACCTGTCTAAACTAAGAGAACTATGGCTACGAAACAACCCAATTGAGAGTATTCCCTCCTACGCCTTCAACCGGGTACCCTCACTCATGCGACTGGACCTGGGAGAGTTAAGGAAACTGGAGTACATCTCAGAAGGAGCTTTTGAGGGGCTACAAAACCTCAAGTACCTGAACCTGGGAATGTGCAACATAAGGGGTGATATGCCAAACCTCAGTCCCCTAAAGGGCTTGGAGGAGCTGGAGATTTCAGAAAATCTGTTTCCAGTGATAAAACCAGGTTCCTTCAGAGGTCTGCGCTCCCTCAAAAAGCTATGGGTGATGAACTCACAAATCACTGTAATAGAGCGCAATGCTTTTGATGGCCTGTCTTCACTGGTGGAACTAAATCTGGCCCATAATAATCTAAGTGCTGTGCCACACGACCTGTTTCCCCCGCTCAAGTACCTGGTGGAACTTCACCTCCACCATAATCCTTGGAACTGTGGCTGTGAGGCTGTGTGGTTGGCACAGTGGCTAAGAGAGTACATCCCAACTAACTCAACTTGCTGCGGACGCTGTCACTCACCGGCCATCATGAGAGGACGACAGTTAGTTGATGTAGACAGAGGTGAAGGGGCTGCAATCCAGTGTTCTGCACCATTCATTGCTGATGCCCCACGGGACTTAAACATCTCAGCAGGAAGAGTGGCTGAACTTCGTTGCAGAACAGCCCCCATGTCTTCAGTGCGCTGGCTTCTACCTAATGGGACTATCCTGACACATGCCTCTGGACACCCGAGAATATCAATCCTCAATGATGGTACCCTTAATTTCTCAAATGTCCTTGCATCAGACACTGGCACTTATACCTGTATGGTATCTAATGCAGCTGGGAACTCCAATGCATCAGCATACCTCAATGTGAGTGCAGCAGAGCTAAACACATCGAACTTGAGTTACTTTACAACAGTGACTGTGGAGGTACTTGGTCCAACCACCGAGATGCCCAAACCCAAAACTACTACAACTACAGCTGCTGTGGGTGTTGGAGTTGCTGGAGGAGGAGGAGCAGGCCTCGGGACAACAACTACAACTGCATCTCCTTCAGTCTTTCAGCCAGTCTTCATCTCAACACCAACAGTGCTGTTGCAAAATACTGACAGTGCAGCAAATGCAGTTAAAACATCTGCGTTACCAGGACTGAGAGGTGCCAATGGCAAACCAGGCAAGTCTGGGCCTAGCCTGGATGAAGTGATGAAGACCACTAAAATCATAATAGGTTGCTTTGTGGCAGTGACACTGCTGGCTGCTGTCATGCTAATTGCCTTTTATAAATTGAGAAAGCGCCACCAGCAGAGAAGCACAGTGGCAGCTGCCCGTACAGTTGAGATTATCCAGGTGGATGAGGAGGACCTTCCACCACCAGCATCTGCAGCTCAAGAGTCATCACTCACGTTGCCTGAAATCCGAGACCACAACAGCATACACAAGTTGGATTTTATCAGCCACAAGGCAGACTATAGCTTTCATAAACCCAAGGCTGAATATAAACCCCAACCGGATTTTACTCTACACACTCCCAAAGCTGAATATACAACATACAAGCCAAACATGGACTTCAGCAGCCACAAAACCATTGCAGATTACAACATGCACAAATCAACACCAGATTTCAGCCTTCACAGAACAAAGCCAGACTGCAGCCCATTTAGACAGGACTACGGCGCTCACAAAACTAAATCGGAATACAGCCCATTTAAACCTGATTTTGGCACTCACCCAAAAGTTAAAACAGATTACAGCCCATTCAAAGCAGATTACAGCACTCATCCAAGGCAAAGATCGGACTTTAGCCCATTCAAACGAGACTACAGCACCCAACCAAAACCCAAACATGACTATAGTCCCTTAAAATCTGACTACAACATGCAAAATAAGTCTAAAGTGGAATACAGTCCATTTAAGCATGACTTTGGTACCCACCCAAGGTCCAAACCTGATTATAGCCCATTCAAACCTGATTATAGCACTCAGCCTAAACCCAAAATGGACTACAATTCACAGAGACCAAAAACGGACATTACCTACAAAACAAAAGAACATTATACCCCCCACAAGACTGCACCTGATTACAACGCCTTCAAGTCCGATTTCAGTCCCCACAAAGTGGATTACAGCGCCTTCAAGTCTGACTTCAGTCCTCACAATCAGAGACCTAAACTTGATTGTAGTCCTCATAAAATGGACTACAGCCCCCATAAGGTGGACTACAGCACTCTAAAGGCCAAATACAACACCTATAAACCATCTGGTCAAGGGGCTAAATGGACAGACAATAATGTTGGGAACTCTTTGCCTCGAACCCTACCTAGCGCCATCACAGCAATGGCTGAGCCCTATGTCATAAAAACTCATACCAAGGAGAAAGTACAGGAGACTCAGATTTAAAAATCTCCCTGCCCTAAAGGCTTTCACTCCTTTAACTATGTCCCAAGGTTCCAACCACCCTGTTCCACTTTGCCCTTTTTTCTTTTCATCATTTAAGTCATGCAATAGAATGCACAAAAAAATAACAGGAACTACTTTTTGTACAGAGTGCAAACTTTAAAAGACTGACGATTTATTGTTGTACATGCTTATAAATAAATATATATATGGACAAACTGAAGCTACCATGGGTTGGTGATAGAGAAACATATATCAAAAAGAAATTGAAACTATTTTCTAACTTGTAACTTCTATTTAAAACAATGAGTTGTTTAAGATGCTGTCTTAAGTTTGACAAATGAGGGTAGTCTTGTTTTAAAATGGGGCATTCTGTGTGATTTTTACACCATGCTAGAGAGAAAGCCGTGATAAGAAAGATTATTTATACAGAGAAGACTTTCTTTAACAAAAACCGTATAAAGGTCAGTGTCGATCTTTACAGGTTTATCTTGTAAAAGCACCAAGAATTTGTACTGTGCCAAATGTTATAAATGCAATAAAAAGGATTTTTGGAAGAAAAAAAGAAAACATTAGAGAGATGTTTTATTCGCCTTCTCTTCTTCTCCTGCCACATACTGTAACAATCAGCCGAATGCTTTAGACACTGCAGTAAGACGCTGCAGCTATACTTTAACCCTAAGTGTGCTGAACAACTCTGGTATAATGAATCACAGTACAGAAGTGAATGGAGCATTTCTTTTTTCAAACTTTCCACAGCTTTCAATATTGACTACATGTAAAAAGGGTTTGGATTTTACACAATCAGTGATGGTTATAGAGATTAAGAGGTTTGAGGATGATAACAGCAATCTTATTTTAACTGGGGCACTCGCTGTATGACTAAAGTTTGCAAGCCCAATATGTTACCTGATTCATTTTATGCACAGCAAAATGCTCACACTTATCTAGTAAGCGGAAAGGGTAATTCATTAAACAGATTTATTGTATGACTGTTTAGAGCACCTTGCCAATATGTAGTTACCCATGGGATTTGCAGATGTTGGGCCTTCAGTCACAGAGGGTTTTTCTGTGGAGACAGATGCATTCAGGTGTCTAAATGTGCTTCTTGTTCTACCCTAACCGATTAAATGAAGATATTGACTCATGAGCATAGGAATAGCTCATTTGAAAAGCTGTTACCCTTTAATATAGATTTTTTTTCTGGTTTTGCTAAATAATAGGAACAGTTTTAAATTATATTTTGAAGAAAATGTTGAAGCAGGTCAGGTAACATTAAACAGCAAATTAAGACATTCTAATTTTATCATCTCTATAGCGATAAAAATCTTATCAAAGAATAATCTGCTTTTGATAAAACACATACCCCTCAGTGCAGTCTGACTAGTTTTGCAAGTTGAGAGCTGGCTGTAAAAAAGCACTTCCAAGTGCAATTAAATACATCAGAATTTGTCTCAAACTTTTTTTTTTTATTTACATGAGGCCAAAGACATAGGACTCTCCAATGAAATTATAAAAATAAAACTGAAGACAAAATCAGCCTCAGCATATAAAAACAAATCAACATGCAGAGGAGGCTGAAAAATGGGAACATTTGTTTGTAGGTCAGGTCTAAAAATTTAAATGGCAAAATAAAAGTGAGTAGCGAGATAGTTGAAAACTAAAGGATGGGGAAAATAAATAAAAAGAGCCATGGAGAATATTGTGAAATTTAGATTTTGCTTTATCTTAATTATATATAAATCAAGAAGACATACAATGTTAAAACACCAAAAGATTGATGTAGAACAGCAGCATCCGTTATCTCTTATCAAGTGAATAAAATAAGTACAATTATTTTAGTTTTAAACCTAGATGACAAATCTACTAAAAAGAAAACACCTTGTTGCAAAAATGATCTAAACAGTATATTTTAGATTGCAAAAATGTGGTAAATCAGAGGTTACTGACTTGTATGTTTGCATTTGTCCAGCTATGTTTTAATTGAACTATTAGTAAAATAGGAAGCTGAATGAAAATCCTCAGTTAAGAGGACATTTGAAGTTTAAACTGACTCATAAAGGAGCATTGGGGATAAATGATAATATAATTCAAGTAAATATATTTTATTGTTATGTCCATTTCAGGATGTAGGAAAACTTAACACTCTGAAATTGCATTCACAAGTGCTTTGATAAAAAGCAGCTCAGTATTTTATCTTTTTTTATCCAACATGGGGTCATATTTCAAACAGGAATCAAAACATTTCTAAATGTATATGAAGCTTTCAAACTGTGTGAACACATCCAAGGTCTATCTTCACATTTTTATCCTAAGCTTATCGATGCTGTACTGCATTCTCTGTGGTTTGGCAAGTTAAAGCAAGAAGCAAACTGTGTTGTGCTATCTGGTCACACATTTAAGCTGTGCTGTGCTATAAAAGGCTCTGACATCCCAATCGGTCAAAATGGCTACAGGGTCATCAATCAGCCAATCAGCTTTGCCAGCCTGTGGAGCCCCCGTCTCCATGGGAAACACTCTTCTCCATCCCTTCCTCCCCCACATCATGTTTTCTGTCTGTGTGCTTCATTAGCAATCATGAAGCCATTGGAAAGAGGAAGCACGGCAAGATGGACGAATTTAACCACAGCTCACAAAGCTCCAGAGAAGAGGGAGAGAGGGCCTGCTGGGGGAGGGGGGCAGTGTGAGGCTATAGTTTGGGAGAGAAGATAAGGTAGCACTGTCACAGATTTCTCAAAAGTTATACTAAAGAGAAATTCAATCAAAAACATAAAAATTAAAGACAAATTAGATGAATGATAAAAGAAATACAAATTGATGAGCGCAACAGGAAACCGGGGGAGGTGGGGGACATGGAGTCTGAGTGGACCGTGTTCCGTGCCTCCATTGTCGAGGCGGCCGATCGGAGCTGTGGCCGCAAGGTTGTCGGTGCCTGTCGCGGCGGCAACCCTCGAACCCGCTGGTGGACACCTTCGGTGAGGGATGCCGTCAGGCTGAAGAAGGAGTCCTATCGGGCCTTTTTGGCCTGTGGGACTCCGGAAGCAGCTGATGGGTACCGGCGGGCGAAGCGGCATGCGGCTCGGGCGGTTGCTGAGGCAAAAACCCGGGCGTGGGAGGAGTTTGGAGAGGCCATGGAGAAAGACTTCCGTACGGCTTCGAGGCGATTCTGGTCCACCATCCGGCGTCTCAGGGGGGGGAAGCGGTGCAGCACCAACACTGTTTATAGTGGGGATGGTGTGCTGCTGACCTCTACTCGGGACGTTGTGGGCCGGTGGGCAGAGTACTTCGAAGACCTCCTCAATCCCACCAACATGCCTTCCACTGAGGAAGCGGAGCCTGGGGACTCTGGGTTAGGCTCTCCAATCTCTGGGGACGAGGTCGCCGAGGTGGTTAAAAAGCTCCTCGGTGGCAGGGCCCCGGGGGTGGATGAGATCCGCCCGGAGTTTCTTAAGGCTCTGGATGTTGTAGGGTTGTGTTGGTTGACGCGACTCTGCAATGTCGCATGGACATCGGGGGCAGTTCCCCTGGATTGGCAGACTGGGGTGGTGGTCCCCCTGTTCAAAAAGGGGGACCGGAGGGTGTGCTCCAATTATAGAGGGGTCACACTCTTAAGCCTCCCTGGCAAGGTCTATTCAGGGGTCCTGGAGAGGAGGGTCCGTCGGATAGTCGAACCTCGGATTCAGGAAGAGCAGTGTGGTTTTCGTCCTGGTCGTGGAACGCTGGACCAGCTCTACACCCTCGGCAGGGTCCTGGAGGGTGCATGGGAGTTCGCCCAACCAGTCTACATGTGTTTTGTGGACCTGGAGAAGGCGTTCGACCGTGTCCCTCGGGGAGCCCTGTGGGGGGTTCTCCGGGAGTATGGGGTACCGGGCCCTTTGATACGGGCTGTCAGGTCCCTGTATGACCGGTGTCAGAGTCTGGTCCGCATTGCCGGCAGTAAGTCGGGCTCGTTTCCGGTGAGAGTTGGACTCCGCCAGGGCTGCCCTTTGTCACCGATTCTGTTCATCACTTTCATGGACAGAATTTCTAGGCGCAGCCAAGGTGTTGAGGGGATCCGATTTGGTGGCCTTAGGATCTCATCTCTGCTTTTTGCAGACGATGTGGTCCTTTTGGCTTCATCAGATCGTGATCTGCAGCTCTCGCTGGAGCGGTTCGCAGCCGAGTGTGACGCGGCCGGGATGAGGATCAGTGCCTCCAAATCCGAGGCCATGGTCTTGAGCCGGAAAAGGGTAGAGTGCCTTCTCCGGGTCAGGGGGGGTGTCCTGCCCCAAGTGGAGGAGTTTAAGTATCTCGGGATCTTGTTCACGAATGGGGGAAGAAGGGAGCGGGAGATCGACAGGCGGATTGGCGCAGCGTCTGCTGTCAAGCGGGCGCTGTACCGGTCCGTCGTGGTGAAGAGAGAGCTGAGCCAAAAAGCGAAGCTCTCGATTTACCGGTCGATCTACGTTCCCACCCTCATCTATGGTCATGAGCTTTGGGTCATGACCGAAAGAACGAGATCGCGGATACAAGCGGCCGAAATGGGTTTTCTCCGTAGGGTGGCTGGGCTCTCCCTTAGAGATAGGGTGAGAAGCTCAGTCATCCGGGAGGGACTCAGAGTAGAGCCGCTGCTCCTTCACATCGAGAGGAGCCAGTTGAGGTGGCTCGGGCATCTGGTCAGGATGCCTCCTAGACGCCTCCCTGGTGAGGTGTTCCGGGCACGTCCCACCGGGAGGAGGCCCCGGGGAAGACCCAGGACACGCTGGAGGGACTATGTCTCTCGGCTGGCCTGGGAACGCCTCGGGATTCCCCCGGAGGAGCTAGAAGAAGTGGCTGGGGAGAGGGAAGTCTGGGCCTCCCTTCTGAAGCTGCTACCCCCGCGACCCGACCTCGGATAAGCGGAAGAAGATGGATGGATGGATGGATGGAACAGGAAAAACGATGATCCCAGTAAAGAAATTAAGTAGAGCTGGACAGTACGCCTGAAAATGAAGTAGTTTCAGCAGGAGATATATTGTGTAATGCGAGACATGCTCATTATAGAAAAATTTAAATAAATATGAAAACAAAGGCAGAATAAAAAAAAGTTTACATTAAATAAAAAAAAAAAACAAGGTAGAATGGAGAAAAATAAAAGCAGTGTCAAGAGAGTGAAAGACAGCAAGAGGAAAGACACTTGGAGAAGGACTGAGCGGAGAAAATGTGATGCAAGAGTGCCAGCTACAGATGGAAGGGGGGATATATAGATTACCCGCTGTGGCTTTTGCATGATTGGTGAATGGCTTGGATTGCACCACAAGGAGTGCGATTTGGGGGTGGTGGTGGTGGTGGGGGCTTACGGAGTGGAGTGCAGCAGATAGGAAGTGCTGATACATGAAATAGACTGGACAACTGGGGGTACTTGAGTAAGGGAGACTGGCAAATAAAGCAGCAGAGAGGGTGGGAGGATCAAGAGGTTAGAGTAAATGGAACTGTGGGGACAATGCGCTGCGACCATGTGAATGTGTCCTGCTTTCAGAGACAGAAGCCCTTGAACCAGCAGGAAGAGCAAACAGCATCCTTGCTATTCCATTCAGTTTAAAGCAGAAGCTCATTTAGTAACTCAGAGCGAACATTTTGAAACCCATTTATTTTGATGCAATCTGTTAATTAGATTTTTTCAACGTTAATTACTACACACTGCAGTCCATGGGACAGCTCTAATCAAATTCCATTAAAGTAGCCTGGACTATGAGGCAGTGTTCTCAAACGCTCGAGTCATTTATCAACCAAATTTTAACCACACTGACAACTAGTTACAATGCATCACAAGGTTCTCTTCATTTTACAGAGTGGTTACACCAACATTGCCTACATTATGCTTACAAGTGTGTGGAAGTACATTCATGAGAAGAGACAGTTAATGGAAGGCATCATGCTGATTTCTGAGTGTTTTTTGTGAATTTTTTAGCTCGCACCAATTTGGCAGTTGTGAAAAATATGAAAATAGAGAGACATTGGGATGTCAGACCTTTTATGTGAGCTTTGCAACCAGGCACGACTTACAATTGTGGAAGCAGGGGCATGTTTAAATGTTGCATTTCAAAACAACTATTCTTTTCAAGTAATTTATCTGGAATGATTTACTTTCACATGCATTAGAATTAAGGAAAGGCTGAAAGCAAAATATGCTGGGTTGCATTCCTGATTTGCTATCCTTTGCTTTGTGCAAGTTAGAGTTCATTTTGTGTAATTTGGGCTGAAACTGCTCATACTGATTGAACTACATAAAAAACAAGGTGACAGATGGGTTTTTAATAGTTGAGGTAGTTTTCTTTCATTTCCTTTCATTGCTTTGCCAAAGGTACTTTTTAATCAGCAACACCTTTATAAAAGTGATGGTTGGCATTACTTGACTGTTTTTCATGATCAAAATTTTTTCAGAACAGCCAAGTTATTTCTTATGACTGAAAGAGAATAGTATCCGCCGTCTTTCAGCCAGTTAAACAGCAGTATGCAGCAACAAGAGGGAGACGTTGAATATATACAGATAGAGAAAACTGTAGCTTCACTTGCAATTACTCCTTCATCTCTCTAAAGTAGTTTAAACGCGTATTCTTCAGAAGTTTTTAAACTAAAAATTCTTGAAGTCTGGGATGTACAGAAACCTTTGTTCAGTAGATTGGTCCATATTGCACTTCCTGTTGCTCAGATTATTAAAGCAAATGTACAGTCTTTGCACTGTACATTAACAGTGCAAAGACTAGAATTTCTGTAATCACACTAGTCTGTGAGATACTGGAACAGAAGACGGTCTGAGTGTTTTTTTGTGACTCAACATGAGTTGTGGCCAAAGACATGGTTGGTCCTAATTTCAATGTACAGGAAGCAGGAAGAAAGGTGAAGGAATACCAGCAAAACATGGATGGTTCCATACAGGCAAGCCAAAACAAAAACTCTTAGGAATACAACTTCACTCAAAATGTGAATTAATTATATCTTTAATAATACCAAGACTGGTTTAATATCAGTGATAAAGATGATGATGTTGGCGTATTACAGATATAATTAGTTGATAGAGATTTATGCTTTTCCGTGCCTCTAACTTTCACTGCTTGGAAATTAATGCAAATATTCATATTCAACACCCAGACTGTGGAATGATTTGTTATTACTGAGGTCAATCGAGCTAGAGAAATAAAAATGTCAGTATACTGCTGGCTACCATCCCAGTGTTGCTCAGGCTTTAGTCTACGCCAAGAACTTGGTTATGTTGTGGTCAAACGCAAACAGATTCTAAAGCAAAAGCTGAGACTGAATTGCAGGTGGGTTGAGTGACCTATTTCTGCTCTGAGGAGAACCACTCAAGTGTGTTACTCCCTGTGAGACAGAGTTTATTGCCCTTTTGGTGGGTGAAAAACATCCCTGTGTTTTCTTAGCAGTCTGAAACGATGGAGCCTCAGTTTTATGATTCCGTCCAATGGCAGAGTCCGAGAGGCGAGCGCGCGTGTGTGTAGTAAATCAAGTCCATGGAGATCACAGAACAGGGAGAGTCTGATATGATGACATTTTTGTGCGTGCAGCAACACTCAAAGACAAAGCCTGCACACAGATTTGTGCACAGGAAAGAAAGAAAAATTGAAGCCACTGGCCATTAATTTCACTGCATTTGTTGAGATTTATGTCCTGGAGAGAAATCATGATCACAGGCACAGCATCGCCAAAGATGTGTGTACATACTGCACCACCAGACAACTTGTTGTTGTGTCCGTCGCACCACAAAATACTATCAAAGAATGTTATTTAAAAGAAAAGCACATGAAAGACAGGGGAAGCTTGTGAACAATGTTCTGACAAGAAATCGGTGCATTTATGCTTAAAGTACAAAGTAAGAAAGGGAGGGAGGACAAAAAGCCTCTGTGGCATTAGCATAGCAACTTTAGAGGTTACAGAAAGCATTCTGGGACTTTGTTTTTGTAAGATACAGAACATCTGGGTGTAGGCATATTGGTGATTATAAAGCTGTGAATCTACAGTTATAAAAACAAGCAAAAGAAAAAAATCTTAAGCATTATTTAAAACAGGAAAATAACTAGCAATAAGAAACTGCATCAATGTAGTTGCACCAATCATGCTTTTAGATTAGGTGGTCCTGGTCATTGGTGGTGTACTGCCTTCCACCTCTAATATGTAAAATGATTGCTAGTCTCTGATTACATAATCCCTAAAAGGACTATTTAAACCTTCAGAAAATATTTTTTTTGTAAACCACTACTATCTACCACAGGTGCTACATCACCTGCTTATAAACTTTGCAAGGACCTCAAGTTAAAACCTAAGGAGCATCGTTTTAAAATGTGATGCTGTTCACTTCAAAGGCATACTTCTGAGGAATACCCTTGTTTCCAGTTATTTATATTTGAATCAAATTAGGATCTGTTCAAATGGGTGGTATTTTCTTAAAAAAGAACAAAACTCTGCAACCTTCCAGTATGCTAAAACTGTGTCACTATGTCAGAACTTTTTTAAAATGGTAAATTGGAAAAAAAAAAACAACATCCTATTTTAGAACATCCTTCTAAAATAGGATGTTGAAGTCAGTACATTTAGCCTGTAACATAAAGACTTCTTACACTGTAATACAAAAATTATAAAGGGGTATCTCCTATGGAGGATGTGCATGATCCAACTTAAACTAATCAGCTGTAGATCAAATCAAATCAAATTTACAGCATATTTCAGCAGCAAGGCATTTCAAAGTGCTTTACATCATATCAAACACAGAAACACAATGCAACATAGAATCAACAATCAAAACACGACATCAAGTCAGGTTCCATCAATAAATTTGTAATTGATTACGTTTCAAATACAATCCTAAACAGGTGGGTTTTTAGTCGAGTTTGCATCCATAGAAGGTTTACCTGTTACACTCCTACTGTGTTATATGGAACAAAATGCCTATTGCTATTTTTATTCAAATAAAAAACATGCTTAAATATCTTTAAAAAATTATATTGTTAATGTATTTAATTTAACCAGATAACAGTTAAACATTTTAAATTCTACTTGCTGAGCATTTAATTTTTAAACCGTTCCATTTTTCCTTTCGAGCATTGTTGCCAGTCTACAAAGATTCTTTTAAAGAGAGCCAAAGACTCATGCTTTTACTTAACAAATATATACTTAGGGAGAAGAACTGTATTCTAAAGTAAAAGATTGTTAACAGAGGAAGTGAAAACAGAAGATTGAAAAAGAGGTAGGCAAAGTGGAAGGACAGGGTACAAAGAGCAATACAATTGGGAATGGAAGAAGGGTGCTGGAATGAGATTGTATCAGATAAGATCCTTCTATCTGACACTTTAGAAAGAGCGCAGGATTCATTTTGTTCTAAGTGTTGGATCATAAATTTGCACTGGTGTGGACGTCAAGATAACAAGCAGTGTGCTAATGTCAAAGACTTGCAGAGAAAATGTGTACCGCTGAGCAAAGAATGGCAAATGAAAGCAACACCAAGATGAAAGCCCCTAAAAAGCTGCGTACAGCAACCACGGATTTAACCTGTTTTCATGTGGTGGCAAAATTATTCAGCTGCTACAGCAAACCACTGGGAGGGTTTCAATCTGTGCATGTGTAGATTTTCTCTGTCCACTAAAACAAAAATCCCCAGACGCAGTGAAATATCAGCAATGCAATTACTTACACTGATAGAATCCTTTTAAATCAACTGCTGATAGAAAAAAAAAAAGTTTCAAGAAGTGGCCTGTGTAGTTGTGCCTGATGAAGGATTTCAGTTCTAATTCCACTTTGCGGTGATTTTTCATGTTTCCTTTAAATTGGATTCTGGCCTCTGTTCAACAGCTGAGCTACAGATACATGACTGTACTTTATCTGGGTGAAAAATGTACGACACACAAATGTGTCATTTTCCCCCCCTCTACACCGTTCCAATTTTGTAGCCAGTTCCAGATCTTGGGTTTTCGTAAAGCTTGAACGACCAATATCGATTTTAGCCAATTTCGATTTATGTAACAGCACTTGACAGTACAAAGACAAAAGACAAGCGCTGGAAGTAATTTTTTTTTCTAGAGTTCCTGTTCTGAGGAGCTTTCAACAGTAGAAGATAAGACAACATAGAGTTTTATTTTTAAAAAAGTGTTAGTAATATCTCCAATTATGGAAAAAAAAAAGTGTTTTTGGGAGAATTTGAGTTACTTTCAAAGTGTGATTTCAACGCTTTAAAATTATGTCAAACACAAATGTGAAACAAAAACAAAATTACAAAACTATATGCATTGTAAATCAGCATTAACTTTATGATGGCAATTAGTGAAGGAGCGGCATCACTGTAACAATAATTCCTGTAAAATATCTACAGAACGTAGATACTTACTTTATTTCCAAGACTTTAAAAAGGCTGCCAATATTCCCAAATCCAGCATATTTCAAAACAAAGGTTGAAAATAACAAAAAATAGGGCAAATTGGATGCACTGCGTTCAGCTTTCCTGTTATCTGCTGAATGTCTTGCTCCATTGCAAAGGCATGCAAAGATGTCTGATCATGTTATAGGAGACAGGTTTCCTTCTTATGTCTGTTCCTCCTCTGATCATATTTTAAAAAAGGTCACAGATATTAAACACTGACACTGATTTCTCTTCCGTCAGTAACAATATCTAGACCAGTGGTCCCCAACCACCGGGCCGCGGACCAGTTGGTACCGGGCCGCACAAGAAATAATGAACTACTTCCGGATCATTTATTTTGAAAATCCCAAACCGGATTTTACCAGTTACGTCTTGCACGTCAAAATTTAGCCAACTTGCAGCAGAATGAGTAACAAAACAACATCGTAGTACTGCGTGCGCCCGCCCCCCCCCCGGTCCGCAGCAAAATTGCGAAGGGCTGACCGGTCCGCGTGACTAAAAAGGTTGGGGACCACTGATCTAGACCGATAAGCGTTGTTGTCAGGGCAGGGTAGCAGCTCTCTGTGTAATGTGGTCAAAAATGAGGGGGGCTGGAAAGGATTTGACTTCCAACTGGCCAGTCACTAGCCAAGGCCAATTAGGCTAAAAATCCTCCAACTCAGTCTTTAGGTGATTTATCTCCACATATCTATTGTTGTCTTTCGTGATTGTTTTCCTTTTCCACCAATTTACTAAATGCTAGGCTCTGTGTGCACTGCTGGGAAAAGCTTTTCAAATGAATGTCACAGGGCTGTTTTGTTCTTCTATTGACATGCAAAAATTGAAGGAACAGCCTGAAACATTGCTCTTTATTTGAATTGTCCTATTATGAAAAGCAGAATTATCAGACATGGGGGAAAGGAGCTGCCTTGACTGTGTAAGGTCAGCCATTTTAAATTAAAATAATTGGACCCAAGTGTCACCATTGTAACATTTCTGCTTAATTTTATCTTTTCAAGCTTATTCCAAATTAAAGCAAACTTTGCAAGTAAACATTAGTTGTCAGTTTCCAGACAACTATAATTAGAATTTATTTTAAGCATTACGCCATTAACAAATTGAAGCCCATACTCTCAATGTAGGATTCCTTTACCTCAGTGCCCTATTGACATTGTCATCAACTTGCAATGTAATCATTTTTGGCCACTGCAAAACTCTACAATAAATAAACTGTTGACCGGGCCCACAGTCAAGTGACCTCATTATCAACAAGCTGGCTCACTTCACTGTACCTGCTCAATACTGATGCCAATAATTAGGCATTAAGTCTCCCCATTGCGCTGTTGCCTTGTTTCTCACTTGTGCTAAATAAACACAATGAGAAATAAGATTAATGTGTACTTGTGTTTTACCAAAAAGTATACATTTAGTGTGAATCAAGTAAAATGCTCTTAAATCAGGTTCTGAGCCATAACACTTGAAGTAAAAATCAGAATGCAACAGATATTGGAAAGCAACAAGGAAAGGTTAAGGTTTATGAAGGGGAGAGAAGCAAAAGAGATAGAGGAAGCTGAGGGTAGGAGAGACTTGGCAAGCCTTCACCCTCCCACTGTTGGCAGCAGAGGCACAAACCGTTTGCTCACAGCAGTACATGCATCTATTAGTATTGTTCCAGGAGATAATAACTGTGTGCGCACAACTTTCTGTGAACGAATGCACGTGAGCAAGGGTGTCAATTCCACGCTAAAAGTGGCAAAGGAGTTACGGTGAGGTGACAGACGAACGATACAGTGCGGCAATGGAAGGTGTTCGAGAAAGCGAATGTTGGTGTGTCAGACGGCTGCGGTAAATGTCAACCTGACAGAAAAGCTACAGGCCAAGGAGCAAACAAGTGCAAGTTTTAAATACAACTCCTATTGATGCTAGCAGCAGAAAAACACTATAAAATGCTGGTTGCTAGCCTAAAATTACTTTAGCTGGAGCTTGATCAGAGGATTTTTGAAATATAATCTATTAAAGTTTGTGTATAAGAATCTCGGTGTCAGCTTGTAGGTTGCCAAGTGTAGCATTAGCTTATAGGAGTTCAATTCTACAGACAGATTTTTTCCCCTCACTTGAAATAAGCAGTAAAAAATAAATAAACAAATGCTCCAGATCACAGAAATGTTACACATTTTCAGTTTTTAAATTTATCAGAAGCTCAGACTAAAAAAATATATTAAAAAAATATTAGGCCAACATATTTTGTCTTTATTTCTGTATTCTACAACTTTCCACCAGAAGGTATCTTTGAATCTCCCTGAAAAAGTAATACAATTCCCTGCCAAAATTAATGACTGCACTTCAATATTGGATGGTCAGATAAGCAGACTAACACACCAGTGGAATAAGGAACCATAGACTTTGGCAGTATTAATCATTTTTAGAGTAGCCCAACTGACCACACTAAAACAACAGTAAACACTCTGACGTTAAGAGATCCAGCTGGCAGAAGAAGCATTTAAAAAAAAAAAGAAAAAAACACTGCAGTACTCAGGCCAGCCTTTCTTGGAACTTCCCCTGCAAACACCCCTACACATTCAGAAAGTCAACCAGCACAGCGCATAAAGAAACTGAATTTCTATAGCTGGGCTCTGCAGAAGCTATTGCACATATACACACGAGCGCACAACCCCTGCTTGGCGCCCACCCCCCTGCTTGGCGCTCACTTTTGCCATTAGCTTTATCTGTCAGAATTCAAAGCCATGAGTCCAATCCCCGTTCGTATTTTTTTTTTTTTTTTTGAATAGATTTTGCAAGCCCTGTTCTTCCCTTTATGCTCCCGACTGTCCCCTGGGAAACATAGAAAACGACGGAGGAGGGGAGGAGGAGTGAGGAGATGCTGATCGCTGACACAGCTACAGAGATAGCCTCTCTTGTTGGTAAGGGATATAAAGAAACGGAATGAGAATAGGGAGATGGGAGGAGACGCTGAGATGGGGATAAGAGTTGCAGGTGTGGGGACGTTATGCTGGGGTAAGCTGGTGAAGGATTCCCACTTCAAATCGCTCCTCTTTCAGCCTTTCAAGGCTGTTTTTTATTCACATCTTTGAAGTGATAGTATATTCCTACTTACACCGGGTCCACACACGTGCACAAAGGTAAAGGCAAATGTGTGATAGTGGTGGAAATGATGGAGAAGTAAATAAAAACAGACGAGGTGACAGGAGGAGGTGGGTGGACTAGGTGTGTCACCTCTGCAGCAGTAGCCAGCCATTGACAACTCAATAACTGAGGAAGTGACGGCAGACTGACATGAAGCACAGGAGAGCGTGGAGAGGGAGAAAGTAAAGATGGTCTTCACCAAAGCTGGTGTGTATCCGTTTGTTTGTTGGGGTCTAAAAACAAATGATGCGGAAAAAGACGAAGGAACTATGGAAGGCAAAGGCACAGAGACTGACAGATTCTTTATGATGACAGCTGACTCCAGTGTGTGTGATGCATTTTAACCCTACAGCCAAGGCAACGATGTGTGGCAACTGCTGTGTTGTCAAGGGAACTATTAGCACTGAGAGGCCAGTGTCTGCTTCGTCCTTGCTCACACATACACTCACTCTCAATCTTCTTGCATAAAGGATTTCTCTTTATACACCACATATGTGAATTTGTACGATAAAAGTAGTTTTTCTGTCAAAACTGACCTCAATGCAATGACAAGAACATTACTTTTTATTTTCCCTCAAATGTACTTGATAAATGTGAAGGAGGAGAGCGCATATCCGATTGTCACTGCTGCCATTGTGTTACATATTTGCGTCGTAGTTCAACTGTAGGGGAAAAAAAGGATTAATCTGAGAAGAAATAAATCATTGGATGCCTGGAGCCTTTTCCTCAGGCTGGCTAATCAGATTCAAGTGACACATGATAAAGGATGCAGAGTATATTCCGTCTCCTGAGCTGTCCAGAAGCTAAAGGACAGCACGTCGGCAAATATGGTGTGGAAGTACATCAAAGTTGGGCGCCATCTTAGCACTACATGAGTGCAATATATTTATGTTAATTAGAGATGCACCAATCAGAAATTGTACCATTTCTGACCTACTTGTACAGATCTTAGCCAATTCCCAGTCTCTTAAATATTTGACAGCATTTTAAATAGTTGACATGCCGCCTTAAAAACAGTTGACTTTTAAATTAGGATAGTATATTATCAAAGTAGAGCTGCACAATATATGCAGAACATAGCATCATTGTACTACCAGAGTTCAAATAATACTATTAGGAGTGCTAATATCTTCCAAATATCATGAACACACATTTCACATCCCAACAGCATATCCAGCTAATTTCATCCTCTATTTTGGATCAATTGATAATGCAATTCTCAAAGCAATATCAACATGTACAACATGACATTCACAAGGGAGTGTTGGGAAGCAATATTGGTTAGACTAATATATTTTGTGCCAATTAGAAAATGACTGTTTATTAGTTTCTGACACCAATTCTTTAATTTTAAAGGTTAGAGGAAAAGTATTTTTGAATGAGGTTTCCACATCTTCCGTTTTTCGTAGTATTAAAGCGCCACTATGTACTGAAGCCCCATGTAGCGAATGAAAATTCAAAATGCAGAGCCATTCTGGCTGCTTGTGTGGTTTTAGAGTGTCTAACCTATTCTTGTGATTCTGGATCAAAAGGGACGTTGAAGGAACATCAAGCCTAAACTGATTAAAGGGCAAGTAAGGGTAATGGGAAGCAACCACAACATCGAAAGAAGAACGGAGATGGGGGTGTGAAAATGCTGTCATTAATTTAGCAAGGAACATAAAATGCTAATGAAGTGAACAACAATAGCAGCAAATTAAGGAAGAACCGGTAACAGTGAAGCTGCTTCATGAGCCAGAACAGGACATGGAGAATCAGATGACCAAAGACCGACTAACTTGATGAAAATCTGCTTTCAGTTCATTTCAAATGTTTTTTTTGTCTGATTTAATGGAAACACGTTATGAATTTCGGCCAGCTGAATAATGCATCTAAGTCATTGCTCTCGTTTTTATCATCGTCGGGTAAAGCTTTTCATGCAAAAGTACAACCTAAAAGGCAGAAAAAAAGACAGTGGAAAGAAAAAGCAAATGCCACTTCATGAAGAGCATTAAACTATCGCCCTTATTGATGTGGAAGAATACTGCAGTGCCCTTCATGAAGAGGAAAAAGGCTAAGAGGATTCCGATGTTCCCCCAAGTATAGCGTGTGCCGGTGTGTCCACGCTCTTTAGGTTATGCTTATCATAGTGGACTTTGAAGTTAGAATGCCGTCACACGCGCTTTACACAGAAGGTCGCTCTTGTAAAAAGAATTGCGGCGATAAAGCGGTGGGCAGGCTTCTCCCTTCTTCTCAAATCTCTATCTCCATTCAGTACAATCCATCTCTCCGTCCCCGCGTTGGTGTGAATTCGTTTATGTGGGCCACTCGGTTCACCTTCAGGCTATAATTCACTACTTTCAAGGAGCGAAGTCACCCAACAGTGAAACTGACACACAAACAGGCTGAGTCGGGCTTTAAGTAAAAACAGCTGCAAAAATCAGAGGATGAACTCCACTTGTGACACCAATTAGTCCAAAGTCATGCAAATAGGCTATTATGGGTAACGAAACTTATGGTCAGTACTCAGCTACAACTGTTAATGGCTTTATGCTCCTAATGTGGTTTTCAAGGTCAGCCTTTAAATTACAGATACAGTCTCTATTTAAATTGCAAACTAGCGCAGCTTGCCACTTGTCCTGCAGTTACTGTTTTGAGCAACAGGACTAAAACAGACACAATTACAGCTCAATTATGACTCACGTTAGGATGGACTTGAAAGAGCGTAGACGAAGGATGAATAAATAGATCTGATAGAAAAGGAGTATAACTTAAGCACTTAGAGGAATTCTTTTGAGCCCCGCTTAGGTTTGTCAAACCATTAAACTAATTGCAAAATGTGGTGACGATCAATTGACAGCTGTGCGGCAAGATTTACAAGTTTTAATATCCTCATCTACCGCTTAGGATTGATTTTTGCTGTTGGTACTCGATTGAAATCATTAAAAGCCCCATCTGGGTTATATATTGCTGTCTGTCTTTTTTGGCTGCCAACTAAAATAATATACCTTTAAAAAAAAGTACTCACCCCACCTGGAACACAAACCTTAAAGTGCTAGTGTGGTATGTTAGAGACCAACGCAAAGTAGCACAAAGTTGTGAGGTGAAACGAAAGTCAAGTGTGGCAGAAAAGGAACACTAAACATTACCTGAAACACACTGTCCGAACACTGAACTATGGTGGTAAAGGGCTAAAGCAAAGCCACTGTTGGAAAAAAAAGCCATAAAGAGGTCCAGCTTAGAGAACAAAACAGATTTTTGGAGGCTTGAACTCAGTTGAAGTTTAAAATTTTACTCAATCTGTATTATTTGCCCGTGATGTTAATGTGCCTATTTGACGCTATGAAGCTTAACAGATATTGTATGCGCTGTAAACAACCGTGCTTTAAAGTGAAGAAAGAAGTGCCAAGCTGAACCGTTAATTCAATATTTGGAAATGTGGCCAATACAGACTGAACAACTCTGTTCACTTCCTCTGTTGCTATTGATAAAACTACACGCAGACTACAACTACAACAGAAATTCTACTGGAGGAATCCAAGTCAATGGGAGAAAACCCAAACTGTCTGTGAAGAGAGATTTAAATCGAGCAGAATGGCACAGGAAAGAAATGGCCAGGCTCATACTACTACATTTAAAACCCACTAAAATATATTTAAATGTGTAATTTAACATGATAGAATGAGAAAAACTGAAAACCTTTTCAAGGCTCTAATGTTATAATCCAAGATGCTCACATGGTCCAGTGGTGCAAAGTTATTATTGGATATGGATGGATATCATCTATTGCTATAAAACATAAGTAGAGCTGCCTTCCATATTCGTGGTTTGTTTAACTGCAAAACGTGATTGGGGAAAAAAGGACCTTAGGGGCAGTTCAGTCCCTACCGTCTGTCTCACTGACCAGGAAACCACACTATGCATTATTCATCTTGTCTACATGTTCGCTCTCTCTGTCTCTTCCCTTTCTCTCTCTAACACACTCACACACACAGAGTACATGGGTATGCTGAAGCACATGACTGGAAAACAAAGCCAGTGCAGGGAAACTGGGGCTATATGGTAAAAATCGAGTGCAACAGCAAAGGAGGGATGAAGTGGAGCAGATAGACTGTGAGATCTAGCAATTTTGCAATCGACCCCATGCCAAAATAATTTAAGCTTGATCGGAAATCAATGTGAGAGCATGGATGATGCAAAAAAAAAAAAAAAAAGAAAAAAGTTATGTTATCCTGCAGGCATGAGTGAGAAAATAACATAAAAACGAGGGTCAAATCCATGAAGGAGACATTTCACAAAAAATGTGTGAAGAAAGTCAAACATATTGATCAGAGCTGCACTGACCATAAACAGGCATAGACAAAAGACAGACAAGTAACACTTCAATTATCCAGTTGCCACTGTGCACCTATGGTAGAGGTTTTATAGGGATTACCACACACTCAGGGAGAACAGAAAGCAAAGTCCTCTAGATATTATGAAGGTACTGGGTTTATTTGCATTTAATTAAAATGCTCACCAAGAACTGTTATTAAGGCAGAGAGATCTAGAGGCAGGCATTAGCAAGGCATCTGTGATGCCACGCTGGCAGAGTGACTCATCAATGCTCGACAACACAGCCTCCTGCGGGTCTAAAGGCAGTCTGTGCCAACCCCTACCAGCGGCAGTCTGGTGCAGTTTTGATCTCACAAGGTGGGGGGACGCAGGTGTGAGGGGACCCCTTTTAAAGGACAGCAGAAACAAAGGTAAGTTCTTAAAACTAAAATTTACTTTTCCTTCCGCAGAGATAAAATAACTGGGGGAAATCAGGAGATGGATAAAACCAATTAGTTTTAAGTTTAGTGAAACTCTGGGAGGCAGATTTTCTGAAAAATCAAGCTTTTGCTGTTCGTATCCAATGCAACCAATTGTGTACCAAAATGAAATCAGCATAAGGCAAGATCATAAAGATGAATATGAATGTAGAGATATAGTCGAAGCTGTTGGGCTGTAATCAAAAGCTTTCCGTGCATGTTTTGCTTTCAAGCCTACAAGTTCCGGAGAATTTAAATGTGCAAGATAAAAGATATGAGTAGGCAGCCGGGGCAGCACAGACGATGAGAGACCACCCAGACTGAATGAGGTCAACTAACTGACGGAACGAAGGCAGAACACTAGGCAGTCCACTTAGCCTGCTCTCGTAGCCGCTTAAACAAATTCATATCCTCTCCTCGGTTTTTGCTTCCTCACTCACCAGGTGGTCAGTTCTTAATAAATTATATAAAAAAGAATTTTAAAGTGGATCGTATTCATCTAACCCACTTATTCAAAAATAAACAGTATAAAGACTACTAAAATATTGCAATAAATGAATGAACTGTTAGAAGAATTGGATTCTAAAGTTTAATATTATTGCAGTTTGCTTTTTTCCCCTCCAATCCACACAGGAGTTATATCAGAAAGGTCCTGGTACGTTCTTGGCTCAGCCATGCCATGAATTTGAAACGACTCCAACACCAAGATGACTGCAGACAGTGACACTCGTATTTTACATAACTACGGACTCCAAAAATGGACAAATTCAACCTCAACTGAAATTTGCGGCAGCCAATAAAGGCTTCTGGACAACGATTTTCTGAACAGATCAGATAAAGACAGAGTTACTTGATTTCAGTGAATAATAAGTAAGTTTGGAGGAGTTAAGTGAGGTTTTCAAACCTAAGAAAACTGTCAAGCATTATTATGTGGAACAATCATCAAATTCTTCAAGTCTTCATCTTAAAGAAATAGTTAAGTTCTGTTTAGTTTCTAAGTTCAACCTTAGACACAGCTGAGTGCTCCAGCACGATAATCAAAACTAGCTTCAGGATAGAAAAAGCAGACTTGCTATTAGCTTTTGGACAGTTCTGATCCAAGATACACAAACATTTTCTGTGAATGTGGTTAAATTTGGATCTCTGCCATGAAATATAACAATTAAAGAAAAACTAACAGGTGAGATCAAATAATCAACCAGTACTAATCTGGAAGTTTATAGATCCCCAAGACAATAACCATATATGTTAATGTGTGTACATATATTTAGTCTTGCAGGTAGAATTTTGACCTTGTATAGATTGGTTAATTCTAATGTATTCCAGCAACTCCTGTGTTTAAGTTGAAGATGTGTGAAAATTTCTAATTAATATCCCAAAGCAAATATAACATCCAGAGCTATGGTGAGTGCATTTGAACTTTTGACCTGAACTGTGTGTACAGAAAATGTAAAAGCAAATTAACTGCTCCACAGATTCCCACAGACAAAAAGATTTTACATTCAGAAACTTGCACAGGATTTTAAAAATAGCTTCCAACTTTTAGGTGAGGCACATTGCTTTAATGCCAGCAGCACACTGTGATCTCAGCTTGAATGACACTGTTAGATGAGCGGCATTTTAATGAGGCAGTAAGAAAGGTATAAATATTGTTCTACCAATTTATATCTTTCATTAATAGTACTGACTCTGTTTGAATCAAAATGTCAGTTCTCAGTTCCCTTATGGTTAGCTTGAGCTTTTGAAGTTGCTACCTAAAAGCATGTAGAAAAATCAAGACGGAGAGTCGGTGACTGAGATAGTGAATGGAGGTTTTTTGTCAATGGAAGGTGGGATGTGAGAGAAATTAAATGAAAAACATCAAAACAGAAAAGGGAATATCTGGGGATTGGTGTTTACCGACGTTTTCTCTTTTTTACCCCTCAGAATTGTGCGCCGCTGATTTGGTTTCATGCTGGGAACGGGAGCAGTGTCTGTCAGAGATTAAAACTGCACAGAGGGAGCGGGAATAGGGAGAGGCAGGCGGAAATAAGGGAGGGGAGGGGTGGTGTGAGACGCCTGAGATGATAAACACTAAAGTGATTTTTTAATAAGTAAAAATAATTAAAAGTGAAACAAATGAAATGAGTAATAATCAGGGGGAAGTGATGGAACAGATACAGGGGCAACAAACCAAAGCTTCCCAGTTTACTGCATGCCACACTAAACATGAATGTTTGCCTCAAAAGAAATTACAAGCTTTGCATAAATGGACACATGAAAGCAAACTACGGATGGAAAAAATATAAAAAGGGTATTTCCCAATATACCAGAAGAGATTACTTTATGGTTGTATCCAAACTTAGCTTCTAAAGGATACAAGAACAAGACAAACAACTAATTAGAGAGCAATAAACCGCATCTGTATGTAGAAGGATGAAGACCCCGAATAAAGAACAGAGTCAACAAGTTACTAACTCAAAGGGCTTGAAAGTGCAAAACAGTGCTGAGAAGCACTAGTGAGAAAAATATTTAATGAATGCAAATGACTATGCCACCAAAAGTCAAATCAAATGTTATTCACCTGAGACACCTTAGGAGCAGCTTTGAAAGCTCCCGCAATCAGATGCTATTCAGAGACGATCAACAGCAGGGATTGCACATTACTCAAGTCAAATATCCAAATTCATGCCAGAGTGTGGCACACCTTGATAATGTCTTTCAGCTGAATTTGCTTGGATAAAAAATATGAAGAATAAAAAAAATGATGTGTTCTACCTCCAACATCTTTCATCATCACTTCAATTCTGCTGCAACTAACTTGCCTCATTAGAGCCTCAGCACTTCCTCTCACCTCTTCAATCCAACTCTATCTCAGGCTGCCCGATCCTGTAGAACATTACACGAGCTTGGGAATGTTCCAGCTAGATGGAATGTCATGTTTTTGCACACTTGTCATCCTAGCCTTGTTAACATCAGGTCTTCTTTTCATACTCCGAAAGAATAAGTCGGTAGACCAAGGGAAAGGCCATACTGCGTCCATGTAGGTGATTGTATTCCTGTGAGAGTGTGTTTGCGTTGGTATTAGCTCAAATAGCAGATCAGTGCAGCCAGCCAATCAACCCCCACGCTGGGCTCAGGACTCATTATATGGCTTGGTCATGCTTGATAACTCTCACCTACCTGTGACAAACTTGCTGACACTACGAATGACTGGCCAGGGAAGGCAAAGTATGAGAGGGTGTGTGTGGGGACAAAAAAGGTTATGTGCATAATAACAGTTTAATTGAACCTGTAGCTGTACAGAAACGACAGGGGACAGTACAGCTGGGTGATGTGTTAAATTATTTACTATGCCTTGTGAAACCATTCATACTCCTTTAACTCTCACATTTCGTTACATTACAACTACTAGTTCCCTGGGGGATTTACACTTGAAACTGGAGGTTCACTTTCCATGCAGGGCAACATTCCTACACACACAGCCAGAGTTACACAGGAATGGCACAGATCAAATTCATATTTCAGAATGGCTCAATGAAAGTTCAAGCCAAATTTCAATGGAGAATCTGTGGCAAGACCTGAAAATTGTTGTTCACAAATGCTCTGAGGTTGAGATATTTTTGCAAAGAGTGCCAAGAATTCAGCTTTCAGATATCCATTAGATAGATTTATATTTGTAAAAATAACTCTTATTTCAAGTATCATTTCAACATTCACTTCTAATTAATGTGTTGTGCTGGTTTATTAAGTAAAAAAAAAAAACACTGAAGTGTGTCAATGCATTTGACAAAGTGTGAAAGTTCAAGGATTTTGAATACTCTAAAAGAAGTGTAGATTAAGTTGTAATGCTAATTTTAGGTCAAATTAAAACATTTGAGATTTGTTATTTAAATGGCTTTACTGACTTGTAGTTCCCTAAATAAAAGGCATATGCTGCCTTTTATTGGAAGTTAGGATCAGCAACAACAAGTTTGAAGAAGAGCAGCAGAAAACTGAAGCAAACTTCTGAATTTTCTTCATCTAGTTTCCATTAATTGGTTTGAAGCAAATAAACTAATCTCTGAAGTGCTGTCAAAGTGTAACTAAAAGTCCTATAATAGCTCCAAGAAGTACTGTAATTATTGCCAACATGAACAAAATTCGTGGATGACAATCAGGGGCAAAATTAAAAGTCTAGAAAAATGCTTTGAAACGTGTGCTTTATGATTATTCTTTTATGTTTGTATTCACAATTTAGTTGGCCATGTGAATAAGACATTTCATTCTGCCCTAATAAGCATGAAATTGGACAAAGCTTCAGTGAAAGTCTTTTCAGTCCTACAAACCATGCATTTATGTAGATTGACATCTGTAAAAACAACCAAAATTCAAAACAATATCTAGTCCGTCAGCACCTCTGCACAGATTCATAGGGCATCCTTGTCAATCAAATTCCCCTGGTCTCTGCATCCATTATTTCCCACTCAAGGATTTTGCAAAGGTTGTCGGCTTGCCCCACACAAATCATTTTTAACATGGCTCCACCTGGACCACTGGCTAAGACTCCATTTCCATGACAATTAAACAGCAGAGGACAGTGGAGTCAGCCACCCCACACAGAAAAGCTCTTTTCAGACGAGATAGGGATGAAGAAAGAGTGGAAAAAAAGAGCAAAAGAGAAAATGTGTGTGGCCTGGATAAGTGGTGGCGGGATTATAGCTAGTTCCATCATAGCTTTAGTCCGTTCACTGCTTCTTATAAAAACCTATTAGCATGTGAATGAATAGGCACATACTGGATGGAGTTTTTAAAGTCCAGGAGCACCGATCCAGTATCAGGTGAGCTTTCTGTCAAAAGGGAATAAGCAAGCAAGGATGGGGTGTGTATGTGTGTGTATAATCCAAAGGGAGGGGGAGGTTCTTTTTTCTCTTTTTTACAGATTGTGTAAACCTTTTTCTGAACTTTTATGAGATTTGACATCACTCGGGAGATAAGTACAGTGTATAAATGCTGCGATAAAGTTCAACTGGGAGTAAACAATTTAATCAGCTTATTAAAGTCAGTGGTCCCATCTTTATAAAAACTGTCTTGACAAAATAGGATAAACATGTCATTTTAGTATGAAAAAGCATTTTCACCTAAGAGGAATAATTAATATGGTTGCTTTTTTTTTAAAGACACACTACTTGCATCACACAATGCCGTTTTTTTTTTTAAACACAAATCCAAGGTCTGTGAGAGCTAAAGCATTTTGATACATTAAACCAATCCTACCATTATGTTAAATTGGCTTGAATGGAAAGCAGCAAAATCTGCTACAAGCATTATAGCACACTTTTTTCTGCTATTCAGGATAGTTGTTGGCATTTACACGAGTTTATATTAATGCTTCCCTATTTTGGAATGTTGACTTTAAAGTAAACTAAATTTACTGCTACAGTAAACTGCAGCAACTTACAGCTCATGCTAATATATGTGCTGAACAGCAAGGCAAGAGCCAAAAAGTCCAAATGTTAAGAACTTGGAAGACGTGGGCAGAAAAAAGACAGGAGACGATAAAACCACAGCATGGGATGTCGTGAGTCTTTACTTACCTCTCTTTGTAGCACCAGCTCTTTGGTGAACAGCATGGCTTCATCGCTGAAGGGTTCGGCCATCTGCATCCCACCAGGCATGTTCCGGGAACTACGTGGACATTCGATACCTATACAAACATGACAAAGTTGTTGGAGTCAAAATTCTGCAAAGTTGTCCCATTTCTTGCCTACATGTTACCATTTAGTACTAGTAACTTATACTTGGCTGTGTATCAGATAATTTCTATAGGAAATGTCAAAATTATGGAGAAATTTAACATCTCATTACCAAGAATGTCCTGGCCAAGATGACGAAGCTCCGAGACTGCATTAAAACATAAATGACTACTTCAACCGTGCCCAACCAGTTGTATCCACATGTTTGAATAAATAAATTGTATATATTTTTTTAAATTAACTCAATGAAAGAGTTACTATAATGTGGTTGGTTTTTAAACAAATTTTATGCATGAGGGAGATTTAAAATTTTATAAACGGCAACTCTGTATCACCAACAGGAATCAATCTTGTTAGCAAAGATGCTAACCGCCATCTTGGAAAATCTCAAAGGTTATGATGGAGAGAAGATTAGCTTCACAGCCGGGGATATGCCAATGGTTTGATGTTCAAACCAACAAGGCAAAAGCAGACCACACTTTAAGAAAACATTAGTTTTTAGAACTATTTGAGCCAATTGACTTATTTCCCCATAACTTTTTTAAGTATAAGGAACAATGTTTTTAGCTGTGCACCTAAATACTTAGCTATCTACATGTTTACCCACAATTTTATTTGTTGGAATTCATGAACAAATAAATAAAAATAAAAACCTTAATTGCTTCAGCTAAGCACAACATACCAACAAGCAGGTTGAAGCTGCTTAATGTTGAGTAATCTCATGATGGCCTCTGCTGTGAGTTAAAGCCTCCAGCATATTGCTAATAAAGCAACCACTCTCTCCTAGGGTCTTTCTTTCCCATTTGACTTGGGGTTTAATTTAATGAGCTTCTCTGGGATGACAGATATATTGCCTCAGGACAGACTCGCAAATATACATGACAGAGAAGCAAAATCAGATTTGTTAGGGCATTCTGATGACTCACTGGTGTGCGTGGCTATCTTGCTGCAAAATCCCAGGATTTGGATTTCACAGCTAAGATTTTCTTTGTATTAGGCTTCTTCTAAAAGTTTCTGTCTTCTTTGAACTGTGAGTGGTCAGCTATCTTTTGATTTCATTTTTAAGATTATACATGAAATGAATATGCAGTGTTTTATTATAGTGGGGTTTAATAACCTTGTGGCTACTGCAAAATCTTACAATCACAATCTAGGACACTATGTACCAGGTGAGTTTATATCTTGGCTGTTGTACTTGCAAAAGAAACATCTCTATACGCTACTATAGAGACACAGGGAAACTGAGGACATGTATTTATGTTTTAAAGGTAACATTTCAAAGAAATATTTTTTGGTGAGTTTTCTTACAGCTTTTAGGAGAAAACTGATGCCTTTTATGAAAGTCAAAATCTGATTTGCTCATTGTATTTCCCTAAAATATTCACCCAGCTAACCCACTGAGCAAGCTCACTGCTCCTGGTGTAATTATATAACTGAATTGGAAAAGCCACCGGCTTTTTTAATCTCATTTTGTCATTTTGTACGTTCTGTTCCCTACATGGCCATGCCTGTCCCATTTAAAAGGACAAGAGCAAAATATATCAGCGAATTCACACTGGCAGGAAAGGGAAAATGACCCTGGAAAGGCAAAATGAGGCCACGCGACATGCTGCACTGGAAAGTGAAAGAAAACTGTTCAGTCCAGTTTAAGATAATTGTTCCAATACAGGAAGATCTGCATCAAGTCTGCTGTGTAGTAAAAAGGACACAAACAGGAAACCGATCTGATTTCAACTGAGACTACTGTATAGTAAAATACTTGACTAAAATACTTGACTACAAGTATTTTAATCAAGTATTCCATACTTGACTACAGTAACTCAAAATATTTTGGTTACCTTTCGTAACCCAACTATAAAAAATTAATTCAAATAGTTTATTCAGTTGATTTCATTTTTCAAGGGTGAAAGTTATTCAAACCACACTATACTTATGTGAAAAGTTAATGCTCCCAAGGTCATTAACTGCTTTTGCACCACCATTCACTGGTGTTTCAAAGTTCTGTGGAGGAATTTTCTCATGTAACATCATCTCAACTGGATTTAAGTCTGAACTTTGACTAGGCTACTCCCAGACAGTGCTAGACTTGCTTCTGTGCTCTTGATTAATGCCCTACTGCATAAATTGTTTGTACTTCAGCTGAAAAGGTAAGTTTAGTCATTTTTTGTAAGATTTTGCTTTTGGGCTCAATGAGTAAAACTCATTGGGCTCAATAAGTGCTGATGTAAACAACCAACCTTTATTTTCATCTTGTTAGTGTAATTGTTTTTGAAGAGGTAGGAGGTTGGCTATGCGGTATTTATTTGGATATGTGAAATAGTGATGACGCAAATGATTAGGAGGTATTTAGCTGACTTTAACTAAGGCAAATGAGGTGGTCTCAGTTACCTTAGATAGCTTCTTGAACAATCACTCTTGGAATAAATTGGGTAGGCTGACGCCATGTCTGTCTAATGTTACCTCCATTTGTAATTGCTCTCGCTGGAATCCTAAAGTTTAAGAGTTTCCTTTCGAACCCTTAACAAAACAATAAATGTCAAAGACTTTGTTTCTAAGTTACTGAATGTCTTTCATATCAAGGTATGTTGTATTCTGAGATACTTTAGCCTTCTTTGTGTTAAATAGGTTATATTTAAGTGACCTTGATTTCACATCTCTGGTTGATTTTACATCTAAGTGTGGCTGGTGAAACTGAATGGATTCTTTTTTTGTTGGCAATGAATTCATGATTTAAGAATGAGGTTAATTCTAATTCCACATTAAGCAAATTTGGTTTGGTTAGCCTCTTTTCCTTAAATTATGATTTCATTAAACCTGTATTTTGCATTTAATCAGGTTACCTTTGTCTGATATTAGCATATTTTGATTATCTAAATTCAAATTTGACAAAAACAGGCAAAAGAAAAATCTCAGCGGCACCACATGCTTTTTATTTTTTACCCGGCTGTAGAAACCATGCATAAATAAAATCTGTTAAAAGAAGTTTTTTTTTTTGTTCCATAGAGAAAGAGGAGGACACACTTGATGGCCAAGATCATCTGAAAGTATTTATAGAAGTTTACCAGGACAGGCCTTACACATGGGACTCAGTGACTATAACACTGTGTGCATATAAAAAAAAAGACAGATGAGGAATGCAGGATAAAGGAAATGAAAAAGACAAGATAGGGAGGGCTACAGAAAGGCAAAATACTGCACACTGTTTGCAAAAATTGGTGTATAAAGTAATTGCAGGGAGGGAGATATAAAGTTTCTGCTTGGGTTGGCTGCAGCAATGATAAGGGGTGGAATTGTGTTTTTCCCTGAGCATAATCCTCAGGAAAGAATACTCATGAATGTAATACACAAAGAAGTCAAGTTTCATTGTAAAGCTTATAAACTACATGGGTTTACAGGCCCACAGGAGCAACCATTTTCAACCAAGTCAAAACTCTTTAAGAGGAGAAAACATGCCCACAAAGCTTTAATATACCAAAGGGAAAAAGCCCAGCAAAAGGGTTATTATAGGTCATACACTGATACAATGATCACAGATGTGACGTCTTTATAAAATGCACACTGCAGAGTTCTTTACATCACCCGACTGTACTCCTGCAATTCCTCCACACTTACTGTAGTCCCTCTTCCTTGCAGCATTTGAAGTCAATCTGAGAGCCACTTAGCACAGCAGACGTTAACCTCCACTGAGATACATAACTCAGGCCTGACACCAAGATAAATATCTGGGTCATACTCCAGGAAATTCATCTTATCTGATCTCTGAGACAAACAAGACGTACGGTGATTGTTCTGATGTTAGACTGCGCAGAGAACAACACGGCTTCTCATGCTAGCCTGAAGAGGGTGATCACATGTCAATCCACCATATCAATCACTGAATTTTATGTGCAAGACATTGATCTCGGAGTGCGTATGTGTGATTTCAGGCATATCTGAAAAGTGTGCAGTTTTACCACAGAGAGTGGAAGGGTCACCCCATTGAAAAAATGCATTACGTTTAATTTGGTTCTACGTTCCAGAGATGTTCACAAGTTATTTTCTTCAAGTCTAAGTCAAGTCGCTAAACCGCATTCTCTCGAACACATGCCTAAATGGTTCTTTATACAATTGTAGGTTATGAATTCAAATCATGAAATATCTTTAGGCCTAACTTCGCACATTATGAATATATTACAAGTTTGTTTTTTGATTTAATTTGTTTTTCTCAGAACTGAAACTGTGCAATATATCACATTGTAATCATAACAATATTAATGTGGGCAATACAGCAATCAGAAATGACTGCTTGGATGAAGTGCTTGGCAAAATGATTTTTTATTTTTTTTAAAGTGATATCCATGTAAATTTTGCACTCCGTCAATGTATAAGTAATAAAGGTCCTGGACTTACAAACAGTGGTAAGGACATCAAAAACAGAAGAGCCAGGAAAATGGGGACAGTTGTAATATATAGCAGTATTTAGAAACGTATCGCAGTTACGCACTTCCTTATATACTTCACCTCGATTAAGAAGACGTATTTAAACATGATTATATTACACTTTGAAATACCTTTTTAAGGAAACCACTGTATTCAAGCTGTCCACTCGTTTAGATTGGGGGTGGAATCAAAAGATATGAATCGGGAAATTACGATTTTGAAGGTTTTCAAAAATATACATTCTAAAAGTTTATCACCAAGTCTAAACTGTGAACTTGGTTCTAGGTAGCTATAACTAATGACTTGTACAAGTTTAGGCATAGAAAAAGAGCAACTAACATCTTTGCAGACCCCACACATCCTGGACACAAACTATTAAGACTTTCACCTTCAGGTCAGCACTACAGAGTGTCTCTTGTGAAAACCAACAGACGCATAGAACATTTTTCCTCCTTGCAGTCTCTTTGATGAACACAATGAAAACCTTACAGCTCGAGTCATCGGCTACTCTGCTGTGAAACAAAACAACCACATTTTACAAACTTAGTATATTTTGGATTCAAATCAATTAATAGTAATTTACTTATTATCTTTTGTAATGACAACCAAACAATTCATTTAGAAATGGTGCAAACAAAGGACAATTTCACTGTTTATAACTGTAGAATTTCAGAAGCGCTAACTTGAGGTATTTATCTTGTATTTTATAAATGACAGTGTTCAGTTAAAACACCATAAAATAAACTGGATTGAGGTAGCCTCTTTCTCCATTATCCAAGCCAGATAATGAGCTTCATCTCATGGAAATTGCCCTAACGGGGAAGAAGCTGCTACTGTGCATTTGTCTCATCAGTGAAGCTTATCCAAATATACATCATGTCGCAAATTCCTATGCTAATGATGTGCATATTGATTAGCCTTTGACGTTTGTGCTCATAACCCGCCAGACGCTCGCGCTCTTGCTTTTGGCATGTCTGCAGGTATAAATTGATACTTGCAGGATCGAGGCGGCTCAGTATGAATGCCATTAGAGTCTTTTTTTAATGTTATTAAGTTACCAAGTCTTGATTTTTGACAGCCTGTCAACAGGATATAATTAGCAATGTGACAAGCAAACTACAAACCGGAGGAGGGTGTAAGCATCTAAATGTGTGCGGATTCAAATCTAAACCTCATCTTTCCTCCCTCTATCACCCATAACAGCATCATTCCATTTAAATTTCCATCTCATTAATCTTTGTTGTCCTATGCAGTATGCAACTGCGTGGTGACAATCCCCTATTTGAATATCTCCCTCTTCACAGCTGCCTCAGTGGACACAGGCCAAGGAAAAAAGGTCCATCCATGGGTGAAGAATGTAGGTGGGAATATTTGGGGAGAGTGAGTGGAGGGTAAAGAGGGCAGACGGAGAGAGTAGACAAAGAGTACGATGTTAGGGGAAAAACTAAATCCAAGGATTTGGTCAGACCTCTTGCTTTTATCCTCTCAATCCATCCTCTTGGCCCAACATCATCCCTCTATGACTCCCTAATTTAAGGCCCCAATGTCTCCAACAAGCCTAAGGCAAACACCCAATTCAATCTCCTGAGGGGAACGAAAATGGTTTGATTTTTTTCCCTTAAACACTGGATTTGTAAGATCTGGCATAGTAAAACAATTCATTAAAACACACAACGAATGCAAAACCTGTTGTCTCTGTATGGATCTCATATTACCTTCGCTGTAGCAAACTGATGCAGCACAATCTATAAATCATTTAGCGTGTGCAGCACCCTCAATCCGTTATTTATTAAAGTTAAATATTAGTTGTAGGCATGTTTGCAGTGCTTCTGAGAGCTTTTTCTTCATCTCAAGGAAGCACACAGAGAATATGGTGGATTATTGATTTGTCTAAAGGCTGATGTATACTGTAGCTCATTGTGCAGTAAATTTTACACCACTATAGGAATCCATCTCGAGACTTCAAGGCAACCAGGGCCTGAGATTTCTAGTGTTAGAAAAATACAGACGCCTTAAATTACACTTATGGTGGCAATAAAGATAGGAAACATTTCTGTAAGCCTTATAACACATCCTTTGGCAAAGCATAGATTGTTGGGTGAACATTTACAAAAAAAGGGAAAAAAAGAATGTCCTTCATACCCCTAACTTTTTGACATGTTGCTGTGTAACGTCTATAAACCTCTGTCTATTGTGTTAGATCAAGATGAGGCAGCAGTCCCCAAGGTAAGCAAGAAAAAAGAAACCTTTATCTGCAGCCTTTTTGGAGTATTTCTCAACCAGTTCTCTAGATCTACAGACTGGATGTTGTGGAAAAATAGCCCAGGCTCAGTTTGATTATACAGAGATCATCCATGGGTATACTTTTTTCCCCACTCAACTTGTATTCAAGTCTGAATTTTGACTGTGGCAAGAAAAGCATCCCCCCACAGTATGATGCTACCAGTAGAGTGAGGACAATGTGGTCAGGGTGATGTGGAGTGTTTTTGTTTTTCTTCCAAATCTGACCATAGAACTCACGTCCATATTTTTAATGTATCAACAAATAAAAGACGGTTAAAGCTTTTTGCTGATATTAGAATCTCTGTGTCCGGGTGACGGGTGTTCCATCTACCTGACAGAGATAAAGAAGTCTGAGTAACTTTGCAAGTACTTTTCACCTGTGATGGCTGTTGCTCACCTCTGCAAGAGAAACTCTGTAAAAGCTACTTAAGCCAATAAAACCTTTACAGTCTCCTCACTGCTTTGTCTCCCTATAGTCTCTGCAGGGCTTTATGGCCAAATACTTCACAAAGAAATTGTGTTTTTTGTTTTGCTTTCTATTTACCATAGGTATGTTTCTCTTCATCCTCTTTGCCCTTCCAATCGCTAAAACTTCTTTCATCAAGCTTTAAAACCCACAGTGCTATGATACTAACTACTATCCATTCAGTATAGGTGCCCTCCTTTTTCAAAGACAAAAAAAATGAACACGCAGGATTACTCTTTCACCTTTTAGAAAACTTACTTTTGGGAGTGACACTGTATAGGCCAGCAAGTAAAAAGAAGAAAGCTAAGGTGCTGTAGGAAGTGAATAAGGGGAACTACCCTTGAACTCCAGATGCACACCTCCGGTCTTTTTTGAAGTTATGGGCTTGCTGCTGTGCTTTGTTTCTGTGACCCTATTTTCTTTCTCCTTATAGCACCAACTCGATCTAACAGGGAAAACTGGAAAGGTAGGAAGAGACTCGAGCTCTGAGGTGTGCAAATGGAGAAACCCATTGACAAAGTGTCTAATAAGGACAGTTACCATGGGACACAAACTACACAATAGAAAACAGTCAATTTAATTCAAGGAGTGCAAATGTTAAATGTGAGAATTGTGGTGTATTATTAGAAATTAAATTAGAATGTACATCTCTTCCTGTATTGGGATCATTTATTTTGCAGAGCTCCTGTAAACAGTTGGTTCTTGGATGGCTTCCCACAACATTGCTAAACAATAAAAAAAATAAATAAATAAATATGGCCAGAGTGAATAAATTATTCAAACAGATGATAAAACAGATTAATAATGCAGTGCTTGTTTTAACTGCAAGATCATTTGAATATTTTCTGTGTGCACAATCACTATTTACTTAACGCCCAGACAACAACAGGGCCCAGCTTTTAGAAATCATATATGAATATGATTTGACTTTACAATTAGATGAATGAATTGTAATGATGAGCTTCCTTCCTAAAACCCTCCAAGTTTACATTCGCTTACTCAAGTTCTTCATTTGAGGTTTTTACAGAAGAGCTGGAACTGTTCTTGTTCCAAGGTGGAACAGATCAGCTTAAGAAATCACATCAACCAACAAGATCAAAAAACAGAGCATTGTTGCAGAGGGGCTTAACTAAACAAGTCTGTAAGAGAGCACAATTTTGAGTCAATTTGTATTACAGAAAATCCACAGTAAATTCAAAATGTGCATCGAATTCTTGCATTTAAATAAGCGTTGATGCAGTTATTGCGAGCCTACTTTTAAAATACTCACACTAGCTGTAACATAAAACAAGACATTTTACTTCTTGTTAGAAATATGAAAAAGCTTAAAAGGGTAAAGGTCCAGAGGTTTGTAGGGGCCTTCATTAGACAGATAAATACAACAGTGTTGGGGCCTCTGTTTTATCGCTTGTGTCATTTTCCACACGACCCCCAATACAGATGGGTGACTAAAACATGAAAAGATAACTTTGACAGGGAAAAGAAAGTGGTCAGAGATAGAGAGCTGGGAGATTAGACCCAGACAGATGGGTGTCTTTTGCCCCATGGGCTTCATTTCATGTGTAGTGGTATGGGTTTGACATCAGTTGCGACAAGAAAATCTAGTATACAGCTAAAAACGTCACGCACAAAAACATTGAGGCCGTGGCCTACAAGATATACTGTTTCATCTCAAACTGACAACAAAAAGATGAAGGGGAAAGAGATAAAAAAACGAGAATATGTATCGCTTCAGCAGCAACTGGAAATATCAATGGTATCAATCGAGATCTTAAAGAAAACAAAGGTGTATATTTGATTTAAGGTATAAAGCTTATGTCATTTCCTGGAGACAAAGATTTTCCAATGACGACCTTGATTTAACCTATTCAGGGGTTTCAGTTCTGTTGTTGAAGTTAAGATTTGCCAACAACAATGTGATTGTGTATATAAAATCTATCTTAACATGATGTCTTACCAACATTGTGGAGCCAATGCTGTGTACTAGTTTTTTTCCATCAGTACCATGCTCACATTGTAATTGATCACTTTGAGTTTTTTTTTTTTAAAAAAACCTTCCCAGTTTTTCAACAAGTCCATCAGATTTATGTCTACCGCCATGGTTTCAAGGTTAACAGAGACATTCACAAAATGTGTTTAAGAAAAGAAAAAAAGAAAAAAGCAATGGGCGCTCCCTGATTGGACTGTCATGTTCTTTTCTTCAGGCTACAAAATCAGATTTTAGAGAAATGTTTCCTACCTTCATCAAATGGTATAATGATAATGTCCTTCCTAATGTTTAAAAAAAATGAGACTATTATCATGGATTATATTAATTATCACCCATTCAAATTAAAGGCACACCAATAGTGACCAACGGGATCCCATTCACTCAATGGAACTCTCCATTTTGCTCTCTCAAGAACCGCGTAATATGATCATAATGACGAGTAATCACTAAGTTCTTGATTTTATGCTCAATCAGGATTACAAGGTCATAAATTTCCATATTAAATGACTGCTTCTTAAGATATTTAAATTAGCCATTTAGATTACTTATTTTTAAAATTAATTTTAAAAAGTTAGACTTTTCACTGCTGCTTGTTCGTGATATCCATGAGGAGTCTAAACAGCCAGCTTGTCGAGCAACAACTTTACAGACAGAAAAAGATCCACTAGCAACAGGAACAACCAGAGTCTTGAGAGGAACCTACATTGCAAACCAGCTGAAGGTCACCATTAAAGCAATCAGGAGGTTCCATGCCACACCACATTGATGCAGGAACTCATGTAAAAGATGACCGATTCAAGTATAAGGTGCATACATTTCTATGGGTGGAAATGCATTTCGATGGGTCTAATGTGACAGCTTTGATAATATTTGAATTCTTCAGAGGTGCACCTGTGATTATAAGTTTCTTCCACATTTGATCAGATACGTTACTGTTGCAGTTCTGTTTAGTCCAACATATATCCCCCGAGTTGCTGTTTATGAGGTACAAGACAAGCGATTACTATCTGTAGCAGGGGAAATAAACTGACTGTTGCTGAAATGCCAAAAGGTACACGTTGATATTCTGGGAACATATCGAGTCTTCACAGCTTGACCTTCTTAAAGTTTAAGAAAACAAAAACTCTTGGGACAAAAATGTGTTTACGCTTGCTGTAAAAACATCTAGTTAATACTTTGCTATTCACTAGTCTTGCACCCCTCTAAGAGCAAAATAACCATTTGTTGATATTCTTGCTCCAGAAATGAAGAGAATAAGGAATTAACTTTCATTACATGGAACAATTAGATCCAAGAGTCTCTTCCTGTTATAGAAATACCAGGATTGGCACTTTGGTGGACAAGTGGTAGCCAAAAAAAATTTGGAGATAAACCATTTACAAAGTAAATTTGAAACTAATAAACTTTGATGAAGAGCTAATAAGGAGTCAAAATGATGAGTAGTTTACAGAAAGAGTACATTTGCTTCAACATACTCAAATAGAAGTGCAGTAAACTAGTGCATTACAATATCTGCAAGTTTAAATTGAAGCTAAAAAAGGTGAATCAATAACAACTGACAGTGTCTATTTGCCAGCAGGCAGAAACATGAATCTAGGAGTATCTAACTCGTCTTCAAAAATGTTCACAACTATAGGTTGTAAATGACTGCCTTTGTGTGGAACATTTTATAGTTTTCCAAGAAACAAGTTGCTAGAAGTGCAAATAAACTGTTTTATTACTGCAGCTATCACAAAAACACAAGTCAGAAACATTGCTACTAGAATACTGGGAGATCCTCATTTCAAAAGAAAAAACCCAATTTCACTATCCACCTTGGGAACATGTATTTCTGAGTAAAATTGTAAACCACAATGAAACTACATTCCTCAAATAGAGCAAGTCCTTTCCCCATTTTTGCCTTTAAGTGGAAAAATACTGAAAAAAGTCTTGCTACATTGGTGTTTTCAAATGTTTTGTCAGTACTGTGGTGCTAGGAAACCTGACTATTTACTTAGATCCACTGACTTAGATGGCATAATTAAAAGGACTTTGACATTAGAAAGGCAAACCTACCAGCAAGAAGGAATGTGATGAGACAGGTCTCTTTGGGCATGTACAGCTTAAGACGAGATCCACTGAAGACATATTCGACAACAGCTTCTGACCGGCCAGCTCTCTGCAGGAAAGGCAGGAACTGCTTGGCTTTCTGTGTCTCCTGCAGGAGAGAAAGAGAATTAAAAGGCAAATAGCAGCATTTTAGAGTCAAAGTCTTGAAATCTTTGAAGAATTAATAAAAAATGGTAGAGTTTGTATTGTTTTTTATGAAAAAGTTAAGTGAATTCAAAATTGTTTTTGATTAAAAAAAATACTAGGTAACAAGGAGTCATCCAAACTACTACTAAAGCCAAACTACTCACACAACAAAATATACCTTGAAAGGAAAATGCTTCCTTTTTATCATATTTTTAATTTTGTCTGCTTAATTTTTTGTGTTTCATTTTTGGAAGAAATATCTGTGAATATCTTTGGATTATTTTATATATTTAAATGCTCTCACCAACAACAACAACAAAAAATTACCCTGCATGTGGAGCCATTACAATTAGCTTCAAACAAAACACTTTTTTCCTCAGTGCCTGAGCCGAATGAAGAAGAGTTTTCTTGATCATAGAGGGAAAGTGTTAAAGATTTTTGAATGGTGTGACAAGGTGTGGACTGGTTTGGCAGCTACAATAGTGTAATCCATTCAAACATTCACAAGAAAAACAGACTGATCATTTCATCAAATGTGAGACTTCAAAAATCACTGCACATCATGTTCATGCAAAGCAGGCCAAGGATCCTATCCAAGTGTGTCTGTGCACAACAGTGAAAATGTTGGTCAGAACCAAAGCAGAAATCCTCTGAATGCATTTTGAGTAAAATATTTTGCCTGAAGTGGTCACTGTGCAAAAATACCACATGAAGAGTTCAAATCAATCAATATGGTGCTAGCATGATTGGGCTTGCAAATAGTCACCTTATTAACTCAAATCCACCTGGAGACTTTGGTATTCCTAATTGAGGGTATAAACTGTAATGAATTAGCTAAAGTATGGCAATTTAAAGTTACTAGGTTGTCACTTATATGGCTGCCCCTTTCATTTCCATGTATTTTTGTGTTTTTCTCAATTTTGTTCACAGAATGTCAATGACAGCAACAAGTTCTAAAAAAAAAAACAGTTATGGCATATGGCTTTTAAGATTAATTTCTCTCATATTGCAAAGGGTGAACAAGACCAAGTGAAAGCCTGCTTTTCCACACATCTTTATATCACAGTATGGCCTAATGAAGTCTGCCTTCCTTCTCAGTGACACATCTGGAACCTCATGCAATCAAAAATAATTCTCTCCCTTCCTGCTCCCATCTCTGTCTGCAAGAGTGAGTCATAACTTATTGGTGTACTCGGGCCAAAAATTACAAGCTGAGCTAAATCGTGTATTCAGGCAGCACTAGTGCTTCAGTAGCAAAGGAAGATTCATAAACGCTAAAAAAATAATTTAATGTGAGCCTACTCCAGGCATGAGCATGTAGGCACAACAGACCGGTGAGTCATGGACCAGTGTTGTGTTTGGATGAGCCAGCGTGGACACAGGAGTAGGAACAAAGGCTCAGACACAAAGTCGGAGCAAACAAACCAGTTTACCATTTGCTAAAGCAAATTTATGAGAGTTCACAGTGTTCCAGTAACAACAATTTATCAATATTTTCTTTCATTTCATTATTTTTTCCACTGGGGCAGTGACATAGCCCAAAACAGCCATGTATTTACTAGAAACAAAATAAAGTTCATGTCATCAGCAGGGCTCAAATCAGAGTGCATTAGTGAGGGGTATATACTTTAGCCATAAGATGTTCCACCTGAACTCCACCCACTACATTCCAAAATAACCCCTCGAGTGGGAGATGACACTCCAGTTCACACAAACATTTACCGCACCTGCAGCATGTGTGGGCTGTGCAGCCCAACTTGGTTCAGAAAAAGGGAGAGACAAGTGAAAGAAGAGGACCTCATTATGCAACCTTTAGAGGCACGAGGTGAGTCAAGTGCTTTATCCACTCTCCTCCCACCACCTCTGTGCATCTCCTACAGTATACATTTATAAACCTATCTCTGCACTATTTGTGACTGCATCCCACTCAATGTGCATAATCCTTTTCAAAAGACCTTCACTAAAGGATGCTGACGTATAGGAGTGTGTATTTCCACAAGGGGGACGGGTGTGTATTTAGAGGGATAGGGGAAAAGTATGTTGGGGCTGGTGAGCAACAATGCTATTTTGGTCCTTGTAATGCTTTAAAGAATGCTCATTATATTAGCCTTGCCAAACAACTGGTGCATGTGTGTGTGTGTGTGTGCGTGCAGGTGTGCACGCACGAGCACATCCACACATGCTGGCAATCGCTGGCAACAGTCCTAGATCGTGCTGCAAATCAAGCATGTCTTATTGGAGACAGACAGAAAAGTTAAGGGAGGGTTTGCAGCGAGATAATGGCACTGACCTGAACCCAGTGACAGGGTGCAGCTAATAAGTACAAATGTAGTGAAGCTACAGAGTGCTGTAGAACATGTCAGACATAAAAATGGCTACACAAAACACCACTATAGTAAGGCATTTCTATCTTTAGCTAAATAAATCCATTTGTAGTGTGTGATTTAAGGTTTTCATACACTTTTTTTTTTTCGAGTGCCCTTCACAATTACAGGCCAAAGGTAAATGTGTGTGCAAACCCATTGAAACCAAAGGTTTTCATAGAGGCTTGGTGATTTAAAGACTCTTTGTTGCGGTTCTCCAAATTGTTAATCGCTGTAAACCTTAAACGCTCTAATATATGATTAAGAAAAACATTCAAAATATTTCCTTCTGGCCTTACTGACATTAGTAGACGCTAATTAAATTAGGAGCTGAGGAGAGAACATGCCGTGTGTGTACAAAGAGTCTTTGTAAAACAGCTTTAATATTTTATGGCAAAGGAAATTATTAAAGAGTTCCAGTTTCAAACTGTCTAGCATGTCAGTGATAAGCACGGCTGTGGTGGATGTACATCATATATCATATGCTGATAGGAAATTGTCAATTTCTAATCAAACGGTCACTGCTGATCAAAATAAAAGAAAAACCATCCGGTTAGATGCATTTCTCAATATAACTAAAAGCAGTACGTCACGGATTATTAATCAGAAGTTTTTGGATCACATCCACTTTATAAAAATAGATAGAGGTGCAAGGTTCCATTTCAGTAAAAACTAACGCACACCTATTTAAATGTTCTTTACTGTATTACATATAGATGTCTTAAAAACTAAACTTCCTTTCAGTGAAAGAAAAACAGCTTCCTGGCTTGAGCATATAAAAAAAGATGAAAAACAGTGCAGCAATCAACCTTTACTGCACGCTTTTATGGATTTCCCACAATAATGTTCGTGTGATGAGCCCTCCCAATCAGGCTTCATTAGCCAAATGACGCCTCAATCAAGCCCCTGAGCACATGAAAACAGGCAAGGACCGAAATGCTTTTATTAATGAGGTTTATTTTTAGAGGCCACTAAGGATGAGTCAATGATTATAGATCATTTTCTGAGAATTACTGGCCCCAACGTATCTTTTAAGAGTTATGATGTTTGTGTGCAAATGACTCCACATTTAAAACGATTTAATTCCAATTATAGCCACAGCACATGAATGCTCATCCTATTATCCACATCATGTAAACCATCTTATTTCCCTGCATAGGATGAGTGTACATGTATTATTAAAAATAATAAAAAAGATGCATACCCCCGAGATATCAGCCACTCTGTGGATGGGAACCTCCTTTTTGCTGTGCAGCCCCTTTCCGTTTTTGATGGCCCTGCATTCAAACACCACCATTAGAAATCCATCAATGCATCCATACAATACAGCCTCCACATATGCATAAGGTACAGGAGCATCTCAATCGATTAAGGGTTTTGTCAAAAAGTTAATTTAATCCAGTATTTCAATTCAAAAAGTCACAGTGAAATTATATAGATTTATCACAGACCGATTATTTGAAGAGTTTATTTCTATAAGGTTTATATTCATGGTTTACAGTGAATGAAAACCCAAAATATATTTCGAGAAAATTTGAATAATACCTAAGAATACAAACCACATTGTGAAGTTATTCTACTACATATGTCTCTTTAGCTACCATATGTTTTCCTTCCACTAAACCTTCCATTGATAGAAACCTGAACAGTAAACATCCTCATGGAAACTGCTGCATGACTTACGTCAACAATGTTCCGCATGGCTACATAGCCCATAACATGACTGAAACATCACATTTCTGAATCACAAAACATTTTTGTCTAATTTTAATTACCATTAAAGTAACAACCAAGCGGGAAGTTAAAATCTAAAACATTTCACCTTTTGAATTGTTTCACCTTTTGAATTGTTTAACTGGGTATTCTAATTTACAGAAAACCACCTGTACATTGAATTAAAAAAAGACATAAAACACTTTCTCCATTTTAAGGCTTGGGGTTAGTATTACAAAAAGAGAGGCCATAGTTATAAATCATAATGGGGAGATGATTTAGCATCATGAATGTGAAAAGAGAAATGATCTATCTTTAGAGGCAGCTAAGGGTCTTCCATGATGACTGCCGCTAGTTAGAGCTGCCTTAATAAGTCTGCCGGATTAAATGCGATGAAGATAAAGTCAAAGGTCCTGTTGTCCACTGGGTCACTGGGATGGACCACAAAAGTGCTGCTAAGATAAGCCAGCTACATTTCTGGAGCCCTGTACAGTAAAGATGTGCATTTTAATAGCCTAGAGGAGGTTCCTTGAAGGCTGTGGGCCACTGGCTTTATGCAATGGGAGCTAAAAATATAACTAAGGCAATAGACAGAAACCGCTCATCGTCTCTTATAGGACCCCACCAGGGACGGGGGGGAGAGCGAGAGAGAAAAAGCAGCAGAGGGAAGGAAAAGTGACAAAAAGAAATGAGGGAAAGAAGACCCAGAAGAGCAAGTCCGTAGAAGGACATAGCGAGAAGCAGCAAAGGGGAAGAAACAAGGACAAAACGCACAAAAGGAAGAGAGAGAGCAAGAACGGGCAGGAGGAGAAATAGGGGCAGATGGCCGGTGACACTGAAAGACAAGAGGAGAGGAAGAGTTAATGCTATAAAAAAGGTTGCAGCTGCATCTGCTCTACCTACAGCAAGCAGATCTTAATCTATGGCAGAGTAATAAAGCTTGTACTAAATCTCTCCACTGCACCTCCACATAATTATATTCATAGGGCCTGAGTAAAGAGAGACTCTGATTTAACGTCTGGCGCCTGGGATGGTGTATGTGTGCCCAGGCATACAAAAAGAAACAAAAAAAGGGGGGAAAAAATTAAAAAGGGACAGAGGCAGAGAAAGCACAGGGGTCATTACTATGTGTGTGAGTAAATATTTAAGAGCAGAGACATGTTTCCTCGGGAAGTGAATCACCAGCCTGATGGGCAGGAACTAATTACGGTGATACTATTAAAATAAATTTAAAGAATTAGCAAGGGGTAACCTTACCTACATCAGAGGAAAAACACTCAGGGTCATTACAAAGACTAATTTATCAAGTTTATTTGAAACATAACTGCAAGGTGCTTCAAGTAGATTTTTAATGCTCCATTTTATTCCAAATTCTAACACACAAACCATCATGAATCCACAGTGTGAGATCAATGAAAAAGATTTAGAAAAAGTAGTGGAGTTCCTCACCGTGCCTCTGCAGCAAGCAGCTCATCATAGTGGGAGGAGCGCTGGTCATCATCCTGTCGATACCTGATGACTGTGGCCAGACCCTTACTGACCAGAGCTTCGGCTATGTTACTGGCAGAAACAAAGTGGACAGTTAACTTTAATACTCCATTTCATAAGACATGAGAAAGATAATTCGTATAGTTGGTGTCATTTTAAACTGTTAGAGGTTTCAATGTATGTTCCCAAACATATGAGGAATGAGGTTCACTAAGAACTGGGCTTCTGCTGGTTTTACCAACTCAAATTTTAGACTTTGGTATTTTAGACTCCTTCATGTTCATAACAGGTGTTATGTCATGTTTATGACAGTGTTATGTCAGTCTTATGCACATCCTGTCAAATAAAGTGTTACCAAGACTTTTTAAGGCCATTATGAACAAAACTTAAAATATGCATCTCCACAGAAATGTATGAACTTCATCCAGTCAACTGGCGATTAATCTGCATTTATCCATAATAGACACAAAAAGGCTAGCTAGCAAGAGTATGCTAGCAGTGAGTTACCGATAGCCACAACAGTCTAGAGTCACATGCACTGTGGAAGTCTAAGTGAAGCTCAAATTTTTGCCTGACAGAAAAGTCCTGTGAGACAAAAAAAAAAGAAAATTACATCTAATATATTTTTTAAAGTGCTCAAGACCTGTGAATAACAGGTTTTAGATTTTTTTTTTTTTTTTTGGCCAACCTTTTTGTTGTTTTTTTTACAATTAAAGACATTAGGCCAGGAGTGGGCAACTCCAGGACTCGAGGGTCGGTCTCCTGCAACTTTTAGATGTATCTCTACTTCAACACACCTGAGTCAAATAATGAGGTCATTAGCAGGACTCTGGAGAACTTGACTGCACTTAGGAGGTGATTCATCTGTTGGATTCAAGTGTGTTGGATCAGGGAGACGTTTAAGAATTGCAGGACACCGGCCCTCGAGGACCAGGATTGCCCACCTCTGCATTAGGCCATTATTTTAGAATTTAAGATTTTTTTAAAAAGGTGTGGTCACACTGGAGAAAGGAGCAAAGACAATATATCCATTTAAAAGTTAAACAAAAGATTTGAATTTGAGACATTTTAGATCATTTTTTTACCCTTTTTATTTAAGAAAACCCTTCATGCTGGCTTTGAGTCAACTGGCCCCTTCACTCCTTCATCCCCTCTTCTATTTGTGCCATACGCTGCCAAGAACTGTATGACATGTGGCACTCCTTTATTTCACAAACCATGAGCATCAATATTTTTTTAACCAGTTTTCAGCTGATCCCAACCTGTATATAGAAAATGACTTAATCGTCAGCTGTGGGAGTGACTACTAAGTCCCACGTGGGCACCAACTGACTGAATAATCAACGTTAAAAAAATGTTAAAAATCCACTGGATCCTGAAAACGTCTTCAAAACTGCAAAAACATGAAATGAAACAAACAAGTCTTGTCACAAACAATTCTTTAACACAGTAATTATTACGGATAATAACCAAAAATACCCGAGTCCCCCACTGGGGCTCAGAGGGGGGTTGAGAGTTTCCATCTCACTAACCTCCTCAACCCTGACTGTAGTATTCATGGGGACTCTGCCAACTGTTATCCAGGAGAATCACAGTGTGGTGTGGTCCAACTGAAGACTCTAAACGACTGCTTACATGAGCAGACCTGACCTCTGTGCCACCACATTTGAGACAGCTGGTTGGATGATATGGAGAGATCTGCCTGTCTGTGTGTGTTCGTGTGATGTTTCTTTATGGCTCCAATGATACGGTTGGTGGAGGGGGAAAAAAAACAATACAAAAAAAAAAATAGTAATAAAAACAGGACGAGTGTGATTTTCAAAAGTTCCTTTGAGGGGGAAACAGACTTCTAAAGCCTCTTTTCTAGCAATGTCGCATTAAAGCTCTGCGATGGTTTTGATTAAATTTCAACCTCTGAAAAGCGTTTATATCTGTGATCTTGTGTAAAGAAAATGACAAACTGATAAGCCAAATTCCTTCAAAGACAGGCTTGCAGATAGAATATAATTGCTTGCACTCAGGTGACCCTGCTCAGAACAAAGCAGTAGCTTCAGTTCTGATTAACAAGCTTACAAATTCAAAGCATTCTAAAATGATCTTGTTGTGTTCAGATGAAATTATAGTAAAATGACGTGTTGAGTCAACCTGAACTGCTGCGTGATCTGATCTTGTACTGCCCTTTGCAAAAGTATTAATAGGCCTTGAACTGTTCCAAATTTACTTCAGTTACAACCATAAACATTTTGCATTTTATTTCAACCAAGAAAGTAATACATTATTGTGAAGCAGAGGAAAAATGATACACAAGTTTCAAACTTTATTACTAACAAAAATCAGAGAAGTGTGCAGTGCTCTCATATTCGGCCTCTTCCACTCTGATACTTCAAAATAAAACACTCTCCTGCGAGCCAGAGACTTTTTAAAGAACATCATGGTTTGTTTTTTTTAACCCTATGCGCAAAAAGAATAGCAGAAAACAGATACTTCATATTGACCTTCACACACAAAGCCCAATGTAAAATCTGCAGTGGCTACTAGGCCTTTCTTGATAAACAATAATGTTCGTTTGAGACCATTTTCAATTATAATAATAGCAGCATAGTAATTGAAGTACACTCTATCAGAAATCAATACATTTAAATTTCCAAAGAAAACCTAACACTGGAACTGGAATCTAAAGTGGATATATAAAAACAAAAAACTTAACCAGTAACAACAAATAAAATGGAGATTAAAACCAAACAACTGAAGCCATAAATATAGCGGATTATGAAGTCCCTGTAAAGAAAATTGCCCTGATAAAAATATCATTAGACGCTGCCAGTTTTGTGATCATCATGATATCATGTGTTTAATTGATTTACGGCCTTTTGCGACAGGCTTAGTGGTGGCAACATTGTGCTGTGGGAATGTTTCTTTTCAGCACGGACGTTGAGACACGTCAGCGAGGATACAAAGACGGATGCATTAAAACCTCTCTAAACATGTAGTTCGAGTTATGATAGGTTTGGTGCTAAGCATGTTCATGAGTTAGAATGGCCCAGTCAAAGTCGAGAGATAAATCCATTTGAGATTCTGTTGCATATTCAAGGAAGCACTCCTTTCTATGTCTCGCGCTGTTAGAAACGAACCACGCAAGGTTGCAGCTGTAAACACACAACCACTAGTCAGACATATGGAAAAATAAATTCCCAACTACCTTCTCCATTTTCTTCACAATTATGCATTACTAAAGTCGACCTATATCATAAAATCTCAAGTAAATGCATTGAAGCTTGCTGTCCTAACATAAAACGGTTTTTCCAAGACAGTGTATTTGTAACAAACTCCACTCGAAAAAAGGTAGAAAGTAGTTTTGCTCAGCTTGGCAAACTAAATTATTACTTACATTCCTCCGATTGTCACTGTGGCACAGGTGCGCTCTGAGAAGGCAGGTGTTCCTTCTCCTGGACCAGTGGCAGCTCTGATGTAGTCCACTGTGACGTTGACCTGTAGGGGGTGGACACAGGCCAATCAAAAAAAAAGAAAAAACGCACACACGTCGAGAGTAGTGAGCAGCATCAGTTACTCCAATAATTAGTGTGGGGAGCGTTTTCTCCGTGTACGTGGCTCCCTTATTTTTATTATTTTTTTGTTTGTCCCATTTCTCAAGGTCACCCCCAGTCAGTGTGAATCATGTCAGGCAGCATTGTGGAACTCCCCAGAGGAGTAGTATTAACACACTGAGGGTGTTTGGGACAACACACACACACACGCCTGCACGCCCACACACAGAGCAGCAATGAAACCCAAATGACCCTACACAGTGCGTTCCTAACAAAGCTCCCTGGGGACACACTCCAACCCCCTCACCCTGAAGATACAATGTTGTCACTCAGCTGTGTGCATGTGCACATCTCCACAGGCATGTGACAGGGGAAGCCAGTATTGTGGGCCAAACGCATGTAGACAGCGCTAATAGGGAGGGATGCAGGCACACGGGCACACGCACCCATACACAGTGAACTGTTTAGGAGCTGCATGTAAAGTGTGTCAGACGAGTAAGAAAAAAAATCAGAGAAATCTGGCTGTGCATCGCAGCGTCATTGACTCAGGCGCAGACAACACACACAGGCCTATTACAGGGACATGAAAGAACAACGGCAGCTTGTCAATAGAGCGACACGACGAGGACGATGGGAAGAGAGGAGAAAGAGGAAGGAGGTTGTTGAGTGCTGTTTGGCACTAAGAACCATTAGCAATTTCTGAGGAGGAGGGAAATTAAAAGGACTCCAGGGGTGCTTTTCATTAGGCTAGCGCGTCGTCTCTCGCTAACGTCTCTTCCACAACACTTGGCTCCTCCCAGCGAGAATGTGAAAGAGGCGCAATGAAGGATAAAGTAGATTGTTCCCATTTTAAGTGCAATGGAGGGAAATTAAAATCTCAAGAAATGAAATAGGGGAGAATTTCCATGTCTGTGGCAAAGAGACATTTTTTATTCTAAAAAAAAAAGAGAGGATTCAAAGTAGGGCAAGTTATTCCAATACAAATCAGTGGCGGAGATGTTAGCTGGTCACAGTTAGCTGTGTGGGAAAACACAAAGATGAAAAAGATCGAGAAGAGAAGAACATAATGGACAAGCAACATAGCTTAGAAATGATTATGACAAAATGGAAGAGAAGACAAAGAAACTAAAGTTTTCATGAAAAGACTCAAACCCTACTGGGCAAGGACAGAACGTATTGCAAACTACCGCCAGAAGAGCTTGATTGAAGAAGTTCTAGGCCCATTTTCCACAGGCCATCTAACAGATCTCTGGATAAGACAAATCCATCCATTAGAACCCCAAAGAAGAAGGGAAACACAGAGGGAAAAGGCAGTGAATGGATCAGAGAGCCGAAGGAGTGATAAGAACACCAGTCGAGGTGTGAGACTAAATGTGTTTGTTCTGCTGAGGTGACGAAAGGCATAGGAATACTTGGCTGCTTCTGCCAAAGGAATTGTGTATACAACATGTCTGCATGAGTGATAAAGAGCTCTGACAGGTGACCAGCAGGTCAGAAACTCAGAAATCGGATCTTTTTGGAGTCAGTGAATGTCACACTACACGGTTTCTTAAATGTCCCTTAAGTTCAAAGTAAGACTTTCAAAGGTTGCAATGATTTCAATTTAAGACCTACATAAAATAGGGGGCTAAAAACCTCAATTACCATATGTTGCTGATTGCCTTTAAACAGAAGGTCAATGTTTTCCCTACATTCCGTTTACCATAACCTTTATGTCAATCGCAGTTGTCGAAAAAGTTTTCAGCCAGCTCCTGAAATCCTTATCAAGTCTTTTCAAGCAATAAAAATATATTTTTCAGGAACACTTGAATTTTAGGGAATAAATTCCTTTAAACAGGGTTCATTTCTTCTCTGCGTCTGGGGTCTTGTCACAGCACATTAACGCTCAAATTCCTCAGCCAGAGCTCTAAATCTCAGTACAAATGAGTGCCATAGCACATTTAAGAACTGCAGAAGCCAAAAATGTCTTAAACTTACAAGTTTAAGACCCAAATACACAGATTTTATGACGTACTATTGACTTTTATGGCATTTTAAGGGTTTACATTTAGGCCCAACACTTTATGGTGAGGAACATGTTACTCAGAAAAGAAAGACGAAGCCAGAGGGGAAATGGCAACTTATTTGCTTTTCTGAAAATATATGAAAGCAAATACATTTGCTTTTACATACAGTACAGACCAAAAGTTTGGACACATCTTCTAATTCAATGGGTTTTCTTTATTTTCATGACTATTTATAAGGCAAGAAATCTCACTTATTAACCTGACAGGGCACACCTATGAAGTGAAAACCATTTAAGGTGACTACCTCTTGAAGCTCATATCAAGAAAATGCAGAGTGTGTGCAAAGCAGTAATCACAGCAAAAGGTTGTTACTTTGAAGAAACTAGAATATAAGGGGTATTTTCAGTTGTTTTACACTTTTTTGTTTAGTGCATATTTCCACATGTGTTATTCATAGTTTTGATGCCTTCAGTGTGAATCTACAATATCAATAGTCTTGAAAATAAAGGAAACTCATTGAATTAAAAGGTGTGTCCAAACTTTTGGTCTGTACTGAAGGAGCTGTATATGAAGGAACAACTTTGCCAACTTTGATAGATATCTGGAATACAATATTTTACAGCAACATCAGTCTGTTTTATTCTGTATGGTTTGCCCATAATGCTGGGTTTAAAAATGTTGAGTCTGACAATATGAGAGTTAAGGGCCACAGTTCTCTGGAGAGATTAGACTAATGCTTACAAGTGCAAATTATGCAAGTCTCTAACAGAAGATGCAAAACAGAGTAAGAGAAATCCAAATTGGCTAAAGCTGGGATCAGCAGCTAAAAGCGGCTGATTTTCAGCTGGGAACTGAAAATCAGACAGTCACTTGCCTTTGCCTATCTACATCTATTATCTAAAATAATATTCTTGATATTTTAGATTTACCAGTTCAGGTGGTCTTACAACATGAGGCAAGTTGTACAAAGCCTTGTAATGTGAAAGTGAACATGTGCCACATTGCGATTAACAATACTCCAGCCCAGCATGGGTTCCACATGAGTGGTTTCCCCAGACAGGAACAGAGTGAAAGGCTGCTTACCTTGAAAAGTGTGGGAGGTTAAGATTTGCTGTGACTAAAATGAGCAACCGTCTCCAGCACATTCTATTGAACGATGATCACACAGCTTTCTTTTCTGCTTTAGCCATATTTCAAAACACATCTGACAACAATTAAACCTCAAAAACACATTAAATTGGTGCAGGCCATTTCCAATATACACATCACATTTAAGGATGATAATGTTCTTGGCAGAAATGATATGGCCACAGATCAGAGGGTACAGGAGAAGAAAAGACCTATGTGCAGGTAAGAGCGGCTACAGTGGAAGCTTTATGGGAGTGTGTTGGAACATCAAAATAAATATTGAACATCAAAGCTCTCAGATCTGAGGCACCTTCTAAACGTAGGAACTGATATGGCCATACTGTATGTTGCATCAGGCAATAAAAAATAATGAGGCAAACACAAAAGAGAGGCAGAGTAGTGATTTTTTTTTTTTTTTTAAAAGCTGGAAGGAGAACAAAAACATGAGCAGAGGCCATCGGGAGGCGAGTGCTTAAGGCTGTGTTTTAGAAGGTTATAATCAGGGCTGGCTATTATTTAATGCAACGAGCAGCTCTGATTCTGGGACAACAAAAATGTGTTGAGGAAAAAGGAGGAATTGGAGATCTAAAATGGAGCTTTACTTAGGTTATCAAATATCTAAATCTGCTTGAAATCCAATCTAGAATTCGCCCCAGAACCAGCGCCGACTCTCACATTCTCTATATCAAATACCAAACCGCGCATAAGACGTTCGCTCACTTATATACCCGACCAATAAGAGGCAAAAGCTCTGTTGCTAACAGTGCTACACAAGCAGCTGCATAACAGGAGCCACTTTGAGCATGCAGGATTATCCGAATGTGCTCAACCCTGATAAGTGGCTTAATGCAACATTTCCATTTGACTTTTTTTTTTTTTCTGATGAAGCTGAGACCCAGGCGCGCAAAAAGCACTACTTATAAAGTTAGCCAAATCTAGCTTTTTGGGATTATGTCACCATGCAAGCTCTGCCATTTGAATGCGGGTGTGGATGGATATAAGAAAGCCCGAGACAGACAGAGTTGGAGTGACAGGGAGAAGAGGGAAATAAGGAAATGCCTCACTGCATTTTTTTGTAAGGGGATAACTTAGAAGAGGTTTATTGGGCATAAATATAAGTTATTCAAAGATGGCAAAATGCAGAATGTCTGAAAACACTCTATAGCTATAAAGCTAATGACTGGAAACAACTATGGAATTTTAATCTTGCTTTTGAAAAGAAAATTTTAAAACTATTTTCAAGTTCTGACAGAATACACCCGATAAAAGATGCACACCTACTAGAATTACTGTGAAGTTCTTTTCAAAGACCATTCCAGGTAGCGGCCCAGCTCTTTTCTGGCTCACAGTTATCAACTATAGAGTTCTCCTGCCAGGAAATGAAGTAAGGTCTTCTGAATATGGATATTAGATGTGCTTTATAAAAGATCAAATGCACCAAGCTTTCCTTAAAAATAAAAGAAATGGGGAGCTTTAATAGAAAAAAAGGAATTAGATGTAGCTCTATTCCCCTAAATCGCAGCAGTGGCATTAGGGCTTTCAGCTTTAGCGCACTGAGACTGGCAGTTAATGCTCAGTCACGTCCTAGAAGGTGTAAAAAATCTGCATGTTCCCTACATTATGAAATATATTTTGTTCTTAGATGGCTAGTAGGCTTCAACTGAGAATGTTTGCAGGTTAAACATTGACAGTAATTTTGCTGAAGTTCTGGTTGAGCCTGATGGTGCAAAAGTAGATTGTTTATCAATTTAAAAAAACAAAAATCTACAATTGTAGTCACTTGTGTTGTGGAAGTTAAAAAGTGAACTGAACTGATTGAAACCTCAGCTTATAACAACCAGACACGATGAGTTTGCTAATAATGAAGCATTCAGATATTCTGAAGTATAATAACTTTAAAATAAACTAACCAACATTGTGCAATGCCTTGTAAAAATCACCATTCCCCACCAACCTTTCCATATTTCCTGATCTTACTACCAAACACTTCAATTGTTTATATTTGCACATGTGAAGTGCAAAGACAGTAAATGATTTCCAAATTTCTGAAAATTGTTCTGTGGATTTGAAATTGAATTACTCCTCCATGGGCTGCCACCTTATCGTGGTGGAGGGGTTTGAGTGTCCCAATGATCCTAGGAGCTATGCTGTCTGGGGCTTCATGCCCCTGGTAGGGTCACCCAAGGCAGACAGGTCCTAGGTGAGGGACCAGACAAAGAGCAGCCCAAAGACCCCAATGATGAAGGAAAACTTTGGACTTGGTGTTCCCTCGCCCGGACGCGGGTCACCGGGGCCCCACTCTGGAGCCAGGCCTGGAGGGGGGGCACGATGGCGAGCGTCTGGTGGCCGGGCTTTTACCCATGGAGCCCGGCCGGGCTCAGCCCGAAGAGGAAACATGGGCCCCCCCTCCCATGGGCCCACCACCCGTGGGAGGGGCCAAAGGGGTCGGGTGCAGTGTGGGATGGGTGGCAGCAGAGGGAGGGGACCCTGGCGGTCCGATCCTCGGTTGCAGAAACTGGCTCTTGGGACGTGGAATGTCACCTCTCTGGTGGGGAAGGAGCCGGAGCTAGTGCGTGAGGTCGAGAGGTTCCGGCTAGAAATAGTCGGTCTCACCTCGACGCACGGCTCTGGTTCTGGAACCAGTCTCCTTGAGAGGGGCTGGACATACTTCCACTCTGGAGTTGCCCAAGGTGAGAGGCGTCGGGCAGGAGTGGGCATACTTGTTGCTCCCCATCTCGGCGCCTGTACGTTGGGGTTTACCCCGGTGAACGAGAGGGTAGCATCCCTCCGCCTACGGGTGGGGGGACGGGTTCTGACTGTCGTTTGTGCTTACGGGCCGAACGACAGTTCAGATTACCCACCCTTTTTGGAGTCCTTAGAGGGGGTACTGGAGAGTGCTCCTCCTGGGGACTCCCTTGTTCTGCTGGGGGACTTCAACGCTCACGTGGGCAATGACAGTGAGACCTGGAGGGGCGTGGTTGGGAGGAACGGCCCGCCCGACCTGAACTCGAGCGGTGTTCTGTTGCTGGACTTCTGTGCTCGCCATGGATTGTCCATAACGAACACCATGTTCAAGCATAAGGGTGTCCATATGTGCACTTGGCACCAGGACACCCTAGGCCGCAGTTCGATGATCGACTTTGTCATCGTTTCATCGGATCTGCGGCCGTATGTCTTGGACACTCGGGGGAAGAGAGGTGCGGAGCTGTCCACTGACCACTACCTGGTGGTGAGTTGGCTCCGGTGGTGGGGGCGAAAGCCGGTCAGACCTGGCAGGCCCAAACGTGTTGTGAGGGTCTGCTGGGAACGTCTGGCGGAATCCCCTGTGAGACGGAGCTTTAACTCCCATCTCCGGCAAAACTTCGAACACGTCCCGGGGGAGGTGGGGGACATGGAGTCTGAGTGGACCGTGTTCCGTGCCTCCATTGTCGAGGCGGCCGATCGGAGCTGTGGCCGCAAGGTTGTCGGTGCCTGTCGCGGCGGCAACCCTCGAACCCGCTGGTGGACACCTTCGGTGAGGGATGCCGTCAGGCTGAAGAAGGAGTCCTATCGGGCCTTTTTGGCCTGTGGGACTCCGGAAGCAGCTGATGGGTACCGGCGGGCGAAGCGGCATGCGGCTCGGGCGGTTGCTGAGGCAAAAACCCGGGCGTGGGAGGAGTTTGGAGAGGCCATGGAGAAAGACTTCCGTACGGCTTCGAGGCGATTCTGGTCCACCATCCGGCGTCTCAGGGGGGGGAAGCGGTGCAGCACCAACACTGTTTATAGTGGGGATGGTGTGCTGCTGACCTCTACTCGGGACGTTGTGGGCCGGTGGGCAGAGTACTTCGAAGACCTCCTCAATCCCACCAACATGCCTTCCACTGAGGAAGCGGAGCCTGGGGACTCTGGGTTAGGCTCTCCAATCTCTGGGGACGAGGTCGCCGAGGTGGTTAAAAAGCTCCTCGGTGGCAGGGCCCCGGGGGTGGATGAGATCCGCCCGGAGTTTCTTAAGGCTCTGGATGTTGTAGGGTTGTGTTGGTTGACGCGACTCTGCAATGTCGCATGGACATCGGGGGCAGTTCCCCTGGATTGGCAGACTGGGGTGGTGGTCCCCCTGTTCAAAAAGGGGGACCGGAGGGTGTGCTCCAATTATAGAGGGGTCACACTCTTAAGCCTCCCTGGCAAGGTCTATTCAGGGGTCCTGGAGAGGAGGGTCCGTCGGATAGTCGAACCTCGGATTCAGGAAGAGCAGTGTGGTTTTCGTCCTGGTCGTGGAACGCTGGACCAGCTCTACACCCTCGGCAGGGTCCTGGAGGGTGCATGGGAGTTCGCCCAACCAGTCTACATGTGTTTTGTGGACCTGGAGAAGGCGTTCGACCGTGTCCCTCGGGGAGCCCTGTGGGGGGTTCTCCGGGAGTATGGGGTACCGGGCCCTTTGATACGGGCTGTCAGGTCCCTGTATGACCGGTGTCAGAGTCTGGTCCGCATTGCCGGCAGTAAGTCGGGCTCGTTTCCGGTGAGAGTTGGACTCCGCCAGGGCTGCCCTTTGTCACCGATTCTGTTCATCACTTTCATGGACAGAATTTCTAGGCGCAGCCAAGGTGTTGAGGGGATCCGATTTGGTGGCCTTAGGATCTCATCTCTGCTTTTTGCAGACGATGTGGTCCTTTTGGCTTCATCAGATCGTGATCTGCAGCTCTCGCTGGAGCGGTTCGCAGCCGAGTGTGACGCGGCCGGGATGAGGATCAGTGCCTCCAAATCCGAGGCCATGGTCTTGAGCCGGAAAAGGGTAGAGTGCCTTCTCCGGGTCAGGGGGGGTGTCCTGCCCCAAGTGGAGGAGTTTAAGTATCTCGGGATCTTGTTCACGAATGGGGGAAGAAGGGAGCGGGAGATCGACAGGCGGATTGGCGCAGCGTCTGCTGTCAAGCGGGCGCTGTACCGGTCCGTCGTGGTGAAGAGAGAGCTGAGCCAAAAAGCGAAGCTCTCGATTTACCGGTCGATCTACGTTCCCACCCTCATCTATGGTCATGAGCTTTGGGTCATGACCGAAAGAACGAGATCGCGGATACAAGCGGCCGAAATGGGTTTTCTCCGTAGGGTGGCTGGGCTCTCCCTTAGAGATAGGGTGAGAAGCTCAGTCATCCGGGAGGGACTCAGAGTAGAGCCGCTGCTCCTTCACATCGAGAGGAGCCAGTTGAGGTGGCTCGGGCATCTGGTCAGGATGCCTCCTAGACGCCTCCCTGGTGAGGTGTTCCGGGCACGTCCCACCGGGAGGAGGCCCCGGGGAAGACCCAGGACACGCTGGAGGGACTATGTCTCTCGGCTGGCCTGGGAACGCCTCGGGATTCCCCCGGAGGAGCTAGAAGAAGTGGCTGGGGAGAGGGAAGTCTGGGCCTCCCTTCTGAAGCTGCTACCCCCGCGACCCGACCTCGGATAAGCGGAAGAAGATGGATGGATGGATGGATGGATGGATGGATTTGAAATTAGCAGCAGCACATCTAGAGACATTTTTTTGTTAATTTTTTGTCACAAAGTGGCTCAAACTCACTTGGACGGACAGAATCTGCATCCAGTAAATTTGAAGCCTTGCCACTAATCCTCCATTGGTTTGGCTCTAGATTTTAAATTGAGCCATTCTGATACTTAAGGGCTCTTGACGATGGAGATGGCCACCTCTGAAATAAGCCTTTCTATTGTGGATGTGGCTGTATATCTAGGATTGTTGACCTTCTTTAGCATGAAGAAATTTAGTTGCAATAAATTTTATTTTTGAGGCATTAGGATAAGGAGCTCTGAATACAACTCGAATGACATTTTTCAATTTTGTTTTGTAAAAGCATTTGATAATTTTGCATTCTTGTCTCTACATCACAATTATGTGATGCATTGTGTTGATCTGTCAAAGTCCCAGGAAAATAGGAGTTTCACGTTGTAAAATGACAAAATGTGAAATTGTTCACGGCTTCTTGTTCTGAACATTTATGGTAAAATATTTGGATGTACAGCAGGCCTCTATTAATGCCATTACTCATACATAAAGAGATGGACCTGCCCTCAAACAGTTTATTACTGTTATTACCTGACAATAAAGCAAGTGGGTTAGTTACATTCCTCTGTTTGTTGACATGCAACATGCTTCTGTGCACCGCAACGGTGCACCACGCATTCAAATTGACAAGCCAAATAGGCCGTGGTGGAACAGATTATTATAAGGCTTGACGGTTGAGTACTGAACTCAAACATTCACCACAGAGATTTCATTTTATCCAAACTAAATCACTCTTGTTGCCAAGGCAGCTAAAGCCCACAGCTTTTCCAGACTTGTGAAATTATTTGAAAAAAAAAAAAAAAAAAGATACACGGTGACAGAAGGTTTAACTCTGAGGTTTAGCCTTGTATCTTGGCAACAATAAAGAAATGGAAAAGAAGCAACTTCCCAGAGCCCCTTCCTTTTATTGATCTTGCAGGGTAAGAAGTGAGGAAGCTGTGCTGCTGGAAAATGGACAGCAGCTCTCCACTTGAACCAAACTTCACAGTGAACGCCAGCACACTTGGAAGATGAAGCATCAATATTAATCAAATATGGAGGAACATACAGAGATATGCATAGACGGATGCTTAAATCTTTGTCAGTTTTGATGATGACATTCTAAATCACTGAAAGTAACCATTTGTATTTTTCTTCACTGTGTAACAATATCTCAATACTTTTGCTCAGTGTGAATGAATTGCAAAATTAAATTTAAGGCCAAACATGGAAAATCTGGACATATCTGAAGCAGATGATTGAGATGATAAAATTTAAGGCCCTGCTGGAAACCTGAACATTTATATATATAAAAAATTATTCAGATCGCTAAAGTGCCACAGACTGATTGCATTTGACTGCTTTAAACAGTGAAAGAAAATCGTGTTTAGAAATTCAAGGAAACACCACAGAGTGAGAAAGAGTTTAAAAGAAAATAAAAACTTAATTAAAATTTAAATAAATGTGTCAAAATTATTCAAAGTAGAATTTGGTTTACCTTGCTGAATGGAGGGAAGCTACTGAAACAGTCCAAAACTGCTAAGATGACTGTTTTCATTTTCCATTAAAAAAAAAAAAAAAAAGAATAAACAATTCAAACATAAAGTGACCAAAACGTTGTGGTAGCATTTACTTTACCTAGTAATTATCCACCATTATAAACATATATCATATACTATCTAACACAATTATTTTATTATTTACATAATAAGATAAAAATTGTAACCCTCCATTTGTTCTCCAGACATAGAAAAATTGCAACATGAGATGCACCAATGAGATTTTTGTGACCCTCTCCAATCTCTCTTTTTTTTTTTTTTTAAATAAAGCCTTCCCTGAAACAAATTTTTGCTGACTCCCATTTCTCTTTAAGAACTGCACTGATGTGCTCTCCATGTAACCAGAGGCCAGGTTATCCTCATTTCCAGCTGAGGGGAAAAAAAAGAGAAGGACAGAACGCTGCTCTATAAAGTCAAAATTTTGACTGGGACATTTGGAGCTTAAAGAACCTGGACTGTAGCATTCAGGTTCAGTATGTGCACAACCTGAATGCAGAAAAACAGACATAGTACGTTATTAAACTAGTGTGTGTTAGATAGGGTTTACTTAATTTTACTAAGTAATTAAAGGTTTTATTATTTCAAATCATCTTTTGTTACTTTTACTGGGAATAAGAACAACTAGAAAGCTAAACTAAAACGGTAGTTTCTGTGTGTACATTCCTGGAAATTTTGATCCTTAAGAAATAACCAAAAGCTGCCAAGATTTCCAAATTTTTCATGTTTATTAACAGGTTGAAAGTCTAAAAATGATAAAACAGAACACCTGTGAGTCCTCAATTCAGCCTTCTGGTTACCTGCTAAAAGTCTTGCAACTTGATGAGCCACATGCACACAGATACAGCTTCATGTATGTGTGTGCTTCCTTTAGCTTCATAAAAACAAAAAAATGCTACTGATCCTTTCTCACTCAGTAGCAGTGTCCACATTTAGGAGTGTTGCGGTCAATTTGTTCACTGGTCAGAAACAAATACGATGTTACGTTTCTCATCACCAGTCAAGGCCAAATTCAAATCTAATTTTATATCCACCGTTAATAGCTACAGAGTAAAGTCTGTTTATACTGGAATGTGCTTACACATTACATAGAGATTCTTTAGGACACATAGGTGAAGTTAATCAAATTTCAATGTACAGTTTTTTATTAATGTCTTCAAAAAATGGGCTTAAATTTTGTGGAATGCTAAACAGAAAACATGAAACATAAGTAGATATACAGAAGAGAAGCAACCAGATAGAATGTGAGCATGACGGAACATGCTAATTTACCTCCAGTAGTGTGTTTGAGGTTTGCTGTGCTCTTTTCATATTAAAAATATAATTCAGGTTGCATTTGCATTCAGGTTACTTTGCGTTAAGACATAGTAATCCCTTATAAAAGCAGATGCATATCTCTGAAGACACGGGATGCGCTGGTATGTGCTCACAATTGTTCAGATGTGATTTAATGCATCCCAATATACATCACAAACAGACCCACTGACTCCAGTGAAAACAAGCCAAGTCAACCCACTTAAGGAGCTAACTCCTTTCGAAGCAAACAATTATGCGCCGCTCCCACTACAATAAACAACACAAACAGCAATTTGCTTGAGGCAGTGCTGAACAATTAAGCAGAGTTAACTTTAGAAGCTCGATGAAGTCAAAGCAAGATATATATAATATAACAAATTATGCACGAGTTTACAACTTAAAGTTGAAAACGTTAGGACTGTTAATACTTCCCCGTATCTGTTCGAAGCTGTGTGCTTTTTGCTTTTCACAAGGAAAGCTGTGAAATCATCTATAAACATGACCAGAGAGTATGTAGATATGTGCAAGTTTTATTTTAACATGAGGTGCCAACAAATCTTTAAGACGCAGACATGAACACTGTTTTAATGCAGTAGCTGGTGAATTTATTCACACTGAACACAGGCTGCTGCTTCTCCGTTTCCTAATGCGCACACCCTATTATTTGGGAACACAAACATAACAAATAAACAGAATCATTATTTTCGCTTCACTTGATGAAAACCGGCTTTGGGCTGAATTTTCTGTCATTAAAAAAACATTAATGAGGAGGATTAAAATGACTGTGATGAGAAGCTGGGACGGGGATATGAATCTCACTCCCATACAGAGAGCCAGAAGGAACTCTTGTGGCTTTTGACTTTGAGTGGGTGCGTGTTTTTGTTTAACAGCCTCAGTTGTGCTGTTATGAAAGCGCAAGTGAACTGTTTGCTCCAGCTACTATCAGGGTTGCTGGAGTCCAGTCATCAATACGCTGCTATTGTACATTCTCAGTCAAACCGAAGTACAGACCAAAACTTAAAAACACTTGTCTGTTCATGCCAGAAATTAAAAATCTTAGTGTTGCATTTATGCAGATGTTTTTGGAATTCTAAGCGCGATCCTGAATGACTGCTCTGGCCGTCTCCCATTAATCCAAACTTTATTTCGATACTAAGAAAAGTTTAGTATTTTCCTTTCATAATGCCATCTATTTGCATTTGGCAAAAACAAAAAGGAAGAAGTAAGGTTACATGGAAGGTTTTCCAAACACTTTACCAACTTTAGGTCAATTTTGGTTTCGGTTTATAATCAGCTTACATTCATTGGTGGATATATTCATATTTTACACAAGCTAAGCTGGAAATCTGAAGTCCTGCTATGCGTCTGGAGGAGCGTTTAACTCTCTGCTAAGCTCTAACGGGTCAGATGTGAGTAAATCACAGCAGCCCCCCCAGGTGTACAAACCAAGTAGATCAATAGACACAAGAGGGGGAAATCAAGACCGCTTGTTTAAAGGGTGCATCCGGGCCAGCGGTAAGCCCCAGGACATCTACCATGAGCACTTGGTATTCACACTCAGGCGCAGAGGGAAATAGATATCCAGCTCTGAAATACATTTGTCTGTCAATGAAAAAGGTGCAGGGAGCACTTATAGTCATTTTGCGTGGTTTTATCTACAACTATTACAGAATTCAAAGACGCTGATAAAAAGAAATCACACTCATTCATATAGCGGAGAGAACAAAAAAAAAAGAAAAAAAGAAATGGCTTGGAGCTTGGAAAAAGAAAAGAAAAAAAAATCAGAGAGAGGTTCTTACCTTTTTACCGATGAGCTTCTTCCTGAGGAACTCCCGGGCCTCGAACATGTACGGGATGTCATACAGAGGACGGAATCTTTTGTCTTTGTCCTTGTTCTTCTCCTGAATACAGATGGAGGGGTGGGGAGGGGGTGAGGAGAAAAGGAAAAGACAGAAGAAGAGAAACTTAACTTAAATTCCACGTTTAAAGGTTGATAACTAACCATGAGATGCAGGTTTCAGATTATACAACTGACAAACACAAAAGTGAAAGTTGGAGGAAAACAATGCCTAGTTATAAATGCTTTTTGTCCAAAAAAGTAAAAATTCTGAAATGCTGGAAATGCATTCGAATGAATTCCCTTTTTCTCTGATACCCCAGAATAAAATCCAGTGAACTACCATCAGAAGTCATCTTTGTTATATCTGCTCACAATTGATTCTCTAAAGGCTTAATGAGTTTTACAGAGATTGGTCAAACATTAATTGAGCGCTCTAATGATCTAAAATGAAATGCTTAAGATGAAACTATATTCATGTGTTAGAACAGACCATGAAATCCAGTTCAGAATTTGTATTAAGAAAACTGCTATACAAAAATACACTCAATCTAATGAGTGGGGAAAGACATCAGCATCTACATATGCAAAGCTAATATGTTTAAGTGTGTTATCATTAGTGACAAAATGTGAAAAAAGTTCAAAGTATTGGAATTTTAAGCACTTGACATGCAACTAAATACAGTAGAAACAGTCTACTTCACCCCATACAAAAACATCCAAAAGGTTTAACGCTTTTAGTTTGTTTACTCTGTTTGTTTCTATCCATTTTGGCAGACACAAGACCCTGGACTCAATGAAATATTTAAGTGTGAATGGCAAACACATCTTTGCTCAAACAGGCATACCCTCCCTGCTCTCGATACAAAGTTCTCACGGACACAGACAGACGGGCAAGGCAGAAACTCTTCACGTTAAAAACAGATGCACAGCAACAAGCCAATATTCCAACTGCAGATATAACGTACACAGCCGCACACAAAAGAACTCCACTAAGAAACGCTCCGCTACCCTCTTAGAAAAGACCACAAATGGAACTTATTTGCATTTTCAAAGAAAACTGAGAAACTCATCGCTCCTCCAGCAAAAATACCAGCAGGCACAAAGAGTGACAGGTGTCTTTTTGCTGGAGCATGATAAATTAAATAACCAGGAGGCAACTGGAAATAAAACTACACCCCCTGTCAGGAATAGCTAGACTATGAATGACACTACCAGTATGCTCCCTTCTTGAATCTCCAATACAGCGCTATTGTGGTTAATAATTTTTTAAAAAGTATAATCAGTCTTTAAACAAAACACATGGAACAGGCTTATTCCTCATCTCCTCTCGACTTAAATACCTTTTATTCATGTTTAATGACTACAGCTGTTCCGAGCTTTGAGGTGGGGCACAAACAGATGTGCAGAGAAGCGGTTCTGGTTGATTCGACTAGATCATCTTCCTCAGGGCTCAACAACTGTCATTTCATACAAGCTTCGGCAACCAATGATTTGAAAGTAATTTTCTATAAGCAGCTTATAGTCCTCCATTCCGATTGTGCTTATGTTACTAATAAATATCTCTCAGAATGAGGTCGCTCACAATTATGAACTGATCAGGGGTCATAGCCTCTTACATTCCTAAGAGATGATGAGACGCACAAAGAAAACTAACATCAAGTATCTAGAGAAAAACAAGAACAATATAAGTCTTGAGGTTCTTAAAGGTAACATAATTAAAAATATCAAACTGCTGAGGAAAATAAGCTAATATGCCATAACAAGATGACACAAAGGTGGAAAATCAATTACATTTTTCATCCGTCTCACTTTTTATGACAAAAAGACATTTTAAAAGGAGTGTGGAGACTTTTTGTATTCCCTCTGCCTGGGTACAAAATTGACAAAAACAAAAAGCTGGAAAGAATGGAAAGGCAACATGACAGTAAGAAATGTGGGGCAAATTGACACGGAAAAAAAGAAGGGGAAAAAAGGAGATGCATCTGGATGTATAAATGTTTAGGGATCAATTACTGTCTTCAAGAGGAAATTGATGGGAGATGAACTCTAAAAGGCAGCGTTTGATTGGCACAAATCTTCCTATGATGCTTTGTCACTCGACGTGGCAAAGCTGCAAAATAACAGAATTATGTTACTGGCCTTTGCTGGCTATATTAAATTATGAGATAAATGTGTTTGTGCCTTCCTTATTTAATCAGCTCCTTACTATCCACTTTCTCGAGCTGAATCAGCAAAATGTGAATTCCCAGAGCTGCTCTCACACATACCAAGTGGAAATCCCTCAACGTTCAGCCAAAAGGTGATTCAGAAAGTCAGTTTCAGTGAGTTCAGGGGTGAGCAAATTCAGTCTTCCAGGGCAGGTGTCCTAGGTGTTCGAGATATGTTCCTGCTTAAACATGTCTGACTTAAATAAAAGAGTGATTAGCAGGTTCCTGCAACTCTTTGTGACCTGCTGGTGAGATAATACAGCTATCTGACTCAGGAGACTGGAAGCAGGAAAACAAAAATTTTAACCAGAAGCCCCCGAGATTGTCCAAGTACTTCACCTCCACCAAATCAGCAATAATGTTACGGTGGAAGTTACCATGCACTTAAATTTAATAGATTTTGTTCACAGTGTTACAAATACAACTTTTATATTTCGTTATTGGATCTTACTATTGAATATTGGGGCATAATTTTGTTAAATTCCATATTTTTTCAGTCCTCCATGATGTTAAAGCAGAAAAACATTGGTTAGACTAACAGGTAGTTGACAATTGAAATACTTTAAGTAAATTTAATACATTAAGATTGCAAAACAATACTGCCAGTGGCTTTACTTCAATTCATTATTGTATGTATTTGACAAAAGGACAATAAAATAGTAATATTTCTACAAAAATGGAGAATAGAATCTAAACAGAAGAAGTGAATCTAAAAAAATAACTTTCAGCTAATAGGCTGTAGAAAGACAACTGCATCAGTGAAAGAGCGTAAATGTCAGTATTGTATTCCAATTAGAGAAGAAGAGCAGAAGGAGTGGCGCATTTAAAAAAAAAATCCTATGACGTACACAAACTAAAAAAGTGACAGAAGCAAGGTCAAAGTGACAAAGCCCTGCCATTAGGAGTTGCCAACGGAAAGTAGGGCTTAATGAAACAATCTGCATCCTTAGTTAAATGCAATTCAAACGATCTGAAAAACAAATGTGCCTTCTTTTCCATTTCTTCTTTTTTGTTCTTCAAAAAGAAGAACAAAAAAGGCTCCCCCACACTGATAAAGTGAAAAATATTGTGACTAGTCTAATTATTTTGCCATGGAGCCACATTCGGCTTCATTCACCGGATAAACTGACAACATCAGCGTCATTAAATTACTCCAGACAACATCTCCGTACCATCATCCATAAACTGCTATTATGCAGCAGCAGTAAGGTTACAGATAGAGGAGAGAGTCGCAGCTAAGTCTCAGCCGTAACCCAATAAAAACTGTTCCCGCTCGCTATCCTCAGGGGGAGTTTTGTTCTATTTGGGGTGAATTCCCTTCATTCTATATTACCGGGTAGGGCTTGGGAATCATCTTTGACTACTGCAGAGGCATGGTGCATGCTGGATTGTACAGTGTCGCAGGGCTGCAGGGTCTGAGGCTGCGAATGTGTGGATGTTACTGCTGGAAGCATTTTTATGCTTCTAAAACATCAAGAGCAAAATCATGACTCAGGAGAATGTCATTTTCTGATGTTGGGGGAGTATACAGTAGTAGGCCTCAATTTTGCATTTAGCTTATTGAGTGGAGTGTTGTTTGTACGTAACCACTCTTTTGGGAGGAGAGAAAAGAAATAAATAAAACACTGCATGCATGCGTCTCAAACAATGAGGGCATTATTTTTTGACAACACAAAGCTCTGGGAGTCTTAGACAAACACTCAACACTTACTGTTGTGTGCTTAACAACATGACTCAAACGTCCGTGCATAAACGTTAAATGGCTTCAGAATTTGGGGGCTATGAAGGATGTAGCCCAAGAGAAAAGGAAACTTTTTTTTTTTTTAAAAGCTGGACAATATTTTAGAATAAGTGGAACTAAAGCTATCCAGCAGATCAGGCATTATCTTTTGTTACAAGTAATGGTGTTAAGACCCATCAGGCTTTATTTATCAAAGCATATGATATGAGTTTCACAAAACAAATACAACTATTGATGTGTGTGCAGATTGAATGTATTCATTTTTATTACTGAATCAGTCAAATCTCAAACTCTGGGCAAACTATCTGTGGATCTGTGTATTAAAAGACTTGAAATGATCCAACAACAGTTGCAAAACAAATCATTAAATGCCATGATATTGAAAGGGAAACAGTTTTATAGGCTAGTTTCATCAGCCGGCAAACTGGCAGTGCACAGCAACATGGGAGTCGATTAAGAACGTTCAATCTCTCTCTCTCTCTCCCAAGCAGCAATTTCCAGCACATTCAGGCAGCATAAAGAGAATGCAAGAAACGTAAGCAGCCCAACAGCGTGTGCAGGTTTCTCTGACGATAAAGAATAATGTTAAATTGGACGGTTAGTGCAATCATTCTGTAAAAGGTAGATTTCAGATAACATAAAAATGACTCAGGTTGTATATAAGCTACACTTTGGTGGCTAGTCTGACTAAGACGAAAAGCTCAGGATGGCACGACAAGGCATAAAGACCCATTAAGGAATGAAGGGATTATACAGAGTTGTCAATCTAATCTATATCAAAGTATCTGACTGAGACTCTGTATCAGTAATTGCTTATTCCGAAATGACCGACATCCTGGCATCTCTTGTATCTACGACTTAAAAAACCAAGTTGCTTTCTCTCACAACTCAACGGACTCTCAGAGATGTGCAGATGTTAACTGTTCATCAAATCTGAGCACACACTAGTGTGGAGAAGAGGTCTGTCTTTGGGGAAAAATACTAACCAGTTTGTAAAATATGTAATGGAAAAATAAATCAATGATTTCACCCTTCTTCCCCCCTTTCTAATACAAGTAACCTCGTTTAGCTAGGAGTGCAGCTAGATCACTCATAGCTATTGCACCCTGTTTGACACTTATGCCAGATTTCTAAAGATAGGAATGTAACAAACAGTGAGGAAATAATCACACCACCATTCTGGAAGAAACAGTGAAAGAATAATTTCAGAACTCCAAAAAAAAAAAAAACTCCAAATGTTGGAGATTTGACATGTCTCCAACATACCAATACAAATACCCTTGTGACTGATAACGACACACAAAGGTACCTGTGTTATCCTGTATGTCATTGTAAAAGCCAGACACCTGCAAAGTCTTAACAAAACTTCCATCAAACTCCATTTACTGCTGGTAATGCCATCTAAGATGTCTAGAAGGCACCCTGTGTCTGGTGACCTTTACTTAGTGTTTGACTGGCTGTTGACGTTTGCTCAAATCTATACTTTCCTGCAATTTAAAAGCACTTGTGCTCGATATTACCATGGCATTTTCAGTCACTTTATCGTTCCATCCAACCAGTGATCAAATGGGGAGATTTCTCTTACTCTACTTCAAAACATTTTTACCAACGTTTTATTTCTTACATTAATACTCCTGCACGTGTGCTCCATTTTCTTTCCACTAAAAGCCATACTCATAACCCCACATTGGGTCTAATTCTAATGCAGCAATTTGTATATTGTCCACTCAAGCAACAACCCAAACAAAACAGCAGGCCAAGTCTTAGCCATTTCAACTGCTAAGCAGGAACATGCAGCCTGTCAGTCGAGAAGGAGGCATAATTGCTACCAATCTGTCTGTCTTTGCCAGTTCTGCACCACTGTGTCCTGAAATGGGTAACCCTCCTCTGTCGTCACTGATTGTGCTCAAAAACATTAATGTCAAAATCAGAACACTGGCAACATTTTCATTGAGCATTTTATCTCTACTTCGCCAGATGAGAATGTTTTAGCATTAATATCTACAGTTGTCCTAAAACAAACTTTTATCCTTGCAGCAAAACAATCTTAAGTGTGAATCCTGGATTGACATCTTTCTATGTAAAGTTTAATGTTCTCTCTATGTACCCTATCAAAGTCCCCCCAAAAATGGTAGTCAATTTAATTGGTAAATCAAAATTGCCCTTTTGCATAACTGAGTGTGTGTTGTGTGTCTGTGTTGAATTGAACAAATAATTTTGCTACAACGTGCAAAGCACATTTAAATTTAATTGTGTGAAATGTTCAAAAACTGTCCAATAATGTGTTTTTTTTTTTTTGTTTGGTTAGTAATAAATCCAATAGACTTTTTGATATCTGTTAGAATAGCAGTCTTGGTTCAAAACCAATTATAAAACTGCAGCTTCTTCACACAATGACATAACAAATGTTACTGTTTTCTCGGCTGTTTGTAATGTCTCTGATTATGCAAGTTCTGATGTGAACTAATGCACCATGCTGAGAGGGGGCTGTGAATATATAAAAATAAAGTGTGGACTGGTTGTCCACTTGTAGCTGCAGCACCACACACTTAGTGAAAGCAATAAGAAACATGCTAGAATCAACTTTTCAACATTTGTTAAGGACAAATACCACAAATAGAAGTAAATATTCATCTCTTATTTAGCTACTAGCACCAACAATTCTTATTTAAAATCTGGATGCAAACTATTGTCTTTTTGTTACTGTTTAATAAGTCATGTGCTGATAATGATCAGTCATAACATTGAAAACTTTATGGGAACCATAGATGTCAAGACCTTTTGTATCTGTTTACATTTTATCACATTAAAACCAAGAAATTTTGAATTTATCTGGAAGTTTATCTAACAGAGAAACACAAAGAAAACAGATGCATAGTTTATAAATTCTCAATTAAAACCCTAAAAATGTGGCATGTCTTTGTGTTTACCCCCCTTTTAATCTGATTCACCTAAATAAACTGTAATGGAAAAGTCACAAAACAAGTCAGTAAAGTCTAAATGTGGGTACATGATGGACATGGACTGCAAAGATACTGAGGTAAGCAAGACTCAAATGTTTAAACAATATTTAGTTGGTACTACGGAGCCTAAACCTTGCTGAAACATATCATTCCAGAACACTGCACCACCAGCAGCAGCCAAACTTATTTATACAAGACAGGATGGACCCACGCTTTCATGTCATTTACGCCTAATTTCTACTCTGCCATCTGAATGTTTTAAGACTTGGATTAGGCAATATTGTTCCCCATTCTTTAGTTGACTAGTGTGAGCTGCAGCGTGCGTTTCCTGTTCTTGTTTGACAGGGTAGACACCCGGTGGCCACTGTGTTTCAAAGTTCGACATGTTTTGCGCTTAGTGCTACCGCCGCCTTTCTGGGACCATTTCGAACTGGTCAATAAGTAATCGCCTTTCCTCCTTACTCTGATGCCATGCTTGAATTAAAGCAAATTGCCTTCACATCTAGGTGCCAAACTGCATTGACTGGCTGATGTGCCATTTGTGTGAAAAAGCAATTGAACAGGTGTATCTAATAAAGTGGCCAGTGAATTAACACCCGCTCAAGCGACACGGTGTCCCGAGGGGAGAGCTGCAGAGAGGCTAGACGAGTAGGCAGAGCTACACAATGCAGCACTGGGATGAGCCAGTCTTATGTAAGAACAGCAAGGTGACTGCTCAGTTTCATCTGTTAGCACCACTAAACTCTACTTAAACCACAAGACGTAAAAACACCCAAAAAACACTGGAGATTTTATGGACGCAGAGTGAAGGCAAACACACACTAATACGAGTGTGAGTGGGTGTAACAGCGAGCTACTCGAAGGCATACACCCAGCTTGTCCTACTACACATGTGAATAAAAAAATGGGGAAGAGGAGAGTTAGGAGTGATGAAGAGGAAACAAAGAAAAATGACGACTTCAACTCTCAAGTTAAAAATATCTCACATCTGAAGATATACCATTATGGTAACGGGGCTGGGGGGGGGCAGAGAGGATAAAGAGATATGAGAGTGAGTGAGGACACTTGTGTCCCATGTTTTCCTGCAGGCACACACCATTGGACCACTAATCTGTCAGTCTGAGCACAATTAGTATAGTCATGAGAGGGAAGGGGAGAGTTGTGGTGTTGGGAGACTAAAACGAACCAGAGGAGACGGGGAGTAGAGAGGGGCTTGGCAGGACCTGTCACAGTTCATCAGTGCACTGGTACATTGCATCTGGCCTGCATACTACTAAACACCACACACACACGCACACACACATAAATGGACTTGCTTGCAGAATAAACCGTCTAGCAGAGCACACACACACATCCAGCCAAAAACAACTGGCACAAGAAATCCCTGGAGACATCCAAACAAATCTGCATATATTCATAAACACTATATTAACAAAATTCTCACAGTTTTAATTCTCCGAGCAGTTTTATTTATTTATTTTTTGTTTCACCCATTTATTAGCTAGAACGCACACAACTGAAATGTCTTTATAAACACAGAAACTGTACAGCTTGTCTGCTAAGCCCATCTTTGCGTATGGTCTGACGCCAATTTTCAAGATGTTTCCTGACAAAGCCTAACCAAGCTTAAACGGCCACGTCTGTGTGTGTGTGTGTGCATGTGTGTGAAAACTGCGCTTCAAACCGTAACGATGTCTTTACGTCCATCTGCTGCACTGTAAGGAAGAAACTGCCTCGCTCATGACAATGTTAGCCAACATGATGTCTGTGCATGTAGCGCCTCTGGCTGAAGGATACCTGCTGTGACCTCCTCTTGTCTTGACCTTAAGATGAGAGTCACCCCTACGGCTGAAAAGCCAACAAAAATACAGCTATTACAACCTGACACTCACTAAGCCCAACCCTCAGCTTCCGGCTAAACATGCTACGCGTTTTGTCTCTCTGTGGATACTTTGCGGATGATTTGGAGATGCTTTACAATTATTTTATTGACTATCAAAACCACTCATGCAGCTGTAATAAAAGGAAGATTACACTGTCCACCATGGACTCCAGTAACTGAAGGAGAAACATTACATCTGCATCTGTAAAGGTGAGCGGACAGGGCATGAAATTAAGCTCATATCCAGCAACAGCTTCCTTAATTTAGTGGCCAGGCACAGACTCAACTGCGAAATGACACAGGACAGAAAATTGCCTTTTGCTTGAATGCAAAAAAGGGTGCTCTGTAAAGTTGCCAACATTTTGTCATGTTAAAACCTCAAACTTCAATGTTTTTATTTGAATGTGCTGTTTTCCTACAACAGCAACAGTTTGTACTGGATTTTATCTGGGGTGTTAGAGTAGAGGGGGACTTAATGAAACAGCCTGTCAAGCTTTACAGATTAAAACGAGAACGTTACTATGTACCCATTTTACTTCTGCACTGCAATGATGTGTTGCTTTGTAGTAATCCCATAATAAAGAAAATAACAGCTGTGACATAAAACGTACCAAAAAATGTTAAATGGTATGAAAACTTTTGCAATGCCCTGTATTTTTATCGGTTAAAAGAAATTTCAGGAAAGCTCCAGTTAAAAGGTCTCATCTGCAAACCTATCATAACTCTGCACTGCTGCCATAGCGACAACACTCAAAGCTGAGCCAACAGCAGTACAGACAGGCAGGGAGCTCTTTAGCTCAGACAAAAATAACTAGCTAACAAACAACACCAGCAGTAGCACCATGTACAACCCTTGTTAAAAAAAATAACACTAAAGGCTGCAACATTTTATGCACAATGTAAGATCTAAAAAGGGAACACACATCTGCAGTCATAACAGTGACTAAATCGGAATAAATTCACATGTAAACAAAGAACTGCAAAGTATTCCAATATGCATCTGTTTGCTTTATCGCTATTTAATCAAATAAAAATGCAATCAGGTGCCTTAATGACCGTCTGCATATTTAGAAATTACATTTTCATTGCAGGATTAGTCTTATTTATATCCGTGCAGCAGTCTGATGATGAAACAAAGCTACACAAACAAATATGCATGAGGTGAAATAATAGCAGAACACAAGTGTTCCAGTGTCACAGCAATACAATACACACATCAGATTCACATCTGGGCTCCCCTCTCCAGAGCTCCCTTTAACATACGACAGTGTAATGAAGCACAAAACACATACTGCTGAAGCATCTGGCGCAGGAGAAGACGGAGTGACAGACAGCATAAAGAGTAACACTGAGAACAGGAAAAATGGAACATAACATACAAAAGGGGAAAAATGGAAGAAAATGGAAAATTAAATCTGGAAATGTAGAAAAGTAGAATTAAAAATTAAAACTAGGACAGAAGAGTTATGAGGACAAGCGGTTAGCTCGGAGGAATAAGAGAGAAAGACTAAACGGGGAGAGTTTTTAAATTTTTTTTTTTACTCAAAAGCTTGTCACAACCACAGAGAGATAAAGAATTAACACAGAAAAGGGGCAGTGGTGCAGGTCAACATCCTAACCACAGTGCGCATGCCCTGGGGAGAAAGGATGGGAGAAAGTGACAGTGAAGAAGAGAGAAGAGAAAAACAGATGAAAGGCAAGGGAAGATACAAAGCAGCATCTTAATGATGAGAGGCACCAACAATGGCAGTGAAGAAAGCGAGAAAGAAGGAGTAGTAATGAGGGCGGGGAATAAAAACCAAAAGGGCAACAATAAAAAAAAAAAAGGCTGGAGGGAATAAACAATGAAAAGGAAACATAGAATAGGAGGAGAAACTTAAAAACAATTTAAATACAGACACAAAACTAAAAGAGTTCTGACAGATGTTGTGCAAGCTGACTTTTACAACAGGAGCGGCAGAAGCAAGCAGCATGACTTTCTCATTAATTAATACCACACTAAACATAGTGTCAACTGATTTTAAATATGCATAACATTTGCACCTTTTTTCCAGGAACCACTGATCGCTTTCTAAGTAAACATGCTGCTAATGAGGTCTCTAAGACGAACAGGGATTCAAAGATTTTACTCTAAAGTCTTGACAGAAGCTCGGTTCGAAGGGGAAATAATACAAAAAAAAAAAAATAGACGGATGATCAAGAGACATCCCACACAGTAGACATCTGTGTCTCGGCATCACTGCATAGACGCAGCTTTTTCCATCTGTGTCAATAAATATGCATTCCCCAGCATCACATGGTCAGTGGTAGGGGCCCGTGTACGAGTGTTTTCACAGTCCAGAGCGGATTCGAAGGAAAGATGTAAAATGTGGTAGAAAAAAAAAACAGGGGAGGGAAAAAAATAAAATAAAATCGATTAGCCTCACTCTCTGCAGTGCTGCAACCACTGGGTGTGTGCAAGTGTTTTACTGTGTTTGCATGTGTCCCAACTTAGGGTGCCACCAAGTGGTCAAAATTAATATCAATTATTTGTAGATAGAGAATTCCCATGTGAAAGAAAGGGGGAATCAAGAAACAAACGGCTCTGAATGAGGATGTTATTGACTGTACATTAAAAACTGGAAAACACCGAGTTAGTGTGTGTAAAGGAGATCATATGTACAATCTGACAGGTTTCTCTGTACCTCTCCCTCGTTCCTCGGGGGACGAATGCTGGACAGGTGGATGGTTTTGTATTCTCCAGAGTTGAGCTTGACCACCAGGGCGTCAGCATTGACCACCTGCATCACCTGCAATGACAAAAGGCAATTCCTGTCAAAACAAGCTCAGGATGCAGCATTAGCAGCCAAATCTGAGAAGCACTAATAAGAACCTAAGAAAGTATTTTTAAAAACCTGCTTCATCTCAAATACATTTAGACACTCTTTGGGGTCATCACAGCCCTGCATTGAAGAGAAGTGGAGGAGCCCAAACAGAAGCAGTGTTTTTTGCTGAGTGACTGAGCGAGCAGATAGTCTGAAAGAAAAATGGGAAGTGAAGGAGCACGAAAAGGATAAATGGAGAGGAAGAGATTCAGTCAAAAGTAGAAGGAGGACAACAGTGCGGCTAGATCGTGAGCAGGAGGCATTGAAAGTGAGTTAAGATAGAGTGAAGTCCTGACTGACTAAGTGAGCTAAGGCCTCCCAGCAGGGCAGCAAGGTTTAGAGGACAGGACGAGGACGTTCGCCTATCTAGGGGATTGGAAGCAGGGAGGGTTGATGAGGAGACAGAGTGGAAGAGGAAAAAAGGCTTAAAAAGAAACAAACATCCTCTGGAAGATGGATAAGCTTAGAGATGTTTTTTTTTTTTTTTTTATTTAATATTTTTATTAGAAGGGAAGGAGACATTACAGGCAAAATCTTTACTCTTAACAAAGTATGCCGTGATATACATCTTCTTTATGGCATCGATAGAAACGAACAGGTTACAGAAATAGAAGAGATATAAAGTACCTAACTGACATAAGGCATACAATTTACCTCCTATGAGTATTTTTCTTTTTCATACAAGAACAAGACACAAGAACAAACCTAGTAAAAAAGAAAAAAGAAAAAAAAAAAAAAAAAAAAAAAAAAAAGGGGGTGGGATGGGGTGTAGCATTCAATCTGGGGAAAGAGACTGAAGAGAGTGAAAGAATGTCATGAGAGGGCACCATAAGTTATAAAATTTGGCTGTGTTGCCTTTCACTGAATATCTTATTCTCTCCAGTTTTAGAAAGGACATGGTGTCTTTTAGCCACTGATTGCTAGAGGGTGGTTTAGTTGATTTCCAGTGGAAAAGAAGACGGCGTCTTGCCAATAAGGAAGTAAATGCTAAGACGTCCAATTGATTGGAGGTGAACTGTTTGTAGTTAACTGGAAGCCCAAATATGGCAACATGGGGAGAAGGTTTAATATCCAATGAGAGTATCTTTGACATAGTAACAAAGTAGGTCTGCCAAAAACTATGAAGTGATGAACAGGAATAAAACATATGAGTTAGATTACAGGTAGGCGCACGACATTAAGCTTAGAGATGTTTGCAAGAGTAACCATGGTGCCTTATAAAAGTATTCATAGATTTTGGACTTATTCACATTTTGTTGCACTACAACCTCAAATTTACCCATTCTACAGGGATTTATGCTTAACAAGAAAAAAATCACAATGGACAGGAAGATGTTTATCACTTTACAGAAAAATTGGGTTTCAACTTTATATTTTTTACAAATTATCTGAAAAGTGTGGCATGTCACATCCACAAAGATTCAATTACAGCTTCTGTCATCAAAGGTATGTCTAAACCAACTTTGCCCATCGAGAGACTAAACTTTGATCCGGTTCTTCCTTGCAGAAGAGTTCAAGCTCTCTCAAAGTAAACAAAAATGAAAGGTTCGGGTCTCACTTCAAATTTTTTTTTTTATTGGATTTTGGTCTGGACTGCTAATAAATCTAACACACAAACTTATTGACATACCAAACCTGGCCTGTCCAGCTCCAGCCCTTAAAGGTCATGCAGGCTTTAGATGTGGCCTTGCTCAAAGCTGACTCAAACGACTGAAACGCCATATAACTGTCAAACTTAGCTCTACAGAGGATGGATGAGAAATCATAGATTTAATTTGGCCGTTTTAAATCTTAAAAGGGCAACTTTTAAGACTTGCAGATAAGAAGCTCTAACGACTCCACTGGTCTAAACCGTTCTGCTCCAATTCTGGTTGTTGTCTGACCCAGTCTGAAATCTTCTTTCTCAAATTATGTTGTTTGTTCAGTAAAGGTCTCAAAGAAACCACTGAGGCCGTTACAGAACAGCTTAGGTGGACCCCGTGTACTAGTTAGGTCATTTGCAGGGACAATAGACTGTATTCCATTACAGTAAGCCTCAACAGGGAATCAGAAATAGGTTCATTTAACAAAAGCTATAAACCAGGGTATCTACAGATTTCAGCAAATCAAATTTAAGGGTTTTTCAGTGCCACCTTGAATTAAATGTAAGAGCAAAATCCTATAAATACAGGGGATGATTGGGGGATCTTGCTGAATTACAAGCAACGCAAATAAAAATAAAATAAAATAAAAAAAAACCAGTGCCAAGCTTGAAGGTTTTATTTTGCACAGAATGCATCAAGTATTGTACGACTTGGCAAAAGAAGTGAGCCAGTGGCAAAAAACATGATAAATGCAGAAAAGCTATCTAGCTACTTAGCAATAATATATTAGCAGCTAGTTAGCGGAAGAAGGAAGAAGTCTGAACGCGACTCAAACTTTTGACAGAATATACCTTTGAGTAATGTATTGATATATTTTTTTAATTTAATACATTTTGAGGCCTTCATTTTAACTAAATCAATGCAAGACTTAAGGAAATGCAGACACCCTATAAACTATGTTGGGGGTAAGAAAAAAGATTTTCAACTCACTCTATAAATGAGCTTTTTCATGCAACAAGACAGATTGGGGGTGCAATGTGATTGAGATGGAAACAGCATCCAAACCCTGAGCCTTTAAGTAGGCCACTTGCTGGAGACTGAAATCAATCGCTCTACACATGTTGCCACCCACTCCTCCTTTAAATGGCCTCACTCATCATCAGCCTAACTGCAGTTCAAGAGTAGGTTGCGCTCAAGTTAAAGTCCGCAAATTGAAAGATGCAGCTTTGAGCCATGCATTGACTGGAGTTTGGGTCATGTGGTTGCGTGGGTGTGTGTGTGTGTGTGTGCGTGTGTGTGTGTGTGTGGCTGTGGTAGTAATGCTAAATTAAAAAGACTGTGTTTGAAGGAGAAAAAAAGTTTAAGCTTCCTCAACACAAATTTCAGACACGGATCCAGGTGTGTCAGGCTCATCAAGAAATTCATTATTCTGCAAAAGCAAATAAGACCGCCTTTGCATTTGCCACCAGAGAACAGAAATTAGACCAACCCACATGCTAAATAGGCTGCCCACAACAGCAGCCAAAATACATCATACACTAATCACTGAGCTGAGTGGGAGAGATCCAGAGACACAGGGAGCAGAAGGGAGAGAGACTGGAAGGGGAGAGGAGGTGCAATGAGTAAATGCAAGGGTTGGGGGGTGGCAGTATGGGTGAGGGGATGCATGCGATCACACAGCGACACACACACCAGCCTCACACTGCAACAAGGTCATTTTGAGGCCTGCCCAAGCAAGCAAAGTGCAAGAGAGAGAATGTGGCAGGAACAGAATAAAAACGGTTTAGCTTTTACTGTCTAATTATCGGTCCGAGAGCGCGAGATGAGAGACTCGAAATAGGAAGCTTCTGGGGTGTACCGGGGGGAGGACGGGTTGGGAGGAATGGACAAATCAACACGCACGGGAAGACTGAGTGAGCCAGGGAGACAGAGTGTAATCTCAGTGCAAATATCACAGGCACAGAGACAGAGGAAAAGATGGTGAATAGATAGGAAAATGGAGCAGAAAGTTGTTGCCATGAGGGCCGAGAAGACAAATAGGCTGGCAGCATGACTCACTTGTCTAATCTGATGCTAGAGGTGGAGATCTACTGCCACCCTCTGCCAGAGGGGGACATGACAACTGCAGCAGCCAGAATCAGTCACTGCGCAGGAGGGATCTTGGCAACTATCAGGGAAATGTGTTGGTTGACACCTGAATCTATTAAGTTAGTTTTTACTCCGGGGGAAGTAAAGGCCTAGCCAGGACTCGCTCATTACTCAAGTCATATCACCTTATCTGAAAGAAACAACTATGCTTTGAGTTTCTGTGTTGCTGCCAGTGGACATGGTTTTGTCAGCCCGATTACAGGGCTGAACATCAACTCGGATTGTTTCTAAGGGCGTGATGAGGACTTCAGTGTAGTCGCTGGGCAGAGGGGAACAAAAGAGTGGCCGACAAAACTGTGGGTAAATTATCCTGGAGAGGGAAAAAACAAAACTCTATATAATGCTTGAAAAACTGCTTTTCCTAGAATTTCTTTGAAGAGGCAGCTATAATCCCCATCAAACCAGGTACATCCACCCTAAGTCACATCCTGAATAAAACAAATCAAAAGGTTCTGAGACCAAGTTCACAGGTGGATCTGGACTTTTGTTTGGCTATCTGTCTTTATGAATATCTTGTGATATGGAACATACAAACATGGAACAAAGCACGGAAGGAAGAAAGAAATGGACGGATTTATAGTCAAAAAGGTTAATAGAGGGATAAATGGATGCAGCGATGCAAGAACAGATGGATACATCTATTAAAGGGACTGATGGGTAAAGAGATGGACAATTCAATGGATGAATAGATGAAAAGAAGGTGAAAAGCTTAGAGAATAGGGTAGGCGCAAGAGAAATGTAACAATTTTCTTACTTATCGAGATCTGTTTAACTTTAATCCAATTCAATGTTGTATAAGAGCTCAGTGGGACAACATTCTTATTTACATAGAATACAATTTAATTCACCGTAAACAAGTGCAAGCTGGCCAAACCAGGCCTGAAAAATCACTTATGTAATATATGGTTAAACCTCTAAAAGCAAAATGAATGTAGGTTTTTCAATACATTTTGCTGTAAATTGTGATAAAACTAGATTAAATTTATCCATACAACAACTCAGCTTCTGCCTTCCGCGAATGTGACACAGATGTCATAATAATAGTTGGTGTTAAATTGCAGAACAGAGTGCAGCTAATGCACTCAACAAAAGTAGTCTTTTGTTGAGTGCATCATGTTCAATTCAATTCAGCTGATTCATAGCACATCATCTCAAGCCCACCGACAAATTACAAGTAATCCAAATGGATCCTAGTCATCAAAGAAGAAACATTTAACTTCAGTTTAGTAAAGTTTTATTTTATTTCACATTTGTTCCTCAGTGGGCCGTGCTTTTACTCTGGCTGCAGAAAAAGACACCTGGGGCTTTGCTGAGATCACCACTTGGATTCTGGACAAGTCAGCAACAAAAAACACATGGAGGCCGGTGATGGAGAGGGCAGAACAGACTGGAACGGACAGTTAACTACATGTCCTACTGGAACCTCCAAAACTTTTTACAATCAAGCCATCATGGTTCGTAAATCAGGGTCATATGCTGGATCAAACATAAGGCTGAACTGCTTGCAGCAGGAACATACTTCTATTGATGATAAAAGAAAAATAAATGTCAGGACTGAGTTAAGAATCAACATCAGGTTACTAAATCATACAAATCCCAAATCTGTCTCAGTCTTCCCCGTTATCCTTCTATCACTATGAGGTTAGGTTGTCCAAAAGTTCCTAATAAGTTAAAACTTACAGAAACATATTTTTTAAACCTTGGTGATGTGGCTAATTATTGCACTGGAAATGCATTATTTGGCCTCCACCCAGATTTTTTTATACAATTGACAAATTGTTTTAAAGTTAGGGAAAAGTGAGGAAAAACAAGCTAATCGACAAATCGTGGTGCAGGTCAGCAATTACCTGGGGAGAACAAGACAACAGCCTACATCTGCATCCTCAACCCAGAAAAGACAAGACAGATAAAGTAAAAAAAAAAAAAACATAAAAAATTTAAAAAATCATCAGTTGGAGAGACTCGTGGGAGTCAGACCTTCTGTACTTCTTCATCTATCTGTCACTCAGGTAATAAGAAGTGAAAAGTTGAGTGGACGTGGATAGAGGAGGACTGGATGATGACAGGATTGATGGATAGACGTCTCCTTCTGAGAATTCCTTACACTGCAGGATTATCTAGCGACAAATGCCATTGGGGTGAATGTAGTGCAGTAATAACATGCCTGAGTAACCTTATGCCCGTCGATGGTGCACTTAGTTTTTCAACAGATTTATCAGTGGTGATGTTTTGAATGACAACTGTCAGCCGCAAAGTTATAAACAAAGATAGACGTTTACAGTTAAAGGGTTTTCAGCTTACAGACAAAAACTTTGAAAGCCATTAAGACCATATGTCTAAAGAACATTAGTGCCTCTTGTTGATGTAAACACCAAAATGACCGGTCCATCCCACACTGGCATCAAACCCCTTTTATGGGATAATTTTAAGACATAAAGCAGCCCACACGAATGATAGAAATGTTTTATTCATTTCAAATAAGAGAAAAACTAAACGCTGTCCATGTTTGTGGATTTCTTCTGTGTGTGCAGTTTATTAAAACCCTTCTGCAAGCAGATTGCCTAAGCAACACCTTTTATGTAACCCTCAGGCTAGCTATGAATTTTTCAGCATCTTAAAAAGTTTAGGGTACAGAGGGAGGGAACACAGACCAAATGCCGGCTTTAGGAAGAAAAAAAATGATTTTTTTCCCCTTCAACTTTCCTTATATATTGTGAACAAAATGAGGTCTGAGTTTCAACTTACAAAAATGTTTACAGAAGGGACTGAGTTCACGTTGATGATTTGCAGCTACAGTTGCTAAACTACATTAAAGTGACAAGTCTGAAGAATTAACTTGTCATCTATAGGAGACAATCACATTAGGCCACAGTACCAAAACAAATCAAGCAGCCAGTCTTCCCATGTTTGAATCTGTAAGTTAGGACAACGAGTGGAAACTGCATTCATCTGTACTTGATATTAAGAAAATTTCTTTGTGCCCAAGGCTGTGTCTATAACATCCAAAGCCAATTTCTCTGAATGTTTGGTTTTTGAGGTCACATTGCGATGCTGTTACAGATATATAATTGCCATAAGGACCATTTGCCCCCAAAAATAGCTTCAAGGCTGCTGCATTTTTCTTCATATTCAGCAAGATGATAGTGCTATTGTTTCACCTCACAATGTTCCTACCCTGAATATATTTGCTAAACATCTTACCGTTCTCCAGATGCTTCCAATTAAAATCACTGAAACGTTTATTTTTTCAGTAATTCATGTTTTAAATCAGCTAGTAGTGCTGTAAAAAACATTGCCAAAAAAAAACCATGACTAATATCACTATGTGCAATACTGATATCACAAAGGATTTTGTAGAATTCAATATTTGTTGCTGGTTTTATTCCAGGTGTGATGTTTTCTCATGGCAGTGAATGTCAACACATGACACAGAGAATATTGCTCAAAACGCAAAATGTCACACATCGTCAGAAGTAGTACTTAGCATCACCATGATTTCCTAAAAACAAAGAGTTGGAAGGATTAGTGAAGTTTATTTGTTGAATTTAATTACCGATGTTCAAAATTATTTGATTTTTTTTTTTTTATTGTGACAAAAGGCAACATTTGTTGTAACCCAGAGCTATACAAGTAAAGTAACTGGAACTTATTTATTGCAAAGTATCTATAGGGAGTTTTATTGGTAACAAGTTAACACAAAATGGGAAAATGCTAAAGATTAACATCTATAAAGTGCCAGAAAACGATAATAAGGTTGTGGCACTTTAGGATCTTACCTTGGCAACAAACTGTCTGTCCTTCTGGTCCAAGTTTGCTGTAGGTGCCACATAATCTTTCCAGATGCGAACTTTGCGCTCTTTAGCAGACCTAACATAAAAAAAAAAATTTTTTTTAATTTTAGTCAGATAGTAAAAAAAACACTAAAGGTTTAATTGAGAGCAATCTGTCAGGAGAAATAATTTCAATAATAAAACTAACATAATCCTAGCATAACTGAAGCTGCGTATAACTGCAACAGTTAACTTTATAGTGTTTTTTCCCAGGGCTGCACAGTGGCGCAGCTGGTAGCACTGATGCCTCACAATTCTCCTTAGGTGTGAGTGTGTGTGTGCATGGTTGTTTGTCCTGTCTGTCTCTGTGTTGCCCTGCGATAGACTGACGACCTGTCCAGGGTGAACCCCGCCTCTCGTTAAAATGTCTCGCTGGAGAGAGGCAACATCACCCCACTACGGTCTAGGCTGTACAGAAAATAAATATATTTTTTCCCCGCATAGTTTTAAAATCACCTTCTTTGGCAAGGAAATAAATCTGCTACAATTGCTTCTAAAAGTCTACACAATCCTGTTCAAATTCTACGTTTCTGCGAAGAACGGGACCACAAGTGGCATTAAAACTCTTCCTAAATTTAGTGTGACTTTTATCCCGTACAACTCGGTTTAAAAACGCATATGCTTGACAACATGTTAAAAACATCAATCTGCAATAACCAGGTTGCATAAACCTTAGAAAAAGACTCCATTTTATGTACTTTTGGATCCAAATTCAACATTTTGTCTTCTTGGACACAAACCAAAAATCAACTATAAGGAATCTGATAAACTAAATATAAAGTCCAGCTGTTCTGGTTGGAGTGTCCGCCCATCACTTACCTAAATTAACAGCTTGCTTAGGAACAAAAGGACCTCAATGAGTAAAGATGTAAAAAAACAAACAAAAAAAGCTGTAAGTGCCACATAATCTTTCCAGATAAAAAAAGACTGACACTGGTCAGGGAGGCTGACAGCTAAAAAGCTGAAGATAAAGATGGATCTCAGTGAATCTAAGCATAAATAAAATTACCTGTCATATTTGTTTTATATTGTTTTGTTTTTTTTACTTGAGTTGTACAAGCTGTATTTCAAATACAGGAGGAAAATGTTTTACAAGGTTTTTTTGCACAATGTCAGAATCAAGATGAAACTAAACATGAAGTCTAAAATGTCACACCGTTCAGCAGCTCTGAGTTTCTCAGCTCCCTGGGTGTAAACAGCCATGGACCAATCCACGCAGCGAGCAAAGCCCTCCTTCAGCAGGAGCTCTGTGATGTTGCCATTCTGAGACAGAGAAAGATCCACAGATAAACACACAATAAGACAGAAGGCCTAGTTTTCTGCCAGTGTCAACACCAAGGCCTGATTCGCGCGTGTTACCGGGTGTAGGATGGTTCCCAGTATGATCTGGTTGTGACAGCTCTCCAGAATGATCTGAACATCTCGCTGCAGAAGCCGGGATTCGGTGAAGAATTTGGCCTCTGCTGCAAATGGCTCCGGTGTTTCTGTTCCATCTGCTTCCCTTTTGAACGTGGGACACTGCAGTCGCACCAGAAACAACAGTCAAGTACGTAAAATTGCATCCTTTACACACAATTACCATTTACTGGCAAAGGAGCGTTTTGTACATAACAGTGAGCATAAACATATTGTTGTGCTTGTCCAATATCCTGACAGATGTAGCTGTAATATTAAATCTTTTGTTGAAAGCAGCATAAAAACAGACATAAGATTGACAAGGTTTTATGTATTGAGACAAAGAACACCTTAAAATAGATTTAATATCCTCAAGTACGAGATGAGAAAGATTAGTTATCCTGAGTGGTCTACTGGCAAGGCTAGACTGGGTGAAAGAGATAGATGGGGAATTGAGTTGCTCAGATATGACACTAGTGGATCAGTCGAAGCAAAGCAGATGAGGAGGAGAGAAGAAAAAGTGACGTTACTCCTCATGTATTCATGATTAGCCTGGTAATTATTCAGTAATTTAAAAAACTAGAATAAGGAACGTAGTATTGTTCTAAAGTATATCCATTGCTACTTACCTTCACACCAGACAGCATAACAGTGACCAGGTAATAGTCTGGGAGCAGCAAGGCACGAACAACGCTGCCATCTCGCACGTGCTCAATGATGGCTGAGGGGAAGAACAAAGGAAGAAAAAAATATCCTGGTAAGTTCAGCTTTTTAATGGACATTATATTTCAGGAATAGATAATTATCATCTTGTCAGACAGTATACAGTTGCTGCTAAACAAAAACAAAATTTTATTAAATATGACTGGAAGGTGCTCTGGTTAGATGAACCTGAAGTTCCCATCTAGTCGACACACAAAAGGAAAGTAATATTTCACAAGACCCCTAAACGCACCACTCCCATTTTTTTATTTGGTGGTGGCAGCATTATGATGTTAGGATTCTTTTTTGTAGTTGATGGCAAGATGAATGCAGCCAAGCAAAGGGAATTTCTAAATCAAAACCTGAAAGACAATGACACTAAACACACAGCTATGATGCAGTGGTTACATCAAGGCAAATCTGAGCAAATAGCATAGTCAATGTCAGGACCTGAATCTAATGAAGAAACAAGATTTAAAAAAGAAAAACTAACATTCCCAAACAATGTTATTAAAGTTTGAGACATTTAAAAAAAAAATGAAAGCAATTTCAGTTTCTTTTTAAGAAAAACCAGTAGAAACTCACAGCTGTAGCTGCAGATAAATGTGGTTCTACAAACAATTGACTCAGCTGGACAGGACACAAATGCATATTAGTTATTATGTTGGCCAATCAAATTAAATACCATCCAAACAGAATATACTGAAGTCTGTGCTATGAAAGACCTCAAAGGATATGAATACGTTAGCAAAAAAGGTGCTCATAGTTATTAATGAGTTTAGAAATGTTTGCATGGATTTCAAAACATCGATAACTAACTCTGGGAATGTTGAGCCAACTATTTAAATTAGTATTCTTTACACAGAGCAAGATTTTGAGATGTACTTTTTCCACGGGTATTTCAGCTTTCCACCTCAGCGTCCGCTTGGATATTTTCAGCGCCCACGCCGGATAATTTCATCTGATCTCAAAATGACCCTGAATTTCGCAAGAACGAACGGCAACAAGAGATGAAAGCAGAAGAAAAGCCATCAGCTGCTCGTTTTCTCCATTCAATTAAAGAGTTGTGAAATGAGCTGAGCCACCGTTCCCAGCAATCGTCTGGAAATAAATCGAGTGGAGCGTTGCACCTCGAGCAGGCTGGAGATGAGAATTAAAGGATGGCCTTGTGAAGTGTAGAAGGGCCGAATGTCTTACAAGACAGATGCAATCCTGATAATCTTTACAGACAAAAAAAAGAATATTTAATTTGTGTTTATGCACCAACTCCCTTTGCCTTGTTTGTTTTTTACAAGAATGATCCAAGCCTTTGTCAGAAGTCCTTACCATTGATGGGCTTCTGGTGCAAGGAGTCCACAAAGTTGCGGGGATTTTCGATGGTGTACTTGAGGTCACGGATGGTGTGTGTGCCGCCCCCCTCGCTCCACATGCCTTTCTTGGACGCCTTTGATTGATCCTCCAGTTCACAGAGTCTCGCCTGCTCTGGACTGGAAAGAAAAACAAAAAAGGAACACAAAAACATCTCAATTATTCACACGTTGGTTGTATAGAATTTTAATGTTTGCAACGGATGCTTGCGTGTACTGTGGACAGACATTTTAAATCTAATTAACGTCAAATCTCCAAAGAGACTGTAGAACTGCTGGCGAACCTTTAATATTCAAACTTAAAAAAAACAACAACAAAAAAACTTTTGCCAGTTTAGAAACTAAACACAAAACAAGATAATTCTAAAGTAAGAAGATAATTGCGTAATAAAAATCAAAAACTGATGAGAAACTGCCTAAAAACAAAAGGCAGCTGTTGGTGTTGTCTCGTCCCTCGCACTTAGGGACGAGACAACACCAGCAGCAGAAATGCAGCTTCCTGCAAACACCGCAATTAATTCCATGCTGGCTTCCTTAATTGTGCAGCTTAATGTCTTTTCGGGGCTCTTGTAAAGCTTTAATTATTCACAACTTTAAATGGCCAGCAGGCTTTTGCTTTTTCAACCAGCAAAAGCTGCACAATAGTTTTAGCAGTTTGGCGTCGTAAAAACGAAGACCGCATTGATAATATTTCATTTGTTGTCTGAAAGTCATAGTTTGCCGGTGTTTAATTATAATGAATGATTCATGTTGAAATTTTTACACTTTTCCAGACTCAGTTTCCCAGAGTTCTCGGTTCAGATGGATGGACAGACGGGAGGTAAATGAACAAACAAACTGAGGAACAAACAGACTGAGAAATGGATGCATGGACAAACAGACTGATGATAGATAGATGGACAAAATCACAGAAACAAATTGAAAGATTGATTAAGGAACAACTTTGTAAATATAAAAATATGATTGGACAGATGGATGCATAAGAAATAGACAAACAGATGGACAAATGGCTAGATGCACTGTCCATTCATCTCAACAAACGGAAAAAGACACAAATGGATGAACAGATGATGGATGGACAAGATGAGAATAAAAAGATGCACAGTTGAACAGACTGAAGCTAAATGAAGGAATTGAAAAATAAAAGACAAATCGATGGACAGGTTGAAGGTGGACAAAGGGAAAAATGATGGACAAACGAATAGATGAGTGAATGAATACACTAAGACAACGGGATGGAGAATAAGGTTAGGAATACAAATATATTTATTCCTCTTTTCTTTTTATCATCAGGACCTGAAAAAATATTTCAATGCTGTGCTTCAGCTGGGCTTTTGGGCAAATTCCCCAAAACACAGTCAAGTTCATTCTGCGCACTGCTATGATTTAACAACAAACTTTGAACTGAACGGAGACAGTTTCTTGCTGACTTGGCAGCGATGGTCAAACTTTACGGAAGAACTAAGCTACTTAAATATTTAAAAGCGCCAAACAGGAACAGAAGGCTCCAATAGATTTATTGAAAGAAACTAGAAATGCTGAAAAAAAAAAGAAAAAGGAAGGAATGAAGAAAGAAAGGCAGATTTTGCAAAGTCCTAGCATAGATGTAGAGCATTCAAAAGCAGATTTCTTAAATAAAAATTAATAACCCTGTCTGTGGACACTGATGATAGTAAATTTATCCCTTCTTGCAGCTACACCGGCTTCTGGGTCAGCAACTCCCTCCACTACAGTGGCTCAAATCAAACTGATGGTCAACAAGGTGCGGTACAGAGCAAATCCATTCCAGCAAAGGCCGAGCAGAAATACTTTCCAGTTAAACCTTCTATAGACTACATCTTTCATCTCCGTATGGCTCCTTTGTGCAACCAAACACACTTCAGATAAAACATTTTTACCGCTTCCTGTTGTTTTTGTGTGGTTTAAGGAGGCTGTAGGAAGCCATGTACCCCCCAAACTGTGCACAAGAGTTCCAGAGTAATTGAACAGTGAGACTCTAATGAAAGCATTTCAGCCCCTCAGTGTTTATAGCCACCAACTCCTCCTCCTCCTCCAGGGCTCTAGTTAAACAGGAGCAATGGGAGACTGTAAAGTAAAAGTTGGTAGCCCCAGTAATGTTCCTCATTCCTGCATCGGTGAGTGGTGCCTCTATAAACCAACCTATCAAGCTTGATGCCTGGAGTTTTAATTTATCTAAAATTAACATTCTGGGTCCCAAAAGCAACTCAGTAAATAATTTAAGGCTTTTAAAAATGTCAGCAGTCAGAGGAAGTGATCAAAACTGAAAAGCTAAGCTTTTCCAAAGAACGCCATTACGGATGTTGTTAGGCCTGTCACGATAACACATTTAGCTCGACAGTAAGTTGTCAAAGTAATTATTGCAATAAACAATAATTGAAACCTTTTCCAAGTTTACACACTGATAATAGCATAATAATGCATTTCACCCTGTGAAAGACTAATAAACTGTAATTTTGCACAGTACATTCCACACCGGAAGACATTTTAAAGATCCAAAATAAAACACGAGCATAAAAAGATCAATCAAAGGAAATAAAAATGCAACAAAAATTATAAATGAAATGGATTAGGAAGTCGCTGTAAACAAAATTGCCCTACAAAAGCTATCAGAACAAAAATTATTGTGCTCATTTCAATTCATCTGATTAATTGCTTAATGTGACAGGCTTGGATATTTTAGATCCAAGATGGATCAATTGTATGCTAGAAATTCATCTTATAAATCCCATAGTCATTTTTAAACTGAATGCATTATTTACTTTGAACTTTTTGAAAATAGCATAGTCTATCAATCTTTAACAGATAAATGATCTGTAAAACCTACTAGTTATCACTCAATCTTGCATTGTTCTGGTATGACCTGCTTAAGAGATTAGCTTAATACTTTTTAGTGTTGGCATTTGGCTGAAGTGATAAATACATGTGCATAGAAACAACAGAGACTGCTTTTGACTAAAGTCAGTAGTCTCCACATAGAGACCAAGCACCCTGTGCATAAGCATCACTGCGGGTGTCATTGTCTCTCATCAATCCCAGATGGAACAGTCTCGTTGCAGAGAAACAAGCTCACGGCTCCCATTGGTCGTTATTGTGAGTTAAAATTTTCACTTAAGTTAAATGTTCGTTTTGTGGCGCATCTGTATCTTATTTTGAAGGGATATGTAAAGGTTACCATAGCGACTAGAGTCAGAGAGCGTTAGGGCAGTGGTCGAGATGAGATGAGTAGAGCTTGTGAGTCTTAAGTCTGGTTCATACGGCACGATTTAAGAATTGTCGGCCGATTTTCCAAACCTCTGTGACCACACACGACACAAGCCGATAAAAGTACAACAGATTCGATTGGTTCGTGTGTCCAGCCACACGGCAGGAGCACACACACAAACCGATTCCACTCACAAACATCCCGATTCCAGAAGAAAATCCAGTACCCCCCCCGGGCCGCAACAAAATTGCCAAGTCTTGACCGGTCCGCAGCAATAAAAAGGTTGGGGACCATTGACTAAAGTAATAAACATGAACCTTATCTGATCAGTGTGAAAATTTGAATTGGTACAACCTTTGTTCTAAAGTGTCATGAAAGTTTCATGTCTCAAAGCTAAAGACAAAGTGTGCATCAACGTAAATCTGTAAATACACAAAGTTGTGTACGATCCCCTCGGCTACTTGCCCGGCGAATTGCCTGGCCGTGTTAGCAGGCAGCAGCCGGGCTCTAAGCACATGTTTAACTCCACTGTCCGAAGCCATCACCATTATCATCACCTCCATAATTATCACCACATCACAGTTAGTGTGATCAACGTAGCAAGTCACGAGGAGTAATGATATTGGAGGAAAATGCACTGAGGGAAAACAAAGACCCTAAGTCTACGCTGAGTAATGGGCCTCCCCTTTGGCCAAATGATGCCAGCTTACACTTAAAGCATCATTTACATTAGTGCTTGTTATGGGCCATTGGACAGGCTGCTTGAAATGCTTCATTAGGGGCAAAATGTTCACATCATCTCTGTTCATGTTGGAAGACACAAATGCAGCAGCATGAGTCAAATTGCTTGTAATGTGTGTCGTGTGCAAATACCGCCACTGGGGGAGACATACAGTACTTTGTCATATAGCATGGGGTGTGTATTTATAGGATTAGTGCATTGGGGCAATGTGGCAGAAAAAAAGGTTTCAGAGGGATATCATTATAGCAGTAGGGGCATGCTGCCACCATCTGGGATACTATGGCTCCATCTAAATTCAGTCAGCCAATTGAGGACTTAAGTACTTCTCCCAACAGATTCTGCAAGGTTGTGCTGCCTTAAGCTTTAGGAAATACAAGCTTACATCCTGCTGCCAAAAGTGATTTCCTCTATTTGTTACATAAATGGTTGAAGAAGTCGAAGCTTTAAAGTAAAAACATTCAGTCTCAGTGATGCAATGAAATCTTGCTTAAAGTATATGATTAAGGCCTCAATACTAGTGTATTCCACAACTGAATTCTGATGCAACAATATGATTTTGCTGATAAAGTTTTCCTTTAATGAAACCTCCTGTTTCTGGATACAGTGATTATCAACCAGTTAGGTCAATACAAATGTAAAAAATAATAAATAAATCACAAACCTGGATGTGTTGATGAAAAAAATCTTAATATAAATCTTTAAAATGGCATAAGCACCAAAGTGCTAAATAACCACTATCCAGAGTACGCTTAAAAGCAAAATAGAGCTTTTAAAACATCTTTATTTAAAAAGATTAAAGGAGTTGAATGTTTGCAGTCATAAAAAAAGTTTAAGTCTTAAAAACACAAAGTGATTAGGTGCTGTGTGTTTGACTATACTACATAAAACAAGGTAAGTATTTGGAGCTCAATAACAAATACAGTGTGTGCCAGAATCTAGGCAGACTTGCAGCGCAATTCTGGTCTGTTCAATTTCAATGTTCAGTTTTTATATGTTGAACATATGAAGCCAGTATTATTGTAATAACTTTGATGTTATTTTTATTTATCTATTTTTGAAAGAAATATTTTAAAACACCTTTATAAAAAAGATTAAAGAACCATAACCTTTCGTTCTAGACGAACGGTTGCTCATCCCATCAGTTAAAAGTTTTTTAAACAGCGTGTACATTGTGAATGTACTATAAATTCAAGTACAAGGATGACTGCCTGCAGTAATATTTACTGCCTCTTAGGGATGTCTAGATGAATTTTAATGGTTATGGGATCGACGAACAGGAGGTGACATTGGTCCCCCTCCATTAATTTCCGACGGAACTTGAGTTATGAAGCGACAATCGCCTTTCTCCAGACCAAACTACCAACGAAATTCCTCCATTTGAAATTTCATGCTTGTACATCAACATCAAAAGCAAAATAAACAAAATATTGCTTGTTGGGGTTCCACAAATTCCCAACAATCTTACTTGTTTCCTCTGATTCCTTCCCTTCGGACTGTTGCGAGGCCTTCATTCACCAAAGACTCAGCGATGTTCTCACCTGTTGTATCTATGGCAAAAATGGAGAAATGTTTAGCAAACAAGGAGAAAAATAATGTTCAAGTGACATGATTTTACTCTAGAAAACAAATGGTGCAAAATGAACATGAAGTGCACCTTTGCCCAGGTAGACCATCCCGTACTCCCGGCCTATGGCGGTCTTGATTTCCACAGTGAAGCACACTTCTTTGCCAATTAGCTTCTTCCTGAGAAACTCTCTGGCTTGGAAGGCCCAGGGCTAAAAAGAAAAATAAACATTAGAAAGTGAAATCTAATCAGGCACTGGACTAGACAAGTAAGAAAACTTATTTGTTCAAAAGCAAGAAGGATGTTGCAGTATTTTCTAATTACAGTAAGTGCTCATGTTAATGTATCACATTGCAATACTACTTTTTCTCTCTGTGAAACAATATCTATTGTTATTCCTTCCAAATGCAAAGTGCACTGCAGGTAAAAAAAATGAAAAGGGTCAAGGTCAGGACCTGACTTTAACACTGGCATTAATGTAAAACTCCCACAGCATGCATCTAAAATGCTCTGATCCGTATGGTGAGTTGATTATTAAAACATAATGTGCAAAGCAGTTATTATTTGAATGAGTGATTAGTAGATAGAACTTAATTTAGCTTTCAAGGTATAAATTGCGCTTTGACTGAAATGCCTTTGATAAAAATTTACATAACTTATTTTCCACCATTTCAAAAGGTAAAACAGTATTACACAGCTGCAGACCCTTTTTGTCACAAACAGCCTGACGTCTCTTCCACTCTTCTCCTCATCAACCCACATGCATGTGCATACAAAAGTGGTACAAAAACAATTGTCAATTGAAAACGACCAAAGCATATTCATGTGTTACAATGGCCCAAAGACATCGTCAAAGACAATTTAAATCCACTTCACAATTTTGGACGTCCTTTGTTTTTGTCCTTCATATAAAATCTCAGTAAAATACATTCAGGTTTGTGGTTGCAAAAAAAAAAAGGTTTAAGATGGTTTAATTACTTTTCCAGTGGTCTGTATTATAAATGCACTGCCATTGTAACGCAAGGCCAATTTAAATAATAAATCACAGGAATAAATCGGTTTACCTCATCAGGGATGTCCTTGGTGTCGGGCTGGCCTTGTGCTGCTCGGCGGGCTGTGGCCCCTGCTCGGATGTTGCTGAGATTGATCTGGCGCTCTGGGGGCGGACCACCTCGAGGTTGGCCCCGAACAATGATGGCACATCCTGACAAGACCTGGACAACAAATGAAAACAAGCAGAGAGAAGAAAAATCAGCAGTGCAACTAAATTATTTCAGCTATTAAAAAATTTACTTGATGGGATGAAACAAAAGCACCAAGAATTATTGACAGACAGAAAGAAGAAACACATAAGTCATGGATACTTTCCTTTCCATTGGATAAGGCAAAAGAACTTTTTTTTTTAATAAAACAATTTTTAAAATTATGCAAAATGAATTTTATCAGTGTATATGCAAATTACATTTCAACTTACAAATATTAGTGCAGCAAAATGTGAAATACAACAATCTAAAAGACTGAACTTTTATAGAGGTAGAAGCTTCATATGGCACGTAGCCATGGTGACAGTGTGTCATTCAAATGCCAGGCTTAGATCATGCCATCTGATAATGTAGCTGAATTAAAAAAAAAAAAAAAAAAGATAGTATAGACTTTGGTTTGACAACTGTGGCATTTACATGAAACTGAGCAAACACTATCTGCAAACTCTTCCGTGTGTCTGCAGGGAGCATCCCTGGCCGTTGTTGATCTAAGATCTGAGCTAGATAAACTCATCAAATCACCGCTGTTCATCACCAACTGTCCGACGACTCTGGAGTACAGAAGACCTGTAGCTGTAATTTCTGCAGTATGATGAGCCATGAAAAACGAAGAGAAATGACAGCAACACATTCTTCTCCAATTTCAAAGGGACGCCATATTCTTAAGAGAGGGGCAGCAAAACTTCAGCAATTAAATTCTTGCAGGCATATAATAAAAAATTCCAAAAGCTAAAGTTGTTGTAATACAAGTAAAAAAAGGAAAAAAAGAGCCGAAAGCCATTAAAGCTTTCGTTAGACGACATTCATTTTATGAATGAGCTGCATAATCACATTTCCACAGAATTCAATACTGAGACAAATGTGCTTTTATTTATACACAACTAATGCTGCTGTGAAGAGCTGTCAATACAACATGCACTAACATGACTAGATGTGCAAGACAACAGAAATGATTTGGTGTCGTTTTTGTTTTAGTAAATGACAGCTTTTTCTTAAAGCCGAATTTACACTCCATTTGATGCAGCATATAAGCCGACACACAGGCTGTTTACTTGCTCAGATTCAGCTCCAACATGGACAGGCTGATGTAAATCATTATCTGGGTGGTGAGGTCAAAATGTCTTTTTAGATTCTGCTAAATACCAGCCTGGGTTTTATTCAGAAAGTAATCTCAGGTATTTTACTTTTCGCATTGTTATCCGGAAATCGTGACATAATAAACCTGATCTGTCACCACTCAATAATTCTGCCGGCTCATTATATTTTTCTAAATAAAATGAAATCTAAAAGGGGAAAAGTGTCAGAAAAAAATATATTGCCTCCAAATCAACTACCACAAAGAATGCCGTCTTCAGCAAGTCTAGCTGCTGGTTTACTCTGAACTCTGGATTCACTGGTTTCAATGTAAAATGGGCAACAAATTACTGCACAATTCCTGTTTCCATGATGCTGCAACTAGGCATGAGTCATTTAATTGTTTTAAGGTGAACATAGTTTTGTTAAAGTAACAATACTAAAAAAAAAAAAGAAAAAACTTCCAAAATGTTCAAAGTTTCTTTCCCCCCTCTTTGACAATAAGATAATAACAGAACTGTAAAAAAGACATAAGTGTTATCTCAATAAATCAGCCTTACTAGCTAATAAACACTGTGATATACTTATTTTATCTGTAAGCCGCAAAACGGCAAAACGATTTAGCATTCTGTGCAGCTAACACTTACAACTTATTTGTGGATCATTACAGTTTATATAAGTCCAATTAGTTAATTAATTATTAACATTAATTTCTAATGTTGGAATGTGTTATGTAACATTATGACTAAATCAATATGCTATATGATCAGAATTGTGAAAAATTAGATTTTTGTTTCAAACAGCAGCAATTAGGTCATGTTTTACTTTTCTTGCTCAATGTTTTCAAGTCAATATCGTACACAGCCATAATATTTTCACTCAAGGATAACATACAGAGTCTCTCATACCAGCCGCTGCCTTAAAGTAAGCAATATACGAGAAAATATTCAAAACTAATTTGATTTGATTTAAATACTAACATTTCAATCTCAAGAAACTACAGTACATTCCTCTCATGAATTTTGAAGGTGGCAGGCAGAAAGCTGTGGGTCTGCTTACCCCTCTCTATGCAAACCCATATATGAGGGGGGAAAAAAACGTTGAGTAAGGGTATGTTTGCTTGACTTGAGAGAAAAATTTCCATCTTGACACTGAAACATGAATGAGAGAGGACCCAGCCCACACAAAAACCACGCCGAATGAGAGATTACAGGGGGCAAGAAAGTTGGAGCTACGTGTCAGTTTCCCATGGCTGGTTTGGACCAGCTCTGAGAGAATGCTCTCTGCTACCCTACATGGAAAAAGTAAATTTACCAGAGCACCACAAGTCGACGAAGATGTACTAAAAAAAAATCCCATTTAACCGCATAAACCTGTTTTATTGGAGTTTCTGGGATAAAACTGAGGGACGAAAGCGAAATTAAACCCAATGCTAGAGTTAGCTTGTAGGCTAGTTGACGAAATTTGCATGTTGCCAAATAGCAAAAAAAAAAAATTTTTTGTTGCGGCTGGTGCTGAGCATAAATCTGACACCGATATCACAGACAGTACAAACCGCTTTCGTTTAACTTTACAGGTGCTGGACAGTAAATGCTAATTAGCTAACAGTTAGCCATCCTTTAGCTGGGAAACTTGACATCTGTCAACAACTTCTCAACATCTACTGGCTCCAGCTTGGCTGCTGACTACAACAAATTTAACCACTCAAATGACAGTTTACAGCGACCATATTTCCAAGTCTGACAAAGGAAGTAGTTTCCTCACTTAAATTGAAATATCCAGACAAACGTGCTAACCTCAGTTTCCTCTGCTGGGAATTTAGCAGCAAGCTAGCTAGCTAACGTTAGCCGGCTTTGAGCTGCAGCCAAATAAACTGCATGAGCTTGACATCTGCTATTGGAATAATGACAACACTGGAAGTTAACTTAAAATTGCTTTCGTTGAGTCATGTGGCTTACTATATTAAAGTATACGACAACCAGTCGCAGTTTCAATCTCCATTAGCATTCAGTTGACTAAGCTAACTAGCTGTTTCCCCAGTGAGCTCTCATTTTCACATGTTGGGATTCGTACCATTTTCACTATTCCTCTTTGCAAAGGAGACGCCGGAACAGGGGCTGTCTGAGCTGGACCCGAAACAGATGCCATGTCCACCGAGCTGAGATACGCTGCTTGTTAGATGGAGAACCAGGTGAGGGATTGGGACTCTGAAATGAGTGGCTTATCTGTTGAGAGCCAGGAGAAAAAGGCAGTACACAGAGCGACACTCACGTTATACCGGAAGCACACTTTGCCATGCATGTACACACAGGCCGAAAGCTTTTCCGGGTCTAAGGGAGAGCAATGAATGGGAGCGGATGGAGAGCGTTCTAAACCGCGTAAGCAAATTGAAATAAGGACATCCGGGGCAAGAGCTACGACACGTCAGCATTGTGATACCCCAGATAGTGCTGCCTTCAAAGGGTCCGGGAATAGATTCACTTCTAAAGAAAAAGTTTACTCTTGGAAAGTAGCACATTATGCATGAGCAACATCTGACAGGAAATCCTATAGGAATGTAATGACAATGATTACTTTATACCACTTTATGTGGGACTTATATTTGCCGAATTAATAAAAGATTTCCAATATTTGTTTCATGTTATATAACATTTTATCAGGCAGCACAAAATACTTTTATACGTTTTAAAGTACGTGATTATTGAATGCATTATGCTTATGTCCACTAGGTGACAATCACGAGTTTAAATCAATGCATAAATGTAAAGAGTAGGACGACAGAAGAAGAGAGTTTTTGTGACATACCTGTGAGAAACTTGTGTGAGCAATCCCATGAAAAAAGATGCTTTAATAAAAGTGTCTGAGCAGTACAAGACGACTGGTTATTATCTAACACAAATATAACAAAGTGATTTAGTAAGAATGAGGATAGCCACGTATTATTAAGTCAATTTCAATTTATTTGTGCCACTTCACAACAAATGTCATGACGTTTTACAAGAGAAATACGTCCATAATATTTACAGAAATATGTAATCAAGTCAGTACAGTTACATAGACAGATTCAAATTTATTTAGGATGCAAATTGGTTTATTATATACCAACTGGTAAAAAGCTACCTGTCTAGTGAAGTACAGGTACTGACTTTGTAACAATCCCAACTCAGAAAGCATATGGTGACAGAGGACAGGAACCTCCAGCAGAACCCAGTTCACTGGAGAAGCGACCTGCTTCATCTGGCTGGAAGATTTGAAAGGACAAGGCCTAAACAAAATCAGCAAATATTTAGTTTAGACTGGATGGCAGACAAGTGTTCTCAGACACCATCAGGACAAAAGATGAATAAGGCAATGGTTGATGGCAGCAGCTTCATTACTATTTTTTTCTAGGATTAAAAACAGCTAGACGTATATGTATTGGTATTGTTTATGGAATGAGAAAAGTGTTCATATGGCTAAGGATAAGGTTCACAATTTTTCAGTGAAATTTGCTCTGTATTTCTTTTCCAAATGTGCAATAATCTAGAGTAATTGCAGGCCACACTGCTGACTAAAGAAGGTGATGTTATTATGCTTATTATGTAATTGCTTATTAGAAAAAGACACGCAAAAGTTCACTTAAGAATAAAAGATGCTAAATAAACCCAAATTATAATTGATTACTCTTAAATTGCATCTCCCCCACCACATATCTTTGACCTTGCAATCAAAAAGTTCTAATTAATTTAATTCCCAAAGAAAAATTGTTTACCAAATGCAGCATGGAAGTGTTTCTTTGTTCAGGTTGCACTAAACAGTGAAACCAGGCACCACCCTTGAGATTCCACTAAATCTTCCTCAATACAAAAATATGGGATTCTCACACCTTAACCTTAACTATGCTAAGGTTAAGTTTGTCAGGGGGCCATGACAATTGTGACTTTTTAAAGTAAACTGCTTTTGTAAAATAAGCCATTTCTTCAACTGTTGAGCTGCTTTGTAATCCAGTAGTTTGATGTCCAGATAAATTGGCAGCTTCCTATAGAAGATACAGAGGATATTAAGAAAGCTAATCATTAAGAGCATTAAGCATCTACAACACCAACAAACTGAGTGATGTCTTAAATCTTGGTAAAAGTGTGCATGGTGCACATTTCTCTTCATTTTTGCATTAGAATCATCAAGGGTAGAGTTAAAAACATTATCAGATAAGTTTCTGAAGAGAAACCTACCACAATACCAGAAGAGAGCCAAATGTAGACAGGAAATTGCTGGGGGGAGGTTTGTCTTCATAATAATTTTTGGTGGTGTTGTATGAGTCTATTTTTAAAAATTGCATCATAAAAAAGTTGGTTTAAGCCAAGTATTGCATAATGTTTTCAAAAGCACTGACTGTAATGCACCAACTGCACCTAGACTGAGTAATATCATGTCCACTGTGTAAATATACACTGTTTTAAGATCCACTGATGGCATTTGGCTATGTTTTCTGAGGGAAATATTTCCTACATATTGTATGGCACTTAAACAAGAAAAGTATATGGTCAAATACAAATTCAACTAAGATTCATGTAGAAACAAGAAGTGGAGGTTTTGGGATGCGCTCTGGTCCTACACTATGCACAACATGAGGGCAGCAATACCCTATGCATATGCAAATAAGCAACAGAAAATTCACTGGGATTACAAAGCACTCCTGGAAGATGTTTTTTAACCTGACGATTAAATTGAAATGCAAAAAGAAACAAATAGCACTAGTTTTTGAAATGACACAAAGTTCGATTTAATTGAAAACGGTATAAGAAAGTTAAAAAAAAAAAAAAAAATCAACTTTGTTTTGATGTGGCATTCATTCCACTAGTGGTTTCAAATGTTCTGCTTAAATAAGTAACATTCTTGAAACACATGTAACCTGAATGGCAGTCCATGTTTTTGTCACACTGTTTCAAGTTACTAAATCTAATTTCAATATGAAGGATAATCTTTATAAACACAAACCAGATTTTTTTTTTTATCCGTTTATTAAGATGATTAAATGTACTTTAAGGGGAAAACAGCTTCCCAAACCAACCTGGTCCTATGCAAAAAATTTATTGTCCACTAAATCTACTAATTAGCTTGTACTCTCACTTTGTGATAACTGGCAACCTTCTGTACAGAATAGAAAAGGCTGTTTACATTCATGCCACCGCATCTCAATCGGATTTAAGTTCAGACTTTAATTAGGCCATTCTAAAACCTTTATTTATTTAAATTAAAATTGATTAGGTCACTTAGAGGTGGAGTCACTGGTATCCCTCACATCTAGAAGCCCCACATCATAACATGACCACCACTATGTTTGACAGCCAGTTTGATGGGGGTTTTTTGTTAGTTTTTTTCCTGAAACGCTTTGTTAGTTTTAACACCAGATGTAATAGGAAGTAGACCTTTTAAAAAAGAAATTCACTTTAGTCACGGAAAAAACTTGGGAACAAGCGATAACAACGGATTTTCTGCATCTCGTTTTGTTAAACATTTTTATTGATTCGTGTTTTTCGTTTAAATGTATGTGTAACAACAATTAACAGTTAAAACAAGTTTTAAAATAGTTCCATGCTTTTGTTCCCTCAGTCTTACAACTCGTTTTGAGTCATTATATAGATATTAACCAATTCCGAGACCTGAATGATAAACAGATTTACCGTTTTAAAATATTGTCTTTCAAAAGACATATTTTCGTTGGAGAACTTGTGATACTCTTCTATTGTTTTTCTATCGTCAGACAGCGAGAAAATAACTCGCAGGGATGTAGAGCTGCTGTTAAGATTTGGTTGTGAACTTGAATGCAACAGACAACCACCTCGGTCCAGCATAAGCTTTTTTCTGTTACAAGGTTCAAATGGGAAACGTAGTTGATTTTTAAAAAAATATAGTCCGTTCCAAATAATTATTTTTAGGATGTAACTTAACGATCGCATTTAGAGCACGAAAAAGTCAACTCATTAAAAATGTGCGTTACCAAATTAAAAAAACAAAAACCTTTGGAAATGTAGGTATGCTACCTGCTGAACGTTGCAATCGGAGACATCTTACGATGCATAAATGTCTTATTAGCACCAATTCTACACTATATCGGACGCGTTTGACATATATAATTTTAGTTTATGAAGTGTTCATTTATGCTATGAAACTAAACTGAACGAGGTGTCATGAAATAGTAATTATGTACTCTTTGGCTTTTCGGTGGTTTTGGAAAGGTGATGGTACATCTGAATATTTTTTAGTAGTGAGAGTTTTTAATAGTCTACTAAAATTATGCAACGTATGCAACAGGAGGGAGTGAAAAAATAGGAAACACCAGAATTCGTAGCAATGACTTGCGTTCATGAAACACGGAGAAGGAAACAAAGCCGGTGCGCAGCTCCGTTGCGCACGCTGCCCCTCTGTGCGCTCTGGAGAGATTTTGGTGATCTTTTTACGCGGCTAGAATTTTCACTCTTGCAAACGCTTTAGAACCAAGTTGAGCCCCAACATGCTCACATGTACATGTTTAATACACGATACAAACAACTGAAACGTTTATTTGAAGCGCAAAAGATGGCTGTGCCACTAAAGGCAATAAAACTCCCACCCGGTGCTGCTGAAGGGAGACAACAATTTACGCACAACAAAAATGTGTTGCTGCTTTAATAATCGGTTATAAGTAGCAATTTTAGACCTGCATTATTTGGCACGTGGCATGCCTGCAGCAAAGCAGTAACCTGTAAAGTAACAACCATATCAGATCTCCTATAATAAACAAAAACGATCGCCTTATTCTTCCTTTGTCCTGGTTGGCATGGAGATGATGGTGTCCAAGAACGCCTGTTCTCCATCCAGTCGTCCTGACTGTACACACACAGTTGCAGTCCTTTCACTCATGGTTAATGTATAATGTGGGCCATATGGCTTTGTAAAATCGGAGCCTTTATGTCGATGCCACTTCGGTGTGTGTGGACCCAACTAATGATATTCAATTAGTCATTAAACAGGCCCAAAGACGAGCCTTGTGTGGGGTTTTCACATGAGCTAATATTTGCTTGTCAAATATTTCCCCTGGAAAGCGTTTACAACGCATTTTTATCTGCTGTCTGCCCAAGGAACATCTGTGAGGATGTTAGCCTCCCACTTCTGGATAAGCGAGGTCCCCCCAATTGGTCCTCTTCTTGCGCCTGTATGTACGCGAGGTCTATTTGTTCACGTTTTGAAGGAAAATGTAATAAAACGAGACAACCTGAAGGATTTATGATTTATCAAAAGCACTTTACCATATGGCAGTCATCATTGGAGCAGATTTCCAAATGTTTGCTTTATGAGAGGAGGCCAGAGATCCTTTTAATCCGAGGCACTTCAGCTGTGAACGAGGATGCTCGTGTCACGTGACTGCAAGCCCAGAAACACACTGGAGCTGATTCATTCGATTCCTGGGAAGCTGGGATCAATATGTTGTCAAATATGAAGCTGGAACAAACATAAAAGTTTAAAAGCTGAAATTAAGCGCGCCTCAATCTCTCCAATTAAGACTGTCGGTCACTGCGCAAAAAGGGACTGATGAGAACACGGGAGGGAGGGTAAAATGAAATTAGGGAATATCAGAAAAATTTGCTGCACTGTCAGGAACTAGGGTTTTTATTTATTTATTTTTTGCAGCCCATCCCTTAAATATAAAAAGTACCAAGTAAAGATATTACAAGTACCTTATAATGATCAACTTCAATTAATATTAATGGGATTTTAGGTGACAAACCAAGAAAGTAGTGCCTAATTATGAAGTGCAAGGCAAAGGATGCATGGTTTTTTGTTTTTTTTGTAGAAATTTTTATGACTAAAAACATAGAGAATGTGGTACATCATTATTTGGTCACTTTAATTAAGCACCCCTTAATAAAATCCAGTGCAACTTATTTCCTTGAGACCGAGGAAATAAGCTTACATTTGTAAATAGAGTTCAGTTGTATGTACAAAAAATCTGTTTTATTAAGGGATCAGAAGTTTGTTACAGAAACAGAACAAAATGGTCAAACAGGACATTTTGGTCAAATCATGGTCAGGACATGAACCTAAATTTCATGAAGCAATGTTCAATTAATCACGATAGTGGAACGCGTATAAGGTATCTGCAAAAACACTGCAGATAGAATGATGTATAATCATATTATAGTAATATAAAAATATAAAATGCATAGTCTTCAAATAAATGTCATTTAATTTGAACATTGAACATACAACCACAAACTGAAATTTTCTTCAGTTGGGTATATTGCAACCTAACACAAAGGAGTGCATATTTTTTGAAGTAGATGGAGAACAATAAAAGATTTCAAATATGTTTTTCTTGAAAAGAAAAAGGGAGAGTTGTGTGCATTTCTATTCAGGCCCCTTGCACTGATACCCTTCAATAAAATCTAATGCAGCCACTTACCATCAGAAATTAGTAAAGGAACAAATGGCCACACAGACTCCCTGCAGTTTAAACCCAGTTTTACCCTCATGCTCCCTCCCAGCTTTATTGACGTTGCAGGAAGTATGCAGGGCACCACGTTATATTCAGATCTTGTAGGCTTATAAATCTCCGCCAAGAGCTTTGATTCCGCACTCTGTCAACCTTAAGAGGCGTTTAGAGTTTAAGGCTTCGAGCTTCATCCTGAATTCGGTCCTGCACAGAAAAGTTAGGAGCCTGGAACCAAGCGAGGATGTGCGGAACAAGGATTAGTCTGCAAAGCCAAGGTTAGTTTTGCACTTTTTGTGAACATCTATCAAACTTTGGCACGTTTTAAGCCGAGTTATAAAATTGAAGGTGTGTTACGACAAGGTGGTGGAAGTGTCAACCAATTAGGAGGAACCTTTCTCAACGGCAGACCTCTACCGGAGTCCAAGAGAATGAAGATGATTGAGCTGGCCTCGGAGGGAGTCCGCCCAAGTGAAATATCCAGAATTCTCCGGGTGCGCACAATCCAAACAGCTCAGATAAAACACGTTTCAGGGAGAAAAAAAAAGCGTAATTACAACGGGAACCGGATTGATCAAATGAAGTCGATCTATAATGGACTGCACCTAACTCAGTGCGTCTTTGTAGGTATCCAACGGGTGCGTCAGCAAAATACTGTGCCGCTACAGGCGCACAGGGCTGGTGAAGCCCAAATCCATAGGAGGCAGCCGCCCTCGGCTTCTCACCCCCGGCGTCATCTCCACCATCATCCAATGCAAGAGGGAAACGCCAACTATTTTTGCTTGGGAAATACGAAAACGACTTGCAAGAACTTGTAAAGCCGCAAAAATTCCTAGTGTAAGTGGAATAAAGAATGCTTTTGAATTTGATCTTTTATCTGCAGTTGATAAAGCTTTTTGCGCACCGTTTCCTGCAAGGTGTCATCCATAAATAGGATTTTGCGAGAAATCCACCTGGATCGTGGAATAATGTGCATGGAGGTCAATGCTCCCATCAGAGCTGAGCAGGGTAAGTTATCAAAAGATTTCACTTTGACAGCAATGTTGTACACTCATTAATTATGAAGAGTTTCACACTGATCTTTTGTTTTTAAATATACCAAGTCATGTAGTAAATTCTTGCAGTTAACGGATTAATATAGTTTCAATATGCTTAATACCTAAACCTCACCTAAATATATTACCTAATTTCTGATCTATTTTTTAGGGTGTGTTTACTTAAAAAGGTTAAATTCTTAATCATTTGAAGGATAACTATAGACATTTTGCAAAGCACATTTAAAAGGACTCTGGTCCTTGAGGACTTCAGGTTGGTCTAGAACTTGCTCGCTAATGTTTTCAGAACGAAGGTTTACTTTTTGCTCACCTTGAAAGTAGCATTTGTGAAATATTTTTGTGATTGTAAAGGCATCTACAATCATAAAACTTGTGATTGCTAAAACGGTCTCTTGTTACTGAACAGTAGCAAGAGACCGTTTTAGGTCCTTTGATGACATCTTAGGTTTTTTTTTTTGGAACTTTTTAGCTTCCTACCATTTACCTTCACAATGAACTTGGTTGGCCAGTCACAACTGGGCATGTTTGACTGTTATCTTGAGACACCCTTAAATCTGTTACCAGACAAACTACTACAATATTCTGACTTACTGCCTTAGACAGCTATTTTAATATCACTGTGGTGTTCACTGTCACATGAATAGTCAGATGCACAACAAACTAAATGTTAAATAGGGCCAACCTTCAACATTTTTAAAGCTTATTTGTTTTAATAGTATAATTAGATGACTTGAGTCTGTTAATTTGGACAATATAAGTTATTATGTACACCTTTCTGAAAAAGTCATATTCAAACTAGGGGGTGTAATTTTAATAGCTAATACATACTTTCAAAAATTCTATTTTTTTAAATTCTATTTTATGGAATCAAAGGAATCAAACTGAAGTGCTAACTAATGTATTTTTTGCAGATCATTACTCTGTGGTTGAAGAAGTAAACAAGGAAGTGATGAACTCTGATGACCAGAAACCTGAAGGTGCCCGGCACAAGAACCGCACCACTTTCACCCCGGAGCAGAGCAGAGCACTCGAGCAAGGTAATCATCCAGTTCATCATCCTGTGACATTCCAGCGTGTTTACGCTCAGGAAAATATACGCTCATCTCTCTCGAACCAGAATTTTCCCAGAGCCAGTACGCTGATCTGTATACAAGAGAGAAACTGTCAGCTGAAATTAAACTTCCCGAGGACACCATTAAGGTACAATTTTGATCACGATAGTAGTTTGTATACACAAACACATTCAACATCATGACACATGATGGCTAATTTCCTTCTTGTAGGTATGGTTTTCAAACAGACGAGCTAAATGGAGGAGGGAAACCAAACACAGAAGTAGAACAAAGAGTAAGGATGTTGGGACAAAAATACAACATAGCTGTGTATTTGGGAGAAACTGCAAAGCAGGGATTAGTTTGCAAATAATTGTGCAAGTGTCACATAAATAACTACAAGAAAAATAAAAATTGCATTCATAATTTTTTAGAAAACAAATCTCTCCTCTACAGCTTCAGACCTGCAGCAGCAAAGAGATTGCCTTCTTTTAAATCAAGCCCTCACACACAGCTTTACGTCGCAGGTAGGTTGTGATTTATGGTACTTTTTAGATTAAGCTCTTACAGCTCATTTGGTCTTTGCTGTAGAACTTAAAACTTAAACTTCAGTTCTGTCGTTTTAATCTCTGCTTCAATCAGTGGTGAGGTCAAACCCATTTACTTGAAGTTTTTCTGGCTCTAAACATCTTAAAATGTCAGATTTTCGTGACACTTTTATGTCACGTAGAAATGACTGATAAGTCATGTCAAAGCAATTTTCCCACATTGTGATATACTGTATAGCTCAACATTTGAAATACAAATATATTGGCTTGGCTTAAAGTAGGGATTTTCTTTAGGAGAAATTTCTATATGTATGGCACATGTCAAACTGAAGACCCTGCAGGCAATTCTGGCCAACCATAAGCTTTGATGAGGCCCTCTAGACTCTAGGGATATATAAATAGAAAATTCAAGCTAACAGTTGTGTCCTTATATTTTACTTTATCAAATCAAAGCAGTTGTAATCTGTGTTCTGCCAATGTGAAAAGATGTATAACATTATTTAATTTTAAGAAGTCTATCAAATGCAGAGACAGCGCTTAATATCAATATTTTAAACAGCTTAATGGGTTTTATCAATACATTCTGACATAACTGGTCCTTTGAGGATATTCACGATCTTCATATGGCCCAAAAATTAATACTATACAATATTATTGCAATAGATGAGTTGAACTACTGCATAAATGCTTAGTGTTTTCATAGCATTTTCTCATTTGCATTCTGTAGCTAAAAACAGAGACTGAAGAGGTTACAAAGTATCAGAAGGACTACATTGTATAAAGGTATCAGTCAGGAGAAGGGTACATGGCAGTATTTTCATCGGAATATATATGGAAAGGATTTTGAAGAGAGTAATCACTGTCCCACTTTTTACATTAAGTATGTCTTAATTTTAACAAGGGGAGATGTACACATTTTTAAAAACGGTCATTGTTGATTGTAGGAAACGGACGCATTAAGAATAAACTGTCAAAACAACGCTTTCCTACCCAGAGTCTCCAGGAAGCTACACAATGGTTTCTTCTCTCAAACAGCAGCTGGTAAGATCTTTTATCAGAGTTGAGTTTCAATCTGCTAAATAATCTAACCACTTTTATGTTCACATTATTAGCCTACAACGTTTCACTAATTCTATTTATGGGTGGAATAGTGAAGACTGCAATGAATAACTAGCATTGCAATGATCAACAAAAGCATAATTTAGTACTCAATTTGGACAAATTCCCTGTAATATTGGGTTTCAACTACTTGCACTCTGCTTCTGCAATCCATTTATTGCAAACACCTGAAAAATTTTACAGTAAAACTAATTTGCAGGAAGAGTTGACTCATAGGTACAACTTTGATTTCTCTGCCAGCTACACATATTTTTGCTTGCCAAAGTTTAGTTTATTACTTTATTAGATTTGTTTCTGTTGTGTACTTCACAATTATGTTGCCACCCTTAAATAACTGAACATTGATAATACATTTGAAGAGAGAAGGAGAAACAGTTATTAATGGCAAAGGTACAGACTATTGTATATCTAGGTTCTAAATGCAGACGTTCAGATGCTTGCAAAAGTCACTTAAATACATTTAAGCTTCATTTTGGTCAGTTTTCCGGTGAAGGTGCTTGATTCCTTTTAGTTTCTTATGCTTTGAAAGTTTGGCATACAGGTGCGCAGGTGTATTAATATGTGTTCTCCCTTAGTTCCTCAGCAGCTGTGTGACACGTTGCCACAGACCGTCAGTAGGACTCCACGGCATTGCAACAGAGATGCAGTCACGTTTCCATTGACTCAAGACAAAATGTACTCAAAGAACACTTTCCAGCTGGCCTCTGAGGACATCATAACCCACTCCCATGTCTGCCAGCAGTGGAACAAGCAAAGCACATCGTTTATGTGGAGCCAGTTTCAAACAAACGGGAACTTCCTGTCTCCCCAGGATGTGCATCAACTGGGTGGCATGGTATGAAAGTGAGAATGGATTTCTGCCTATGGTGAATGAGTTTAGCATGTAGAGTTAAAAATGTAATTCTAATAGATTTGAGTAAATTACCTTCTAGACTGCAGAGAATTTCTGGCCAGTAGATGGAGACAAAAGACTGACATTGCAACAAGTCCTTCACACTTCGCTTCTGTAAAATGGATACTGTAAAACGATAAATTCAGTATTGCAGAAAAGATTTGTTTCATTGACAAAACAATTGATTCAGTAAAATATTATATTGAAAAGATCTGTCACATTGACTATTTGAGAAGATAAAAATGATGCAATAATTTCCCTCATAAAAAAGGAAAAAAAGTCAATCCAGGATGTACTAAATAATGTTGGAACGATGAACTGTTTTCTTTCTTTCACTGGAATGTTTTACTGATGTGCCTTTCCAGGGAACAAGTTCTTAAATACTAGGCTCTAAACTCTGATGTAACCAATAAACGCAGGCCTTGCTTCACAGGGAGTAGATTTTTAGAGGGTACATCAAGTGCCAACAGAGAAAATTAAAAGATAAATTAGAAAATGTTGCATGACCTCAACCCAAAGCGCTTTCATGTTTCTTGTCAGTGACTTGTTTGGCCTGATAACTTGTCAACACAAATCAAAGCTGCACGGATCATTTGCAATCACCATAAAGTGATATGGTTGCTATCGCTTTAACAGCCTGTGGGCTTTGCTGTTTTGCAAAAGTGCAGAAGGAGGTGAAGGCAGCCTTCCAAGATTTTCTAGGGAAAGCCAGTGGGAGAAACATTAAAAAAAGAAGCTTCAAAAACTCTGAACATGACCTGATATCTGCATGGCTTCGCATCTGTTTTTATTACTGTAACAGGGCAAAGGCATTGAGTTCCTTCAAGTCCCTTTACAACAGCAAAGAGACACTACTCTGAGATCCCTGATAATTAGCCATAAGGGGAAGGCCCAGGATCAGAATGCAAACAGCTTGGTCAGCAGTGTGGAAATGGCCTACTGACAAATGACTCTCATTGGAATAACACCATGAAGGTGGATAAGTAAATGATATCTCCACATGACAGCGTCTAAGCAGTAATTTGTACAATTGCTTCTGTGTGGATGTGTTTTGTACAATGAGCTTAATTTTCATATGCATCAAAGAGATGAGTAACCACATTGCAAACCTAATACTGACACACATCATTTTCAATGTGATTTTGAGTAAAATCAAAACCAAAGGCTTATGGCTTGAATTCCATACAGTCCAATTTAAACCAAATAAAGTGAAAACGCAAAAGCACTGGATCAGAAGTTCTATCAATGGCAAAAAAAAACCAAACTGCAGAGATAAAGAAAGTAACACTTGCATCAATAACTGTATATGAGACAGAGAGGCAAGTGCCGAGCCATGAGTATTTAAAATAGAAAGGCAAAGAGAAGATAATTGTTTGCAGCAAATCTCCGTCAATGGGTATGTTGAGGGAAACACAGTACTCAAGACATAAGGACTAAGCCAAGAGTGCTTTTCCTTGAACTATGCATGGAGTATGCACTTTCGATTTCCACAGGCAACAAAATCCAAGAGTAGAGGTTATTAATGGCAGCAATAACCCAGTTAATGTCTATCCATTAAAACTGGACAAACAGGTAAGGCAGAAGCTTTGAGTCAGGAAGGGGTTCCCCAAATCCCCAGGAGCTGCGATCCTGCGACTTTTACATGCATTCTTCTTCAGCACAGCTAACCAAACAGCTTACCAAACTAGTTATTCATCTCTGGAGAGGCCTGGTAAGGACTCATTCATTTTCATCAGGTGTGTTGGAGAAAGGATGTATCTAAAAGATGCAGGATAGTAGCTCTCAAGGATTGTCCTCAAGCACCACTTATTTATGGCAAACAAAAACAAAAATACACACAATTGTTGACCAGAATCTGTAAGACAGACAGATAGTAAAGCAATTCTGAGTCAGGATTCCTTTTATTTAGGACAGGTAAAAAAAAAAAAAAAAAAGTTTAACTGGGCATGGCAGCCAGCACAGGGCGTTTGACAACCTCTCCTGTTTGGTCTTTTTACTTGCGTTAGTAGACTTTGCGCACTGAAAGTGTGTGCAATTTTTACTTTTTTTTTGTTATTAAAAAATGTAGAGGGAAAACAAATGCAACAATGCATAAATAAACAGCTTCAAACAAATAAATTCACATTCAGAAATGTATAGGGGAAAAAAACACAATATACATTACCAAAAACATCCCTCTGCTTGTCAAACGCTGAACAACTACACTGAATGAAGCAAAAAAGTATAAAGAAACAGGTGTATGGCCAAAGCTAATCAAATTCAAGGTAACCACACCCGTTGTTCCTGGCACTACACTGCCCTCTTGTGGGTCAATGGGGCAATACAACCATGTTAAACTACACCATCTTAGCTGTACATTAGCGGCACCCCATTATTGGCAAACCAAAAATGACACTGGTGAACACAAAGCACTGACCTAGTAGTACTTTTTTTAAAAAAAAATTAAAAAACAAAAACAGAAGAGTACACTCTTAATAGCATCAGCTCTAATAATGTGAATAGCAAAAGAAAATAGCAAAGTTTGGGAAACTATGCTATTAGGTGCTAATAGCACCTAAATGCCAAACTTCAGAGGCATGTATTAGCAACTCACAACATGTATTTAATAGATTTTTTTCTGTCAACAGACTAGGCTGAAGAAAAAAAAACAAACCATCTTGGAACTGGAGAGCATCTAAACTATGGACTGAGTCCATTACAAACAGGACATTCCCAGTCTCATCCTCTTGAACTCTTTATTTCATAATGCAAGTGGAACTGTTTCATTTGAAGATAACACATTAATAATTTCTGGAGCAGTTACATCTATCAAATGCAAGAAAAAAAAGAGCTGCAACTTTTTACAAGTGCTGACCTAAGAGTGCAGTGTGTAAACAGGATACACAAAATCTCACGAGAGATTATTTTCTTTCTACTTTGAGTATTTTTATCAATGTTTAGCATGGCAGAGTCTCAGTACCTGTCCTCTGTCTTTCATGCAAGAAATCCCTAGAATACCGTTTTAAAACCTCCACTGATGATTTGGCACAAATATTAAGCTTAAATCTGGAGCACAAAGCATTTCTTATCTCATGTTGAGCAACCCCAAAGTTAGCTGAAAAGCTCATCCAGAGTGAACTCCACACCACTTAAGCCAACGATCTCCACATTTGTTATCCCAACGTTTCTGAGGACGTTATAATTTATCTCCTCGACTAGTTGTATGGATAACCTCTGCTGCTGCAGCCACTCAAGAATATTCATCATACACAAGGAGTTTGCTTCTCTCAGCGGGAGAAAGTCACGACCGCCAAAAGCAGAATGAATGGAATTATACGAACGAAAACATGCAAAGGCAGAGAAACGGGTCACTGTAAAACTGTTTATTACAAATAGGAATATAAAGGGATACAAAAATCTGAAAAATATCATGATACAAAAGAAATAGCAGCTGTATTTTATGAGTGTACTGTTCACAAAATATACAACTCATATCTACATATTTACATTACATTAGGCTGAATTAAATAACAGTTGCAACACATTCAGGACATAGTCAGAACAAAACTCCCATGGAAATAAAAACATTTGACATTTGGTTTCAAAGACATAAACTTAACCAACAAAAGTCTGTTTTTGCATAGTAATCTGAAAAGAAGCAAAACGTTACAATAGAAAACGAGAAAGAAAACAAGAAAAGTAAGTCCTGAAATGTTCTTGTCCATTTTAGAAGTTTAGCTCATTTGTAATGAACTGAAATGAGGTGGAAAGTGGCTCTTTGGTTTGTTGAATCAAGGTCGAAAGCTGGAACTCATGGAGACCACATGCTCGAGATAGCAGGATAACAGCACAACACGGTTTGTTTTTGCATAGTAGAGAAAGCTCTCACTATGCAAACCTTTTTTCAGCCACATTTCAGCAGCTGATGAGCCATCTCTGTCTTTTAGTGAAGTCCGAGCGAACCGTATATTTGTTTTCTTCACATTTCACCAAGCTTCCCAACTTCTTTGATACCATGTTTCTAATATAACCCACAAAGTAAGCACAACCATCAAATTATGAACCCAATTATGACAATTTTCGTCCTCTCAGTTAAAAAAATAAATATAAATTACTACATTATACTAAGTTTTAAAAAAAAAAAAAATCCACACAATCAGAAGTTCAAAGAAGCCTATCCAACGATACTAAATGAACCGACAATAATTCAGATCTACAAGACCTATAAAATTTACACAACGTCAGGAAAAACAAATAAATCTGCAGGTCTGTACACACAGTCACTTTTTATATAAAAGAAGAAAACATGTTCTACTGACCACACACAGCCCACCAGGGGCTACAGTTCCCTCCAAACTGGATACCACCAAACAGCCATGTTATATTTGGCATGGCTCTTCTCTCTCTCTCATGCTACAAATATTAGCATAAGATCTGGAGCAGTTTGCTCAGTCCTACTTAGACTCTCTCTCTAGGGGGGGAAGCCAACAGTTACAGTTAACTGGGGAAAAGGTAGTTCAGCTACTGCACGCAATTAAAACTGCCAGGTTGGCCACAGTTGCTGCTGTTGTGTATTCGATGTACTCATATTAACAATTTATGTATCCAAAGTCCAATTTTTCTAACTCTGTTGGACCTACAGTTAGACAGTTTTGGCTTCATAAACCATCTGACTTACTTATTTTCTCATAGCGAGTCTACGAGGAATTTTCTAATGACATTTTCATGCTTTCGTTTTCATTCTTTTAGCCGTTTCCACAGTTGCCTGCTTGATGCTTTTAACACTGAAACAACTAACAGCTGTGATATATGCAAAGTACCTGACAACCAGAGCAGATGAGTGCATTTATAAACTAGACTGGAGGCCAAAAGTGCCACAATAAAATAAATAATTTGACAGATAAATATTTACGCATGTGTGTTTAGAAATAAACCATAATAAATACACTAAAACTTTAATCTATCATGCAAATATGTTGCTACGGATCATTACCATGTCTCCTAGGTTCAGACTGGCTAACTGCAGACCAATCTTGTTCGCTATAAGACTGCTAAAAACCGTGATCGATTTTTTCGGGTAAAAATTAAACAATCCCAAAAAAAATTATGTTGAATTGCAACACAGGACTATCAAATCATTAAACAAATGCTGAAATAGTTACATTTTTATATTTCATAGTTATATTTCTAGTATAGGATTAATTCAAATTATCCAAATTATCCTAATTAATTACAAATTTTATAAAACAATAAAACTACAGATTTATGTATTTATAATATTCTTCCACATTGATTTAAATTATCACCTATTTATTTGAAGATAAAGAGAAAGACACAGAGAAAGAGATAGATAATTTTGTTTAATATATTTCTTATAGTTTAACTTAGACATATATGATTATCTAATTGGTGTATTGTGGAACTTTTGCCCTCAGCGTTATTTAATCTTTCCCGTACATAATATATTTTTTTTTAAAGTAAAAAAAGCACAATTTGTAGCCCAGCTAAACAAATTGAAAGAAACACAGAAATCCCAGTCGAAGAGGAGCTACCTTAACTGGTAGCCACCAAAGAAACCAGGTTCAAGTAAAATTCCAGGACATAAGGTCACCATCTGATTCACAAAATGTCTTTTGTGTTGCCTTATTTGCATGATTTCAGAAATTCTGAACATGTCGCAACAAGGACGCGTGCCACCTATGTGCTAAAGACTGTAGTCGCAAACACAAGCGCAGAATGTCTGGAATTTTAAGGTGGGGACATTCCATCTTTTAAATCTGAGCTCCAACAGAGTGGTTACTCTCCCAAAGGTAGTTATCCCTCATTGCTTGGTTCAGCTTGAACAGGACATGCGATGCTTCCTGGTCCCGGTTGCCTCTTCATCGGCAGCCTTGTGTAGTGTCCACAACAGGACTCTTCCCATACCGACCCATCAGTTCCTCGGCAAACTGGGGTAAAGTCTAAACACTTTGTAAATCCACTCTGAATAGAAGGCAACATTGACAAACAGGGCAGGCTGGGCAGAGGCACATTTTGTCCTTGGGATGCTCACACCGACAATAACTTTTCGTTGATGCTCCTGGCAAACCAGCGGGCCGCCATAATCTCTCTGAAATTAAATGACGCAGACACAAACAGTAAGTCGACACTTCTAATAATGAACCTCTTCTACAACTAAATCGAGCCTAAAATGTGCTAAACTCTGATTTGACACACTTCACATAACATCTCTATAAAATCCATTACAAAAAAGGACATTTAAACAAGAACACTGTTTCAGTCACACAAAGCAGACACACTGTTGACACTCACTTCGCATACGCCTTCACCTATGTTGCCTCCAGCACATATTCTGCTATTCTCTGCGTCCCCTTTGATCTGTGAGCACATTTCATTGTCGACCATGGGCATCGTCACGGAGTTCAGAGCTTCATCAAGGCCTGTATCTGAACAGAGACCGATATACAGTCAGTGATTTAATAAATACTGTAAGGTATAAACAGTTGAGCTTCAACAGCCTTAAACTTTGAAAGGGTGATGGAGTTAAGGTGAAGGAAGGCAGTACTTTTTGTTTCCCCCCATCCGTACATGGTGCAGTTGGTGCCTTCAGCAATGTGACACTCTTTTACCGGGAGATGAATCGTCGACGCACCGTCAGACACCGGGGCAGGACTGAAACAAACAGAATGGTAATTTATAACCAAGCAATCTGAGGATGAAGATGTACATTTCTGTGAAATAATATCAAGGATAATTTCAAAAACAACTTCCAAACAATGGTTTAAGTTATTAAGGAAAAAAACAAACCTTAAATCAACCTGGCTTTATGTGAAAATGTAATTACCCCCTAAACCTAGAAACTGTTAAGCAACAACAAAGGCTATCACGGATGTATGATAAATGGAAATGGAGTGTTTTACATTCCAGTAGAGGAATTTTGGCCAACTATTTATTGCAGGATTGTTATAATCCAGCCACAATTAAGATTTCAAAGGTGAATTTGCTGATTTGGTTCTTATCCCACTGCATAACCTAAACTTAAGGTCAAACTAATGGCTGGACATTCTCTTTCAGGATTTTCTAGTAGAGAGTAGAAGTTATGGTTCAGCCAAGTACACCAAATTGCTCAGGTTCTGACGAAGCAAGAACATCATTTTACTACAACCAACAAGTTTTACCAACTTTTTCCTCAAACTCCACATTTATTAGGACCCAAACCCTCCAGAAAATTCCACTTTTGTCAATTTACAGGATATTTTCACCAAAAGCTTTGGTGAAAATATTTTTTACATATTTCTGCTGGGCCCCATGTTCTTTTTAGTCGGCATTCGTTTCGACCCTGGAACATTCCCACGGATGCCATTTTTGCCCAGCACTTTTCGACTTGTTGAGGCATGGACACTGACCCTGTCTAAGGCAAGTGAGGCCTCAGACAAAACAGAAATTTTCTGGAGACCCAAACTGCGCAAGTAGCATGTTGATAGTTAATATATTTTAACAGGTAAATGGAAACGTCATTGCTGGCTGGGTACTTACTTCTCTAGTTTCAACATAACCAGATTGGATCCTTCAGGGCCACATATCAGGCGAGAAATCCCCAATCTAGGACGGTTTGAAGACTCATTCAGGTGACGCAGCCCAACTTGAATGCTGTAATCCTTGAGATCTGGAACACTGACGAGGAGAGCCAAAAAATCCGGTAAGACACAGAGAAAACAATAGTATGCTTGATTATTTGGGGAAAGTACCAGAAAATAGATCATTACCAGGACGTGAAGCACTGCTCGTAGGTGGTCAAGACCCAGTCCTCCCTGATCAGTGATCCACCACACCGATGAAGCTTCCTAAGACAATTTGCAAAAATAATTTATAACTTGGCAAATCTTTGCAAACTTTGAGAATGTTCCGTAAAACAAAGAAACTGACTTACTTTCTTTGAATGCTCACAACCCAGCCGCCATCGGTTCCTTGCACTTCATGTCCTCCGACTATTCTGGTGTTTATATGTACAAAGCATGATATCTTGGGCCTCGTTAGATCTATATAAGGAGATATTTTGATAATGTTTACTATAGCTTCAAAAGATCAACCATGAAATATGATTTGTTTAGCTAGGTAAATGAACACAGAAGGGTCAGATCTAAAGAATTACAAGGAAAAGAGAGGAGATCAGAGATAGGACGCCAAGGAGGAGGATTAGACTAGTGAGGGCAGATGAGCAAAATGGATACTTACTGTTTGGTTGAGGAGCCACTGTTGGTGATTCGCCTAATATAAGAAAATCATAACAGTAAGAACAGACCTCACAGCAGCAGGGAACATCAGAAAATGGCAGGCTTTATAAAGACTTATCTGCACGTCTGAATCATTGTTAGAGGCTTTGACAGCAAACACTGCGGATAAATTTGTTCAAGACCTAAAAACCTCATGGAAGACATGTTTTACATTATGGAAATCATTATGCAGTCGTTCATAAGAGGTTCTTCAGAGCACCAAGATTGAAACCAGCCACAGAAAATGTTGGATCCAGGAACCAGTGTTGTTTTTTTTTTTAAATAAAAGACTGGCAGTTGGGTTCACCATCTGTTAGCTGTTTGGGCAATGTGTATTATCTACCAGACAAAACCACAGCATAAGGATCACACAAGACATCAGACAAGATGGAAAAGAGAAGTGCTATTATTGTGCTCTGTTGTGGTTCCAAAAGTTTGTCAAGCTAAATTATTTTATTTATTGCACCACACCTCAACACCAGCACAATCTTCCAGTCAGTGTGGCTAAAGCATCCTGAAATACTGGTTTAAACTTGAGGATTAGCTGTAAAACAAACACTTTTATGTTTGATAAGTCTCCTTCCAACAAGGCCAGTAAAGTTTTGATAACTGAATGACACTTCTGAGATGCTTGAGAAAAAACAGTAAACATTAAGAAGCCAGTTAGCTTAGCACAGCACCAAAAACAGGAAAGAAAAAGAGACGCAAATTATTTCTGTCTATTTATTAGCATTATGCTAATCATCAAAGCCAATACTTTTGACTTGTTTCTCAAAAACTACTTTATATATGTAGTGTTTAGTAGCTTAGCAGAAAGAAAGGAATATGTAGGCAAAAACCTAGCTTGGTTACGTCTATGGCCACAGATTGCTTTATTTGCAATATATCTCAGTTTGCTTTGCTAAATAGCATAATATTCTATAAAATATTCTATTTATATGTGTGGTACCTAGCAACAAAAAGTGAAAAGACTTGTCTTAGAACAGACAAGTTCTGACTTGTTCCATAGACAGTTATTTCTTGAAAAGTTGGTTAAACTTTGGTACAAACACACAAGACTTCCTTGTCTTGTGTGTTTGTACTAAACACACAAGACAAGGAAAAAAAACAAGGTAGCTTTCTCCATCAACAAATTATGTCCCCACCAACCAAAAAAGGATGCTAATAATAGTAACCGTCAGTGGTAATTATTTACCTTCTGAAGCTTTCTGAAAGACAGATTGTGGGTTTTACATCTGCTTCAGTATTAATCCTGTTGTTTATGCAACACCTGGAAACAGGTGCATCAGCTGGGCCTCTTAAAGTTTATGAAAACAGAAGCGTCCAGGTTCTGCAGTTCCTGAAATCTTGTTTCATATGTTAAAGCGCTTTATTGACTCACATTGCTTCAGCTTGCAGTAGTCCCAGACCAAGCGGTTATTTGGACTCGTGTAACACCAGGGGCCATGTTTGTCTCGGTCTGGATTCCGGCAGTAGTTCCTCTCCAGCCCTACGTGGGATATTGTAGAGTGAGAATCCCCACTGTAAGACACACAAATATAGGTTCTCATATTGCATTTGTTATCATGTGCACAGTGTAACAGAGAGCTAACACTGGGTCACATCATGAAGATTAATACACACCCTCTCGCTCTAAAAATAACCAAGTATGTGTATACTGCACATAGAGTTGCGCTGTCACGCACATACAGTAGATTCACACTGTAAGCAATCCCATTATGCCTGGAAAGTTTGGCTCTGGGTTTCTTATAGCGCAATGAATCCTCTGCCTTCGCTGCACAGAGCACATAGAAGGAAACAGAGTTTTCTGAAGGGTGCTCAAGGGAGTATGAAAGTATGCAGTCTAAGCATTCAGCAGGGCTCAGACCAACAGGAGCCACAACCTCTATGGAACGATTTGGTTGTACTCTTGGTAGGAATTCACATCTAATCATGAGTCTTTTCGCCACTTGGCTGTACAAGAATTAAATGCAATCTTCTCAAATATCCAAAATACCCTTGAAAAGTAATTACGAGGTAGGGGTTTGGACACACAGGCACAAAAATGATGCCAAGCGAAGGGCAACAATTTGTCAGGGGGTGAAGATAATTCCACTTCCCAGGAGAATGTTAAACAAGCTGTAGCTCTCAGCAGTTTTCCCTGGGATGACCCTTAACCTTGAGCGGGGTAGACTTGCTGGCTGCAGTGGATGCGAGGGAGCTGATTGGCTTTGATCTGTTCTCCTCAGAAAGCACTTCCTCGGGTCAGGGGTCGGTTCTGGAACATGTCCATCTGTCTGTGCCATTCTGGCTTTTAAAATTCTTGTAAATTAAGTAAATCCAACAGCCTTACTTCAGCATAAAGCAACAGGTCCTAAAATGGGCAATGTCTTAGTCAGCGTGGGTCACTTGGGGAGGACCCCAGAGTTTCCTCTCATCAGTAAACTGAATAATAATTAGACCTGGTACTGACCCCCAAGGCACCCCGATTTCCTTTCACTGTTTGTTTTCACTGCTTTGCTTCATTAATATTAAAGAGATTTTCACAAAGTGATGGGAACTGAACTGTCAACACTTACCCAGTAAAAACAAAAAAAAAGTCTGTACTGCCATGGCAACAAAAACAAGTTCTCTTTACTTTGTTACCTGTTTATATAAGGTGCCCAGTCTGCACAGGGAATTCCTGATCGAGTTGTCGATAAGGCGCCTCGGTACATCTCTCCTTTGTCTTCATAACAATCTGGGCAGGAGTGAGGTTAAGTTATTTTGCAAAATCTCATTAAAAATTCACCAGAGTGCCAAGGACAACAGAGTCATGCAGTTTCGCAAACACCTGAATATCTACATAGCATAGAAGCATAATCATGCATTTGCAAAGAGAAACAAAAACACATTCCCCTCTTGTGGCTTGGAGCAGTTCGGCGTTGATGACAGCCTGTGTAACTATTGCTCCCCACATATAACAGAACATTTAAACTTCATTTATACTATGTCTGTTCTAAAACAGGGGGCTCGTAGTAAATGTCATGTGTGGTCCTCTGAAATACAAAGCAGGGGAACATGGGAAATGACAGCGAGCGCTGTTGCCAAAGTCTAGTGTTTTTGTTCTCCTGTGAAATGGAATTCATTGGGCAGCATGCTGCCAAGGGGCTCAGTCCTGTGAGAGTGATATAGAAACGTCTGAGTAATTTAGCAAAAACATGACATGTGTCTTTAAGCATCTGCGGTTTAGTATTTGAATTATGTTCTCTAAGGAAGAATGCCGGGTTTTCTCTACAAATTACAAGACGCTTGTTATTTGTTGCTTCTGATGTTCATGAAAAAGATTTTGTCTGCCACGTATTTAAAAAACGTGTTTCTTATTTGAATACATCATTGCTTAAACCAGGAAGGCTAAAAACAACAGCATGTGAAATGCTCTTAGTAAACTTGAACTTCACATTTCTGTCCCTAGCTATCTTTACCCGACTGTTTCAAACATTTGGTGTAGATTGTAAGGAATGTACTACAGGAGTTTATTACTGAAATAATTAATTGGATTAATTGTGATAAATCGATTACTGAAATAATTGTCAACTAATTTAGTAATTCATTAATTGTTAAATGGAGTACATTGACACAAAAAAAATGAGATTGACTGAAAAAACAGCTTAATCAGAGCAGTAATTAAGTCAAAATTCATAATAATAACAATGAAAAAATATCTGTAAATATGTTTTAGCCAAAAGTCCTCAAGCAGCATACTTTTAGTTTCACCCAGTTCAAGTTTTATTGCATTTTAGGCAATAAAGAGTTTATTTTCTTATTTAAAATAAAACTAAACTATTTATTTATTTGCTTCTTTAATATACTTATAATATTGTTTAATAAAGGCTTAGTTTACTAAAATAATTATTAGTTGCAGCCCAACAATAGTTTTGCTTTGAGTGAAAGCTGAAAGCTCAATTGTCTAATGGTTGCTTCTTAGAAACTTTCAAATTTTCAATGAAGTTTAGATAATGGACAAAGAAAAAGGGATTAACACCTACATATTTACCTATTTTTGGTGTGGCTTCTGCATCACATCTGGGGATGTGGGTGCACTTTGCAATCCTCTGGTTAGGGTCTGTGGTGAAGCACCATGGGTAATGTGCTCCATCGGGGTTGCGGCAGTAATTTTCCCGAAGGTCTCTGTAACAAACACATCGGCTACAATTTAAATGACGATGCTGATGACTGTATCGTTGACAGTTATTTGGTTATTTGGTTTCAACACTTCTGCTTTTCTTCCCATCGCTCACTTGCATTTGAAGTTCACAGGAAGAAATGAGTGGTTGTGGGGGAACTGGGAGTCCCACCGCTGACATGTCACACCCTCTGGAGTGACGTTCATCGTCCCGCGGTAATTTGTGCCGTCCTGCTGGATGCAGGACGTTGTTGTGTTGACATCGATTTCCTCACTGTGATCTGAGTCTGCAAGAGAAAAATGTTGCAGTGAGGGGAGCCATGAGAAAGATGAGAAAGTCACTAGCTGGATCCTAACCGAAGAATGAGGGAGGAAAAAAAGGAGGGAGCTGTTAATCCTCTAAAAAATGTGTCATGTTTAATGTAGAGACAGATGATCAAAAACAGTAGAACTCCCTCCATGTTGCTATTGGCATAGGAAACTCTCACTGTGTTCACAACAGTGGTGCCACATATTCTTGCACACAGGGATTTCCACAAGCATTAATTATTCAATTAGCCTAAAATAGAACTCTTACTGTTGCAAAATAACATCTTCTAAAATATATTATTAGTTGTTAATTTCTTGGGTAAAAGAGAAGCCATCCACAGGACCTTCTAAAAGTATTTGTGTGCCTTTGACCTTTCAACATTTTGTCAAGTCTCATCTCTGGCAAAACTTGAAAAACCGATTTTCACAGACTCTAATTCGAGTTGAGCTATTTTGCAAAGAATGGGCAAACCCTTCAGGCCAGAAGTCTTCAACTCCATGACTCGAGGTCTAGCGTCCAAAACTTTTAGATGTGCCTCTGCTTCAACACACCCCAGTCAAATAATGAGATCATCAGCAAGACTCTGGAGACCACGGCTGCATACGGAGGAGGTAATTCAGGCATTTGAGTCAGGTGTGTTGGACAAGGGACACGCCTAAAAGCTGAAGGACATTGACCCTTGAGGTCAAGTCTTGAAGACCGCTGGTTTAACCCATCGATGTACAAATCTGATAGAAACACATCCCAAAAGACCTGCAGCTGGAATTGCAGTGAAATGTTGTACACAGTATCGGTCCAGAGAGAGTGAACAACAATGATGTATCTAAAATCTTAATGTAATACATCAAAGTTTGCTTTGTAATTTGACTAAATTGAAGCAGTTTCAGGGGTTACAAATGCCTTTGTACCGTTACCAGTCAGCTTTGAGCCACTTCAACCATCAGCAAACTATTTCAAACATTTTCAGATGGAATTTAACTTTCAGCAGTGCAGGGGTAGTGGCAGTTCTCCCCTCTGAAACCCTGTCTTTGTTTCTTTAGCCTTTGACAGATGAGAAGAGGGAAGATGGAGGAGGAACGAGAATGTTTTGAGGCAGAAACGGAAAGGCCGTTGGAAGAGAGGGATTCTTTGGATTGATGTAACGCATGCCAGTGTCTGTGTGCTCCGCACAGTACAGGTCAGTGGTTTTTATCTCACTGAGGGCAGGCATTGAGGGATGCACACATCTGGACAAATGAAGAACCTCCGCCCTCGCTGTAAATCATAAGCTGTACTGTAAAGTGCATGCGTGTGTGTGAGCGTGTGTTTGACGGAGAGAGAAATACATTGCATGTGTTTAGAGGATGCGCACAGCAGAGCATTTTGACAAAAGAAAGAAAGAATTTGCTAATGACATGAACGTTTATTCCCTGCCTCTATTACCTCTGAAGACCAAATGCTGTCAAAGGTACAAATCAAACTCAAAGCCAAATGTAATGCGAGTCAAGTGAAGTTATATTATTCACCTCTACCCTAATAATGTGTGTCAGGTGTGTAACAACTGAAGGTCTTGAAGGGTTTCTCCAAAATTATTTCCATTTATTTTCTGATGAAACACCATTTCCAACAGATCTATTCTCAATTTGTGCGTTGATTAAAGACGACAGAGCTTTGCCTGAGACGTCAGGAAGTCCAAAGTCTCCGACTGCTGTTAAGTAAGGTTGAAGTCTAGTGTCTGTGAGGGCCGTGGCATATGATTCACATCATTTTCATGTTCATCACACCATTCGCTGACCCCCTGAGCCCCGGGAGGAAGCATCTGCAATCGCTTTCCTCCTTTCACATTAAATTGTCTCTAAATGTTGTGATTCAAACCCAACGTTCATGCCACTAACAACTACTGTCCCCTTTCAGAGCCTACATTGCCGTGCAAGCCTCTTCATGTCTGCTGGACATTCTCACATTTTGTCATGTGAAAACCACAAAATTCGGTGTATTTTGGGGGTGATTTTCAGTGACACATCAACACAAGGTAGTGCGCTATTATGAAGGGGGGAAAAAGTGACACATGGTTCAGGCTGCCTGAGTCAATACTTAGTAGAACCTCTTTTTTGTGTTGCAGCTACAGCTGCAAGTCTTTATATGTCTATGTAAACTTTGTACATAGAGAAAACGAAATCATTGCTCCATCTATTTCCCTGACAACTCTAACTGACTTCCCTGTACTTGTTGAAGAGCAGCATTCCCACAGCATGCAGTCACTGATACAGTGTTTCACTGTGACTATGGTGTACTGTGGATGGATGATGTATGCTTTTTTTAGATTTTGATGGCTCTAGTGGCCTTTATTTGAAAGTAGTTCGACAGGAAACAGGGTAATGAGAGAGGGGGAAGACATGCGGCAAATGTCGCTATGCCGGGAATCGAACCTGCGACCACCGCCACGAGGACTAAGGCCTCAAAATGTGGGTCATGCTTTGCCCCTGCGTCACCACATCACCCCAGATGTCATTTGCTTTTAACAGCTTGTGGCAAACTGCAAATAGAGTCTCTTATGACCTGTCAACACTTGCTAATTTCTCATAATGGCCAAATTATGAAGAAATGCCTCTGAAGTCTTCACTAATTAGGGTCTATATAGGGCTATGTCGCAAAATGTTAAAAAAGTTCAATGGGTATTTATGCCTTTATAGAAGACCGTGTGAAGCATGTTGGTACAGTGGCCTTCATTGTCACTGTCCAATTTTCAATCTCTTTATTCAGGCAGACGATCCCAGTAACAAACAACATATTTGCTTTTTCCTTGTTGAGGTGGAAGGATCTTAAACCAAACACCACATTAAATGACGACTTCCAAGACTTCTCAAGGGGGAATTATATCTTCAGACAACCACCAAAACCACTGAAGTTCTTGCATGTAACAACTTCAATGATAAAACCTGCTAGTGATACAAAACCAAAAAAAAGGACTATGTCTACTGAGTCCTTTAACAGTTTCACAATTGTGTGACACATTGTTTGAAGGTTCGGAGCATGAAAGATGTTAAGAAAAATCTAGTCATAAATCAGAGCAAAAACAATCAGTTGGTCTTGTCACACTTTCTTTGAAGACTTTAGTCAACAAAGCTCCCAGCTGGAGATATAAAACACCCTTACCACACATGGTAATGTTGCAGTACTCCCACGGAGTTCTGGGATCCATGGTGTAGCACCACGGCCGCAGACGGTTATTTGGGTTACGACAATAGTTGTCCCTTAAGTCTTTATCTCGATACCTGCAGGGAGAGAGTGAAAAGAGGGAAAAAAGGAAGTCGGGTGGGAAGTAAGTCATAACAACTGGTGAGGTCTACCTCTCCTGAGCATTAGCGTCATTTATTCAAGCATCTGTCATGGGTGTGTGCTGGTGTCTGTGAGAAAGATCAACGCTGTGGATTTCAACTTACTTTTTGGGCTGGAATGGGTGTACATGAGGCCATTTTGAGTCCCACCTCTGGCACTCCTTGCCGCTTTCAGTTTGGTCCACTTTGCCTCGATAATCCTCCCCATTGCACCTCATGCAAACTTCTGCCAACAAAGAAACAACAATTATCAAAACGTTGTTTCCCCTTCTCACGAAAGCAAACAAAACCTAAGGCATTGAGAAAGCAATAAACTACGCAAACATTAATTAAACTCTTGAGCGCCTCTCGACTTTGGCTTTACTTAAACTGAAACGTTTTGTCCACAGAGGAGATTTCGTCTTACCCTGTGAACACTGTGGTATGCCACACTCCTCAGCTCGTACATTGGGGTCTGTGGTGTAGCACCACGGACCACCAGGATCGTTGTTGGGATTCCGGCAGAAGTTTTCCCTCAGGTCTTGCATTGGGTACCTGTCTGGGTAAAACCTAAGGAGGCACAGATAGACATTGCTGAAGGTGTTAACCGATAGCATGAGCCGTAAAAATAAATTTGCAGGAGTGCTTGCACGCTTGCTTGTAGCAGCCGTGTTTTTAGTATCACTGGCCTGCAAGTGCGGTCCATAACAACTCAAATAAATTCAAAGGGAAACTTAATGATGTTATATGCATAACTCTGTGAAATTCAAGCACCTGCAGTCTGAGTGGGCTACGTTTTCTTTACATCCTGGAATGATCTCTCATAGCAATCAAATGCAAACCAAGTCATCAATACGTCTCTCTTCTCCATGTTAGCACCTTTTGCATAATCACATTACTAATTGCAACCATTTCCAGACTCTGTGATGTGTGAAGCAGCTCGAATGTCACAGCACGGTAACCAGCAGCAGCAGCGCAGAGTTACGCTACGGGCCAGTTGGAGCAGCCTGAGCAGCTCCTCCGCTGGCCACCTTTGAGCGCATTTAAAGGTAATCCTTCTCTGTCAACTGTTACACCAAATTAGTGTCAAGGAAAGTGTTAGAAATAAAATATAGCATCCCGTGCAAACATGGTGTAGAAAAGAAGGGGTGATAAAGAATCCCCCCCACACCCTAAGCCAAATGGACAGTGCGTAAAATTAATCTTCTCCTACGGCAGGATGATAAAAACCTGACATGTCAACACTCCCTGATTCATGCAGACCACAAGACAGCGACTGACGACAGAGGAAGGTTCAAACTCACTTTACCAAAGAAAAGCAATATAAAACGACTGAATAAGAACTGACACGGAAAGCGTGAGAAAATGTCGAAAATCTTGTCCAACGAGTAACATCAGAAAAAAACAGAAAGTTCTTCCTTCTGAAACTTGTTTAAACACTTCCTTGTAGGCCTATTGTATGGTTTTGTAAGGCTCTTGCAAAGTTTCACTGATCATGCACATCATTCCATCTAATAATGGACGTAAACTTAGTCATTTAACTTAGCAAATAAAACGAGTGTGACAGTGAAAATGGACAAAAACCATTCGACCTCACGGTCATGCCTCCATCCTACGTTCTCATTTATGCATGTTACTAAAACAAAACACTTGTTTCAAAACAGCATGAATCTTTGCTTAGGGCCAAAGATCACATCTGTTTTGTGTAACTCACAAACTTAGCACACTGTAGGACTCTATCAGAAATGCTGTGTTGTTAATTTAGAAATGGAATCATGAATTTTCCCACTTTAAGTAAAAGTTTAGGGAGAACAAAAAAGGCTGCAGCATGGGAGCAAGTTAGCTGTAATGATGTTTTGCTAACAGATGTTGGCCAGTTATTCATCATTTTGCCAGAATCTGTTCCCATTGGAGTGCAGTCAGACACTATGCACACATGCTTCCTTCTTTGAGCCAACAACACATATTGGCTTGATTTTGGATAACACCGAAGATGAAATCTGGGCCTGAAGTAACTGCTGCAAAATGTCTGAACAGAATTTACAACAAACTCTGTATTTCAGGTGAACCAATGATTTCAGTGGGAGAAAAGAACTCCCTGTAAGTTTTTCTAACCTTTTTGTATATGCACAAATAAAATTACAAAACAATTTAGAAATTCAGGATACAAACCAAAGCACATAAGCTAAATATTCATGCCATTTTTTAAAATGATAAAATAGGGAAAAAAATAGCAAAAAATGACTGACCAACTGTTGCTAGGCAAGTCATGTTCAGTAAGATTTTCTTAGCTCAATTAACTATTAACACCCACTGTTTCATTTACATTAAAAAAATGTATAGAAGAATTTTAATGCTTATTGAAATTACATAGAATAGTATAATTTTTCACTTTCTTTTAACTGAAAAATTTCCCAGAGCGAACACATTCTGCCATCTTTAGCATTGTTTGGCTAATATTAGCCATGCAAAATAAAAGTTATATAAATCTGTCAACTGAATCTATAGCATATTCCCCAACAACGCATAAATGAAGTCTACCTACAAACACTTTTAAAGCTCACAAATATTTACTAAAACTCCCTATGTTTTCTTTTCATTGAAAATATTAGAAGGGCAAACATCTTTTACCAGCTTTAGCTTTGCTACACTATCATTAGCAAAGAAAAGCTAGAACTGGCAAAATATTCACCATATTGTCTTGGAAGACCTACAATGTCTGCCTATAAACACTTAAGCCTCATTAAAATGAACCATCTCTGATTTTTTGTTTAAGATGATGTGCATAAAAAAACAAACAAGCTCTCTGTTTTTACAACATTATAAAATCTTCTTTCAACCAAACGGATGCTTGTGCATTGATCACACTTTGCTACGCAGTGCTCTATAATTGGCGACATTCACTCGAAACGTCTCTTTTTAAAGTTCAAAATATTATAAAACTCATTTCACTAATTTGTGGATCTCCACAAACAAGAGGGCTAAATCAGCCTCAAGTTCTCATGTAAAACAAGAAGGAGTTGCACATTCTCCATGCTTGACTGGCCGACACTGCTTTCAGCTTCAAGCCTCAAACACAGACAACAGGTGGAAGTTCCACTCCTTGATGGGTACCTCCTGAGAAAATACTTCCTCCCCGCCACCTTAATAAGCCAAGCATGAAAATAATAGTTACCTGAACCTCAAATGGCGCATTGTTCTTTGGGGTGGTAATTCTCACACAGCAGGACAGTCCCATTTTAGGTAAGCCCACAGTGGTACTAAATCTCCCTTCAGTTAATCTCTTATTTGAACATTTGACATTAGAGGTCCACTTCTATTTGAGTAGAGCACGGAGACCATGTGTCAAATAAACGATGACAAAGGTTTCCTTATGTTAACCACTGCTTGTGGAAAGTGATGACAGGACTGGGGCAGTGCAGAACAGGAGAGGACTCACACTGCAATCTGTTTTAATTGTGAGCAAACCTGTGTATTCTCTCTAGTAACTCAGTGAACTTAGCTGGACACAAGACAAAAAAATGACTTCAGTCTATAAATCTTTGCGCCTTCTTTATTTTATTCTGCTCTGCTTCTATTATTCACTCTGCACCTCTTCAAACTGTTATTACCCCCTCTCCCAAATCCCCTCTCTGCCACAGTTAAAATGTCTTGTAACTAATGAGCGCCGCTAATGAGAAGCTGGCAAAGATCCATCTCTGCAAAGTCACTCATCTTGCCCTATTGTAGAAAAAACATCTCTGGGATACACCTGATGGCCTCTGGTGCAGCAGAGTAAAAAAAAAAACAAAAAAACAAGTCAGCAGGGAGGACATCCCTACATGTGTTGAAAGAAATCTGACTTAACTCTGGATAAACGTTCAACGGTCTCTGAGCCTCCACCTTCCCTTAACCCCCGAGGTGGAAGGGGATGAACCGAGCAACAATAAATCAGATACTGAGGTCTGTTCAGTATCAGGCACAGAAAAAAATACAAGAAGCATCCTGGAAGAAGCTGGAAGTCTAAAAAAAAAAGACGGGAGCTTTGAAGCTTTTTGGATTTAATCTACAGGAAATTAGCGAGAGGAAGTGTATGATCAACACAATGTCTGGTGAGCAAGGAACCAGAACTTTTTATGAAACATTCACACTAAATAATGGGTAATTCACTAAAAATAATAGCAGTGAAAGCATATTTTCCCCCACAGAGATTTCTTATTTTGCTTTTGTGTCCTACATGTTTTAAATTAAATAGACAAAAATATCCAAAGCAGACACAAAATAAAGTTTTCAAATAAAAAAATTATCTATTACAGAAACAAGCCTGTCAAACCAACAGAGAAAGAGAACTGACAAGAACAGTGAAAAAGTTTACCAATTATCGAAGAAGAGTATAAAGAAGATAATTCAGACTGACAAGAGTGAAACATTATGGAATGTGTCTCATACTACATCTGGTATCAAATGAGCGCAGCATTAAACAGACCATTACACAAACAGTCAAACATGGAGGTCTTAGTGCGATGATAATTTTTGCTTCCAACCAGGAACATCATGAAGGGAAATGAGAATTATGCCCGAAAACCCTCCAGCGTGGCTGAATAAAAATAATTCTGAGAAGAAGAATGGGCCAAAGTTTTCTCTAAAATTATGAAAGTTTCACTGCCAGGTATCAGAAACACTCGACAACAGTTGTTCAGGGTAGTTGCTCATGACAGGTTAGCATTAGCATTAACATTCTTGATAATCTGAAACATCTATGTGTGACAAAACACACTTGGATGTTTCTTTAGCAAAAGCTAAAGAGGCACTGTTTGATTTAAACACAGCAGCATGACCTTCTGTTAGGCTCCAGGGTAAAAAGAGGACTTACGTGTGTTCATTGATGTTATTATCAGACCAAGCTTGGCAAGTGATGTTTGACTTCGTCCAAGATCTCCTCCCTCTGTAGTTGTCCTTGGTGCCGCTGATGCACTCTCTAATATATTCTGAGAGAACAAAAGGCACAGGAGACATAGGAAAACATCAGGTTTCGAATGTTCTGTCATTGTGCCAAGTTTGTACAGGTGCCAAAAGGTTAAACTGCCATTTACTGATTGAGACATAGTTGCCCAAGTATGGTCAAAAGGAAATATTTCTCCTGAAAGCATTTAGTCATCTCAAGTCCCAGAAGTTCATTAAATGTCACAGGAGGGAGCGTTTGTAAATTCCGCAATAAATTCTAAAGTGATAGATTCAACAGCTTACATTTTAGGCAAAGCTCTCATGTTGGGTGAAAGCAAGCAACGTTTTTTTTTTTTTATTATTTTTATTTTTTATTTATGTTCCACTTAAGCCTAGACGTTTAAGCACTGGCTTTCCTCACGAGAGTGAGTCAACTGTTGGGCGTAAAGAGGTTCATGTCTTCTGAAAATGTCAACAGGGAAAGCAAACACCTTAGACTTAACGAGCCAACACACATGTGTCACCACTACAAACAACTTGAGCAAATCCTTCGCTCCTCCACCGTTCTCATGAGAAAAACACCGACGTGCCTCTGAAAACGATAACATTTACCTTTTTTTTCGCATAAAGTGAAGTTGATGTTGGCCTGCTTCTGCGCACCGTGGGTGAAACGGTCAAAAGGAAGCAAGTAGCATTTCCTGTTGGCCTTTTGAAAGTTGAAAGCTCTGCAGACACACACAGGGGAAGCAGTTGAAAGATGACCACATGATAAACAACAAAAAATATGTAAATACAACCAGTCGCTGCGTGGAACCGGGATGCAGGGAAATCAAGTGAATTCAGAGAAAAGACGAAAAAAAAGAAGAAGCTGTGACTCACCTGCAAATGAAGTTTTTCTTCTTGCATTTTCGCGCGCAGTGTTCTTGTGAGCGGCTATTTTGTACCACTGGAGTCTGAGGACAGTCTGTGCAAATCAGCATGTGGTTCTCACTCTTTTCATACTTCTGTAAAGACTGACGACGAGGTTTTTGACAGCAACCTAAAACGTACAGAGATGTGATTTTTATAAGAATTTGTTTCCTAAAAGAGCTTATTCAAAAACTTACAGGGTACTTTCAGAAACTGGGCTTATATTTTTAGGAGAAATTTAAGGAGTTACATTTTCAAAAACTTCCAGGTATTTGCATTGATCTTTAGAGATTACTTTCCTAAATGTAGTGATACTTTCCCATAAAGTATCCAGTAAGTTCCAGGAAACTAACAACTGGTAAGCAACTGATAAGTAAGTTCCAAGGATGTTTCAGGAAAGTTTCATGAAGTACCTAAACAAAATCTTAAAGAACAACAAGTAATAAAAGTTTCAGGGAAAGTAGACATTAAGTCAGCTAATAGCTAATAGCTGATTTAATCAATTAGCTGACATTAAGTCAGCTAGTGTCTGACTTAATCCTGAAAATTACTGGAAAGTTTCAGAAGTATTTGCTGTACTATTTAGTGCAGCAACAAACTTTAGCTAATTACGGTCGCACCTCTTAATACCTGAGGAACATTTGTTATTTAAAATGTCAGTCAACTCAAATGAACTCCAAAGGGTTGCAGGTATTTTTTAAAAACAAGTCTGAACTTCTGCATTGTTTATTTTATCACCACCCAAAATACCTTATCACTTTCAACTGTGTGACTCAAAAGGTTCCGCGTTAACGGTTATTGCCTCACTGCACATTGTGCAATCTTTCCTGTGACATTCTGCAGCTTGTTCGGCACATTTCAGAAGACTCATTCATCAAATTTTCAGTAGCAATTTTGCAGCAAACCTTTGGCACAACAGCAAGGGCAATGTTGATTCCAAAAGTGGCTAGCAAATTCCTGTCAGAGCCGATTCTTTCTAGAATTGCACTTTGCCATTCGGTGCCGTGTTCTCCAGCAGACAGTCAAGGAAACCGCTTCATGTTTGCATTTTTTTGGAAGCAGCAGACGTCTAATCCCTTCTATCCCAGCTGGTTTACAGAGAATGTCAGAGAAACAAAAGTGAAATGTTCTCAGGGATGAAAGCCCTGTTCAAAAAGCATGTGTGCATCCAAAGCTAAATTATCTTGAGCTGTGAGGACTGACAAAGGAAAGTGACACCTGTCAACAAGTTTATATGCTGCACTGGATACCCTCATGAAAGCAGATCTCATATTTTACTGGCTAAGGTCTTCTCCTCCCCACTACAATTCTGTCATATTTGGCACGGTTCAGTTTTAAGTTACTGATGTATTTATGAGTTATCACGACTCCTACGGAAAGCAGTTTCATAATCTTGCATTCATGATTTTGTAAGCTTTGGTAAAGACTTATAAGAAGTCCTGCTGTTTAACAATGCGGACTTTTCGTTTATTTCTTTTTATATTGAGCAACCAGAACTTTCATTCAGTGACCCTGCTTGCCAGAGAAACTTTAAATTTCTAATAAAAAGATACATTTTTATGCATGATGCTTAATGTATAGCCTCTCCGCTTTTGGAAATGCAAGAAAAAGAAAAAAGAAAACACAGTGTGTGTGGAAAATGAACCGTCAAGCTGTCGGCAGAGCAAATGGACCCATTATATTTCTTTCTTGCCTTATTTATAGAGCTTTGTTGAAAGGAGTTTCTTTGGAAGAAGCACATCAAAAGAGAAGTCTATCATTGCAAAAATGTGGCACAATGCACATGGGATCACAGAGGGTTCAGAAATAGGGCAGCATCATATTTTAGGACGAACATTTTGTGACACGAATCATTCATTTTTACCTGCTCTGGAAAAGAGAAAAAAGTTCTTCCTTTAGCCGGATTGAGTTCTGCCGCAACTGTAGTTTCCTAGTGCTCTCAGGCACCTTTAAACTTTAAGTTTGTAATTAAAGGCAAGTGCGACATAAATCATCCAGGAAAATCTTTTGCTACCGAGTTACAGCCGCATGCCCCCGTGCCAAGACCCAACACAAGACGCTGTGTGTGTACTTAGGATTCTGTAAACTGTGGACCGTTTAGAGGCTTGTCGTGGTTGAAAATGGTTTTAGGGGAGGACATGTTATTAATGTTTGGGCTCCACTGGACCACATCTGGCAGTCATCACCGTGTTGTTCCAGCCCTGATGTCTGGCCAGGCCGCTCAATTAGATTTCACTTAGTCTCTTCCTCTCCTTGCACTCAGACCCCTGCTATCTCCACATATCTCCCAAGTATTTTGTTGAAGCATGAGGATAAGGATAAAAGGTGCTTGGAGGGGTGGGAGCGAGAGCGACGGGATTTAATGGGAAGAGGCAGCCGTATTAGACGAAACAGGTTCGAATTTACATTTGAAGAAACGTGGATGGGGAGGGAATGGTGGAGGACTGAAACTTTTACTTTAAGCTGGAGATCGTTTGACTGAACCAGTCTACCACATGAATATGGCTTGAGATGGCAGTTTACTCTCCTTCCCTGTTAAAAGGTAAAGCTCCGCCCCCTGCCTCAACCACTTTCCATGCTCAATTGTGCACAACTGCCTTCTTTTCAGCTAAAAAAAAAAAAAAAAATTTTCCCTTCAAGTCACACCAGTTCTTATGTGGCTGCCAAAGAAAAGCAACTCCTCACCATGATGCTGCCGCCGCCATTTTTCACTGTATAAATGCTGCATTGAATAAGATGTTTACTGTTCATTTTCTCCCACACACACTGCATTGCAATTAGGCTAAATAGTTTAGTTTTGGTCCAATCTGATCAGAGAACATTCCACCACATGTTGCCTTTGTCCCTTACAAAGCTCGCAACAATCCCAAATGAACTTATAGAAACACCTGCTCAACTTGGAGTAGGATTGTATGCACATCAATTTCCTGGTTTTGATTCTAACTTGGATTCAGGGATGAATTTGGACTATTCCAACACAATGATGACCTGCATCATTTCAGATAGCTCTGACTGTGTGTTAAGGCGAGTCTGGAAGGTGAATCTCCAGCAGGGCAATTCCTCCAGGATTACCCTGCATCTGATCAGCTTCCCTGAGCCACAGCCTGGTGGTTCCACCACCATGTTTCACCATGCGCGGTGTACATCAATTCTCCTACGTTCAAAAATGATTTGCCTCCATGGATGACAACATTTTTGTGGCCGTTTCAAAAACGTTCACTTTCCAGGCGCATTGCCATACAAGAAAAACAGGAAAGCAGCAGGTTAGGGGCTCTGTCTGGGAATTAAGCAGACAATACATCTGTTTTGGAGGTGCAAATGTGCTGGAGTATCGAGCAGCCAGATGTTAACCCCCCTCCACCCCAGTCCACCACACACACTCACTCCCTGCTTTGTAATGCCTTGCTTCTAGATCTGTTTCACACATCTTTTCTATCTAGATGCACAAACACCCCGGTCCTGGGTGCACATTTTTACTGTTCCCACCTCTGGTGCGGTCAAAGGTCAGGGTCAACACCCCTAGAGGTGGTAACTACAGACACGGTGCTTTACTTGTTGACCTTTTTGACTGGACAGATGTGAGCTGGGACAAGCGTTCAGATAACCAATAATTTACACCTGGCTCATTTGGATACATTTAATTGAAGGCGGGTGCAGTGGTAAATCACACCATGTCTCAGGCATCTTCTCTGCAGCTCAGTGTCAGACTGTTTAATGTTTAATGATGAACTGTTTAAAAATATTTGAGGGGAAAGTTGTAAAATCAGCTGATCCGATATCAATGCTGTCAATTTGTTTGCAGTTTAAGCTTTTTGCCAATTGAAATGTTAGGAAATTTCATAGTTGAAACAGCTTAAATTATTAGCTGCTCAGTTTCATTTGAAGTAAAATTGTACAAAGTTGTTAAAAAAAACAGTTTCTTCCATTTTCAAAGGAAAATAATGAGCAACTTTCAGATATTAGAATTTTTTTGCCAAATATTTGACTTTTCTGTACATTTATGACATGAATGTGAAATTAAAAATGCACTTCATGCCATCTATTTTTTTTTTGTTTGTTTGTTTTTCTAATTTTAAAAACAAATCCAACATCCAACAGAATCCAAACTTCACAATTCTTACCTGTATCCACAAAAACCACCATAACGCACACCAAAACCTGGTAAATCCACACGTTTGCACTCATGGTTGGATCCAGACTTTTAGGGATCAGAGTTAGAATCCTGATCAACAGAGCAACTGACACGGCTGCCGGTTCAAGTCCACAGAGAGACTGATGATCTGCAGGAGACTCGCCTTCCTCACACGGATGCTACTTTTCCCCTCAGAAGCCACACACGTCCTCGGTTCAACCCCTTTTCGCCAAAGTTTGTAAGCACCCCCCACCCGCACCATGCTCTCCTCTTTGCCTCACCGCTGTCAAAGTCTTCACGCTACAGCACGCTGTTTCCGAAAAATATTTTCAAAATAAAACCAAAATGTTGTTTTTGTTTTTTTTTCTTTCCGAAATTTTTGCAAAATCTGATGACCGTTCCGGTCTGAACTTTACATACACTCAGAAGGCTGAATGTGATTTATTTGAGTTTTCTTATTTTTAAGTGGTTATTTTTTTTCTGGGTCGAGTGAAAACACTTTTTTCTTCTTTTTTTTTTAAACATTTGTGTCCAAAATGTTACATTCCAATATAGTTAAATATACACTCAGGGTCGCTTAATTACACCTTGCTGGTATCAGGGCTCTTACTGCTTTCAGTACTACCTTAACTTTTTTATGGCATAGGTTTAACAAGTTCTCAGAAACATTCTGTGGTCTTGGCCTATAATATCACACAGTTGCTGCAGACTTGTTGACTGCACATCCATAAATCAGATGTAGTAAGATTTATCTTGGGAAAGTGAAAATGAGAAATTGAGGAAAATCTTCCACTTCACTCCAGAAAATAGAGTTGGAAATATTATATATTTATATATATTAATAAATTGACCCCATGTGAGTTACAAAAAATAATTACAATAAATGGAATGTATATCTTACTCCTGCTTTTACAATGCTTTAAAGTTGTTGCATGGTGTAGTGTCATTCCACCATAGAGAAATGATCATTAATTGTCCTAAATGAATATGCCATGAATGCATTTAAACTTTTGACTGACCTGTGGCTTCACTTGTTTAGCATTCGTGTGCCGTCACATCTTTTCAAGGTATAATGTGACTTTTTAGATGGAACTCGCTGAATCTGAGAAAGTTCATTCACCTTGTTGGACTGTAGCAAAGTTGACAAGTAGTAAAGTTGTCTTGTAAGAGTTTATTGATGGCAAAGACCTTTCATGATCCAGCAACAATTGGAAGCCTGTGCTTAATTTGGCTTTGTTAAGCCAGATAAGGAATAAAGAAGTTGTGAAGATAATGATGTTGATCAGTGCTAGACCTATTATCATCAGACAGGATCTTTTTGACAAGGTTCTCTGGTGTGTCTCCTCACTGATCCTCCCTTTGGCTCAGTTGAAAAGACAGATGGGATTCTTTACATGGAGCGCCAGAAGAGCACTTGGTCTAAAGTATTGATTGCATCCTCAGAGAATTAGCTAGTTTCACAATATCTAAAGCAGAACCAGAGAGGGATCACAGACATAATGGATTGGTAAAACAAGCAAACGTAGCTCAGCGAGAGGTCCTAGAACACATTGAAAGGCTTTGCCAGAGCTCGACACGAAACTCTTGCCAACTGAAACAAACAAAGAAATCTATGAGATCCTGGTTTTGATAAAGCTTCAATCAATCAGACTGACTTGAGGCTTGAGCATTTCAACTGAAAATACATAGAAAATATGGGAAACTTTCTGACTCAGAGACATAGGGTTGATCACCATCATCCGATCCAAGCATTAACCATTCCCCTGTTAGATTTGGCCACTCGTTCATTAAACGGTGCACTGCATAGCATTTAGCGACTTTTTTTCTTCTCTATCAGAGATAAAGGATCTGAAGATTGACATGAAAATACATAACCAATGTCAAGTCATGTTTCTGGATGAAGAATCATGAGAACCATTAGAAGTGTAAACTTGATGCTGTTTCTTGCCTCTAGGAGAAATTTAAAGTTATGTTCAAGTTCTCCACATGTTTAAGCACAACTAAGTTTGACAGAAAGTGATGAGTGTTAAACAATACCCTGGGACAATGGCTAAGCGTGTGCAGGACCACTTGGTGCTTTTCTAAAGCAAATTATACATTTAGTAGAATCTAACCATCCAGGTTAGATAGTGGATGGTGCAACGTTAAAATCAGACACCATCCGGATTAGATCACACCTATAGCTAAAGGCAGCTGGGAGAAGCTCCTATATAAGACAAATGAGGCATGGAAAATAGAGTTATGAGTTAATATTCTCAAGGTTATTGTCTTGTTAAGCTGTAAATTCTCACCCGTGGAAAATATTTTTACCCATTGATGCACATTCCCTCCCTTAGCCTCTGTCACAGGAAAAGAAATCCATCACAGAACAGTGCAGCTATCACATTCTATATTTTATTCATTAGTTTCCTCCACACCTTTTTGGTGAAATATTCTTCCATTTATAAGATCAGGCCGTGAGCCCAGGAGGGAAACTCAGACATTACTCTGCCTAGGAACAGTGTGAGCTTATTCTTGTGATCCAAGGCGTTCCAGGCCATAACTGATGTACACTTCCTTCCAGTGATTTTTGGGTTTGTCTCAGGATCTCCTCCCAGAGATTCAGAAACCCTCCCAGGAAGCTAAAACCCTAACCCTGGGGTATTCACCTGCTTCATCACACCTGAGTGAAATACTTAAGATCATTAGCAGGACTTTGGAGAATTTGACTTCACCAAGGAGGTGATTCAACTATTTTATTCAAGTCTGTTGGACCAGGGAAAACCTGTAGATCGCCGACCCTTGAGTAGAGTACCTTAACCCTAACCTGTAGTTCTCCACTCTGATCAGCCCAGATAACAAAGGATCTCACCTTATTTCTACTAAACCCATCCATCCCACAGCCAGCCAGTTCATTTTAGCCCAGCTAAACCCCAGACCAAAATCTAAAAGAGAATGTGGCGAGACATAAAATTGCTGGGCACAGACACAATCAATCCAAACAGCCTGAGATCAAAATCTGCCAAAGTGAAAAATATGAGACCATATTACCCAGACCTAGTTTGGCGATACACTGCTACAAAAAGAGCTGACGACTCTCATGAAAATCCAATCTTGAGAGGGATGAAAAATATCTGTCAGAGACTGGGGGAATGTTTGTCCTGGTCGAACAGTCCTCAAAGCATAAACAGATTATGAGGGAAGAAACGATGCCAAGAGTCTGTTCATGGCATATTCCAGTGGAACGTTTGAGGCTGACCTTATAAAGCCATTTTACTGGATACAGTTTAAGGATACGACTGGATAAAGTCCACTGCATCACAGAAATTTACAATACCTTTATTATAGGGATGTTACACTGATACTGGAGTTTAAAAGTACCATAAAGACTCAATATGCTCACTACAAAGACAACATTGAGCACTACAGATCTGGTATACATCCCATTTGGGACATTGTAAGACATGAAGTGTGTGTATTTAAGTGGGGCAGCTGTAAATGATCCCGTTTAGGTACTAGAGTAGGGGACTTTTGTTGGGCTCTAACCCTTATTTGACAGGAAATCCACACTTCAGCCGTTAACGGGCGGTGGACTTAAAGCCCTCCAGAGAGACCAGCGGGAAAACGAAATGGTTTGAGGTAAATGCCAGACACCCGGCCCGCTCTCATTATGACGCGTGCAGGTCATTTCTGTTTTTTCTTAGGTCTTTTTTTTATCCTCCCTTTGGTGTGTGCAGAAGTGGACAAGCAGGTGTAGAGGTACATGTGGATATAATGTGTGGGCGTGTGCATGTGTGTGTGTGAGTACTCTTGGGGCAGCAAATTTAAGGTTCTAAACCCTGGCAACAGGCACGTAGTTGCATGGTCCACCATACACACATCACGCTCGCAACGTCAATCAGTGTCAGTGGAAAGAAGAAATCCAGACGCTCTGAAAAAATACGGTCTTGGAGTACGTTTTTGTAGTTTGGTACCTTTTGAATTACACCTCACCCTGTCCCAAGTGCTTAAAAAGCACTAGGTAAATAAGTTAGGTTTGACAGCTGATTATGCATCTAGGGAGACGATGTTGGAAGTAGAAGTGCTTGTTCAAACCAAAGCAAAGCAAAGGGAGTATTAACTTCCATGATTTATTGTACTCAGACCAGGACCATTGCAGAGGATTCCAAACTGTCAATCATCTCTTCATTAAATCAGGTGACGTTTGGTAGCCCTGTGATGTATGGGATCAATATGTTATTATAATTACTGGTTCAATGTATAATTGGTGCAACTAATTTACCTTTAAGTAAAAACAGGTTTAGCTTATTCAAAAATTTAATTACAAGATCCTTTTGTTATTGATCAAAAAGCGAAGTAACTCTTCCGTTCAATCAAAACAACACATCTTAGTGAGGTGCTGGAAATAACATCCAAACATGCCATTACTGTTGGCACCAAGAGTTTCCGTTGACAAAATAACATTGGCAGTATCAGTAGAGCAAGAAATTCAACAACAGCAAGATTGGGATGCCTTCTGGGTCCTCTGGAGATTTCCCATTTAGAATGAACTCCAAGATACACATGACTATGTTCCCCTTCCAGGCTGGGAATATCTTAAGGGATCGACTGACAATGAAGTAGAATGAAACTAATTCAACTGATCCATCCTACATAGATCTGAATTGGACTATCTGCATATGTTTAGCTGCAGGGTATTCACCTTTTTAATCTGTCATGTTATATTAAAAGCACAGACCTCACCACCAGGAATCATTCTTAGATTTACATTTAAAGACAGCTTTTAAATCCTTTGTAAAACAAAGATTTCTTTCTCTTGGAGGATCCAGCCTTTTATAAAGTTTATGTAGAGTGGTTTCAGCTGTGCTTTGCTACAGGGGACAGTTTGCATACTTGCCCTTTCTTTTTTGTTTTGTTAGATTTACATAAGGCAATATACTTGGCCATGTCACAGTTTTCATATTTTCCATTCTTTATGACCTTTTGCGTTATTTTGCTGATGTGCTTTGAGCTGTTGCCATCTTTCACAATGTATTTTGTAGTGTTGGATTGCCGAGTAAATTTCTCTGCCCAGGGTTGTCACATAACTTCATCATCTAACATCACAGTGCCAGGTATAAGCAGCATTATTTAATGGCTTCTACACTGATAATGTTCCATATCCTTATAATTTCACCTCTGTAGTGCAGAGTAAGCACTAGAGCTTCTTATAGCTGTACCTGCCAGGCTTGCAGTAAACAGAATGGGTTCTTTAGGTGGTTGAAATGCCATTCAGAATTTTCAGGGGAAAAAAGACATTAGTGGTACTAATATTAAAAAACTGCCAACATACAAAATACAGTAGATTCTTTCTGCTTGGTTCAGTAGAAACCAGAGAAGGAATCCCAAGATGAAAAGTAGGTCCCAGTGACACAATATTAAGAAAAATAGTAGAATTTCCAAATTTCTCAGATCTTTCATAAAATTTTGCTTCCATAAGATATTAGTGGTCCCTACTCCATACCAAATGGTGTCAGTAATGTTCCATTAAGTTATTTGCCAACAACAACAACCAATCACAGTCCCTAGAAGACAGACTCCTAGCAACTTGGTCAACCAGACCTCACTTAGATAGGAATTTCTATTAATTTTTTTAGGCCAATTCAGGAGATCTCTGAGAGGACTCTGAGAATCTTTGTATCTATAAACCCAGGTCTATATTCAAATTTTATAATCTCTGGTGTCTTTGTGTTAGTTATGCTGTTAGTTGTACTTTAGGGCTCAGATTTTCAACCAATTATATCAAGTTTTTTTTTTAAGAGAAAGTACTACTTTCTGGGACATTGTGCATGGATTTACTCTAAAACCTGGAACCTTTGCGTTTCACATTTTTTTGCTCTCGTCACACCCATACATTTATTTCATGGCTTAGGAACCACAGAAAGAGGTGTGGACAGAAACTGTGAGAAGGCGGAGGTGGGAAAACCTGTGGAGATGTGTCATCATCAGGTGGATGGTTGGAGGGAGGAAAAGCGGTTTGTGAAAGCATCTCCTTCTGCGGCCAAAACCTGACAGAATTCCTCAAACACAGCCTTATTTTCTGACTTGTTCCTTATATTGAACTGCCAACATGTGTGGGATTTAGACTGATGGACTCTCATTACTGACGATATGAGCGTTTTGGAGACTGTGGTTAAAGGAGTAAAATCACATATTTCAAACAAATGAGGGACCACGGAGTTCTCATATGAGCTGCTTTTGATCATGTACACTTAAAATATTTGACTAAAACCATTGTGACTTTTTTAGCATTCTAACCCAAGTGTTGGTCTGCCGGTGTGTAATACCTTGACCCAATGCACAGACATTAACAGGTCTGATGATCCTAAAAGCTAAATTCAACCCATTTCCTTTTAATTGCTTTTCACCCCAGCTGCCCAACAAACACTCTCCCTGTCCATGCGTCCCTCCACTCCTGCACATGAAGGAGGCTAATCACCGGTGTGATCTCCCCTTTTTCACCTCTGACCCCTCCAACACAAGAATAACAACCTCCACACCAGCCCTCCAACCCCTCAGTGGTTTCCCCCCAATTAGGTAGGTGCTTTTCCCCTGGCAGATGACAGATGAGGGGTCGACGGGGTTGTCAGACCCCCTTGCTAGACTCTCCTTGTGCCTACTGAAGGATGAAACAGGAGGACGTCTTTGCCTTGGGGAGTGACAAGGGAAAGGGTTTCACGATGGAAGTCGTACTGACGTAGATAAATGACTGTCCAAATGCTGGGCACGAGAACACAAAGAATAAGACTTGACTTTCTGCTGACTTAGCAGATGGAAAATAAATCCTGTTGGAAAGATTAGGGAAAATGCATTCGACAAGCGAATTCTTAGGACCGAAAGGCAAGAGATGAAAGAGATTCAGCAAACTTCCATAGACGAAATGGCTGTACCTGGAGAGAAATGACCAGAGCTGTGGAAACACTAGCAGTTTTTAGCATAAAGGGGGTCATAAAGAGATAACATATAAACTCTGGGATTAAGGAGTTATCAAAAAAAATAAAAATAAAATTATGAAACTGATAGCATGGGAGAAAAAGATAGATAAGGTTGTGATTGCTGTGCTGAAACAATGCCACGAGCCCTCTTCCTCTGCTGCAATAAAAGCAGGGCAGCGGTCACATGAATCAAGGCGTTGGGGGCTTTTCCCTTGCTGTTGTGTGTTATGTCCACCGCTAATGGGCAGCAGATGTGGAGGTATTTCACAAGTGTGGCTTTGCAAAACATTCCCGCACATAAATCCAATTAGGTTGGGTCCTTAACACAAGCTAGCAGGCCAGTCGATGAGCAGAAGAGCATGGCTAGGACTGCCCAAACAATAGGACACAACTGACTTAAATAATCAGAATTTTTCACAGCAGGCAGACAAATATGCAAAGTTAAACAAGACTACTTCCCTGAAAACCAAAATTTCTAAATCAGAATGTTTGTTATTTGGATTGGTCTGTAGTGAAAGAAAAACTGAATCCAAACATCAAATAGTCCAAACATTTACCAACCTAAAGAGCTACAAATATCCAAAAGTCATGTTAATTAACATGAACACCACAAAGAATTAAATATTCCCAGTTTGCAAAAGTTTAAAAATATTCATTTATTTTGGTGTCAATTTGACAATGCTAGCTAAGGATTCCCCAATATGACAAAGCATTAGTTAAATATTGAGAAACTTTAATTTGGGTCAAAGTAGAAGAGATGGCAACATTGCAACCTTAAAGTTTCAGTAAACCTACTAGCACTTAAGTACAAACTGAATGACATGGATTCTTCCATCCATCCTCCATTGTTGGCTCATTCAAGATTGGATCGCTTGTGTAACAGATTCTTTTTGTTTTCCAGGATTCCGGAGTTTGACTGTCATATGGTGAATTAGAGCGACAGAGTATCACAACTTAATAAATATACCAACTGCACTTTGTGTTTCTATCAAACGTTTGTCTCTTCTTCTCCATCCTGTAAGTCATTTATCCTTTAAAGACCTGTACCTCACTCCACCAGCTGTTCTTCCCACCTGCTGGTTATGCCTCCGAAATCTGAACTCACTTTCTCTCTACTCTCAAACCTTTTTATAACACTGTGCCTTCTGACATTTGTCTCTTGTATGAGCACCATTTATGTAGATATCGCTTGAATTTAGCTAGGGCAGCTTAAAGAGCTATTACCTCCTTAAGCTGTTAATTGATTTTTCAAACAAAAGTTACAAGAAAATACTTCAGCTTTTTATAAATATATGCATAAAAATGCCACTGGAAATTATATGATTTTCGCTCCGGATCACAGTGCTGGTATTTCACAGGGTCTAAATTTAAAGTAAAATCTACATATTCTCCTTTATCTGTATTGAATTGGGAATCAAAATCTATTATGATGTAACAAGCTGTACTCTAATGCTGATGCCAAAACAATCTGTTATAACAAGCCAATGCTGTCATCATGAATTAGACCATGTACGCAGATCAAATGCTTAAAGAGAATGTATAAACACATCCAACAGTAAAAAAGAAAAAGTCACATTTTACATACTGCAAAGCCTAATTTTGTGGAAGCAATTAGGTAAAGTAAATGAACTGTACCAAAGTCCCTGCAGCATTCTGCGATGGGATCATTGAGTATTGTTAGTGTGGCAGCTGCAGCACGCTTGTCTGGCACCTCATTCAGTGCTAACTGGCTGCACGTGTGTCAAAAGGACAGGTCCAGATATATTACATGCACACACACTGAGGGCTACATACTATGCAGGCGTAAATGCACACCTCGACACACAAGAAAAAGGCCGGCACGAGTGCGCACACACACACTCGCTAATCCCCCACTTTTAGAGGCACAGCAGGAGTGCGTTGGTCTTGTGGCGCTTTATTAACTAGGGTGGGGACAGGGATAAAGTGGTTTGGAGGAGGTGGGGGCAGAAGGGGATAGGATGGAGTGGAGCATGTGGGGAGTCCCACCAGGTGCTAATAGATTTCCTGCAGCTTTGAAATGTTTACTTGTATTGGTCCCCTGGAATGGAGTCGGGTTTCATCTGTGGCAAATTAAGTAGACCGAAGTTTGACCTCCGAAGACACAACCTTGTGGTGAACATTGATAAACAAACTAACCGAGTGGGACAAACCTGTGGACAACATCTACACAGGTTAGATGGAGGAATTCCTGCTGCACCCTCGAACTGTTGTTTCAGAGAATAGTTTAATCATATATCAGTACAAGGAATTTATTTCAAATTCTTTCAAACACGTTGAGTTTGTTTCGTAGGTTTTAAAGGACTAACCTGGCATAAGTTTGAACATTTTGTCTGAAATAATCACATCGCTATTGGTAGGAAATGTCAGGGCAAAGACAATTTACAGCACAGGGTAAGCTTAGCTCACCATGTAGATCTGAAACACAATGAAGCAAACTTTGTGTTTCTGAATAGTCCAATTCCTTAAGGCTGATATTAGCATTTACAGCCAACATCAAAAATGTTTGTGCACACTGCACTTATTATACACTAATTAACACTCATTTGCACTCGGTCTGCATTAAATTACCCCAGTGCAACCCACTGTTGGCAAGCTCACCACATGCCAACTCTTTGATCCCGACATTCTCTGTAGTTTCATGTTGTTGTCCTTGTAATTTGTGTGTGGGTCCGCGCGAGGGGGGTCTGTAGGTGTACATCTGAGGATTTACAAGTTTGTTTATCTTTGTTAGGTACAGGCTGTGCGAGTGTGGGCTTTGTAGAAATATTAGCGTCTGCATACAGCATCACTCTTGCGATGCAGCTGTAAGTTAATTTGGCTGTAGTGGATGAAGCTTGGCGTGTCAGAGGATCTTTAAGAGCTTGCATTTTGATTTTTGTCAGACTTCAGAGCTTAATCACCATGTTATTACACATGGTTAAAATGTGCTGACTGACTTCTCTGATCAGACACCTGTGGCTCACAGCACAGGAAATAACTCACAGTCCACCAGCGCTAAGCTGTCGGCCCGACTGTTATGTAACTTCAGCTGTATCTATTTGGTAGGAGTCTGTGTGGTACAAGCACATAAAAGTCCTAACTTGGCCAGTCGAGCAAAGTGACTCATTATTTGCCACTCTCAGGACGAATTTGTCTGTTTTGTCTGTTGGTCACAAAGACAATCAGCCGGTGATTCATGGATAATCATTTTGAATGACTGATTAATGCTGCATCATGCTGTTGAGTTCGGTGTCTACGCTTATCTAAAAAGAGATCATTTCCTTTCCAGAACTGGCTCATGTAATGTAAACAAGCAGATTAGTTGTCCTGTTTCTTGTGAGAGCAACACTTTGGGTTATATTTAACGGATTTCACCATTCCAAACAGTCACCTTTGTCTGATCTTAATTTTGATCTATATTCCATTCATTAAATTCCAACTATGAACCATGTACATTTCTGAAAACAAGTGCTTTAACAAGAAAACTGCAATTCAAGAAGCAGTCCTCTACAAGCTGAACATTCACACTGAACCTCCGGGCTCAGCAATTCCTAGTAATTACTTTCTCATTGGTAAAAAAAACAAAAACACATACTTCCGCTGTATCTATTTGGTAGGAGTAAATGATAAAAGTGTCAAGTTACATCAGTTTTCACATTTGTTGGCAAATAAAGCTGACAAAAAATGAAGTGATGCCCAATTTTTGAGTGCAATTCCAAAGCAGGAATAAGAATACCTGTTAATTACTGGCAGCAATGCATTTGAAATAAATCTGGCTTCTCTTTAATTAATACCAGCTGATGCAATACCACAGTCAGTATGTTTCATTACAGTACTTCTAATTAATAATCCACAAGTTCCTGTTTTACTAGCATACATACAAGTGACAGAGGTCCATTTGTCTTTAACCCTTCCACAGTCCTAAGAGGCAGGATACAATTGGAAAGCTTTTTATTCTGTGCGCGGTCTTGGTGAGGTCGCACTGACCCTGATGGGCCTTGACAAGGTTTTTTTTGTGTGTGTGTGTATATGTGGTTTCGGGAACTGACAGGCTGATGGGAGACCCCCATCCATTCCCCGTTGTCCTCCAAAGTATTGCTCTAAGAATGCTGGAGGGTTAAAGTCAAAGCAAAAATGAACAAGTCTGAAGCAACTGGAAATTTGACTAACAAGGCCAGATTAGGACCTGGGTGTTAGGTGGTTAAGGCTGTTTGGCTTTGGTGACCAGGATTGCAAGGGAGGTTAAAAAAAAAAAAATCCTTCCCTCACTTTTAAGACATTAACTAACTGCATGCTTTGTTCATATGACACAAAGGTTTTCTGCAACAATTGCTCCCGATGGGTCTAATATAAAAAGGATGGAGGTTCTGTATACAGGTTTAGGAACACACACACACATATGCACGCCCACACACGCACGCACACCCGCATGACTTTCTGTGTAGCATAAGTAAATACATGTGCTGCGTTTACTCCTCTGTTTTCTCTGAGACAGCTGGGATCTCCACCTGAGCTTCACTTTCTCCTCGGCCAAAAAACATGAAAGGAACATGAAAAGCAAATGCTACCAGACTGCAGCAGTTACAACAAAGCAAGCACTTTAATGACCAACAGGTGAGTCACGAAGTGACACAGTTCCCAAACGGAGTACAAAGTTAGACAGATACGATAAAGCAGGTGGAGGACATTTGGAGTCTTAGCTGGTTTGGAAATATGACAGAGACTTTGGTAAAGAGGCTTTGGGCCACTCTGCTCCTTTTATATGGAACAAGCAGAAACTTACCTGGAACACAACCAAACTGAACTTTTGGAAATCCCTATTCTAATTATTTTTAGGCCATTTGATGCACTTTTTTAATGATCTACTAGGAAACTTCAATCATATCTTGTAAATTTTACTGTATTTTTAATTTTTTTTTAGCTCTATCCCATTATGGTTAAATCTTATGTCGCTTATCAGGCAGGTCTCCTTTGCAAAATAAGGTTTTAATCTCAGTGGGATACAACCCGGTTAAGTAAGGGTGAACTGCAGTTCTACGCAGAAGAATCCACCAACGAAGGATTCTCTGCAATCTGTTCAGCACTGGCAATCTGCAACAATAAATGAACATCTTAACTGTTCAAGCGCCTCTTTTGATACAGTGAGTTTAGCTTTGATATCGTATTGTATTTTTTTTTAACCAGACCTTCCATGTTCCTAACCACTTAATTCAGTTTTAGTTTATTGCTCACATTTTCTGAAGCTTGCCTGTGATTGAACTACAAAATACTTAAACTTTCTCAAAATATGCATTTCAAACCATAAAGGCTATTTTTATATCTCACCACATTTAGAGAAAAACATCAAAAGGGATAGAACATTGAAACTGCCTCCGTTTGCTTTAGTTTTCCTCTATATTAGCGTTGAATGGTGGAGAGAAAGTACATGTGTTGCACATTATGGTGACAGATTAAAACTGATAAATAAGGCCGGATATTGTTTCTTGTTTTACATAAACCAAAGTGTACTCAAAGGGATTTTCTTGTTAAGGATCAGACAACAAAACTGAACCAACAACCAGGAGCTACTTAGGCTAGATGAAAGAAAGCTGTATTCCTACTTTAATATCCACCATCATTATCTCATGTCTGAACATGTTGAGAGTTGGATACTGCTGAGCCCTGAGGATAGAGACCTTCTGAATGAAAGGCGCAGAAAAGAAAAAATGCTGAACATATTCTCAGCTTCCTTAGTACCTGTTAAGCAGTTAAGAAAGAGAGCACCTTTAGGAAGAGTTAAATTAAAGTGGTTCATTTCATTATGGTTTAGGGTGGTTGCACATTTCTCTCCGGAGCCCAAAGTCAAACCTTTAAAATTACATGGAAGAGCTGAAGAGGAGTCGACGTGGAAATGATGCAGAAACAAAAGGAAACCTCAACAATGCCTTGGTGGTCTTATTCTATCTCGAGGTTGTCTGTTTTCTTATAAACTTAACCCACAAAAAATTGTCCCTTTTTTTTCTCTCTCTCTCTCTCTCTCTTTCCCAGGAAACATCCAGGAATCTTTCTTGGCTACTTCTGCGGAAAAGTAAACCGGGTTTGTTTCACTTGTGCACAAATGCAGACTCTGTGCAGACACGAAACAGGTTCCACATGGGGACAAATGAGCTCTTTGATAAACTAAAGGTAGTCGCCACTAAAAGATCGCTTTCACAGAGCAGGAAGGGAGAGCGGAGAAAGTATATCTTCTTCATCTCGAGTAGCAAAGAATGAAAGGCATGAGCTAAGAAGAGGGAGGAAAATAAGGAACGCTGCACTTCAGACAGATTTCATGTTCCTGATTTATAAAGTCCTTAATGGTTTTCAAGTGACACCATTTCTACTGGTTGAAAAGCCCATTTTGCACAAATAAATCTGCTGGTGTAATGAGAGAACTGTTAATGCTTTGAAATGTAATTACTTGCACAATAAACCATTCTTATTTACTCTGCAGGCTGCGTACTTGTGGGACTAGGGGCTCGATGCGCTGGGACGTGAGCCCACAGTCTTGGGATAACAATCAAAAACACAACACAACTGACCTCTCAGTGTAAACCAACAGGATCATCTTGTTGCCAGACGCAAGATACAGAGCTGCTGGCAGGAAATCCTCCGTGGGCTGTTGACATCGTAGCTCATCCGTGACAGACAAGGAAAAACACTTTTGGAAGGGAAGAGTTTGAGGAGGAATCTGAGCTAGACAGGGTGCTGTCACAAGGAAATATGACTGAGCATGACGATAAATTTTATGCCCGTATTAACTCAAGGAAACAAAATGCAAAGAAATAAACAAAACAAAACAAAAAAAGAACAGATTGCAAAAAAAACCCCAAAAACTATTCTCATACAGATGTTATAAAAAAGATTTGGGATTTATATTCTCTTTCAATATGTACTTTTTTTTATAGACCAGTGGTGTCCAAAGTGCAGCCAGGTGGCCATTTATGGTTCCTGGACTGATTTTGTGCGGACTCCAAGCAAAATTCAACAGTGGTATATATTTTTGCCTGCCAGCACAGGCGGTTGCTATAGGTTGAGTTAAAAATAAATAATTATAATGAAAACAAGAAATCTCCCAAAATGGTAGAACTCAAATTCATCTTTTAATGACCCTGTATTTTCACTTCTTTTTAATTTACTGGTAAATAAGACCACAATCCAGCAACTTTTACTCAAAAGGAGACCAAACTGATACCATCACATGTGGTAAAACAGGCAGAACGAGAAAAGAATTCACATGAGCAGCTAGCAAACTGTTGGTAACTCAGGAGGAGCTGCAGAGATCCACCGCTTTGAGAAATATGACCTTCGTGGAAAAGTGGTAAGAAGAGAGCTATTGTTCACAAAGTGATGAAAATTCCTATTGGCAGTTTGCCTCAAGTCATGCAGGGGATACAGCAATATGTGTATGAAGCTGCTTTGGCCAGATGAGATAAAAATGCAACTCCTATGCCTAAATGCAAACACCATGTCTGGTTGAAAACCAATGCTGCTCATCATCATAAACACCCCCCTTCCAACGTGGTGGTGGCAGATTCATGCCATCCGGTGTGCTTTTCTTCACGGAAACTGGTGTGTTGAGTTGAATTTCTACAAAGTATTTACTCAGGGTGATTGAATTGAAATGCGTGTCATGCTTCTTAGATTTTGAATTTAACATCTTTTCAAAACTATGAATTATTTTACAGACTACTTTGTATTGGCAACACGACACCCGAGTAAAATACAGCGCAGGAAGTCTGTACTTACGAAGTGACAAAACGTGAAAAAGTTCAAGGGGTATGAAAACTTTTACACGGTACCACAATTTTAAACTATTGGTCCCAGTGCAGTCATTTAGCTCCCGAGCTACCGGCAAGAAAGACCCTTTTCATTAAAATGAACACTAATGACATCAAAATTGGTCTCATTCAAAATGTCCCAAAGCACCTTAGGAATTTCCGGTTATCCTCATGAACCAGGGTAAGTTTAATGTGCGTAATAAAGAGCAAAATGAGTGAAAGGTTTGTCTTTTGGGGGCAGTGAAAAAAACGGCAGCTCGAGAACACTGCAGACTTAAGACACAGCTGGTTTCAGGTACAAGTGTGAAGTGAACTGTGTTAATGACTGAACCACTATTTGGTCAACATGGAAGACAGGAGTTACAGTAAATTTGCAGGTCGTTGCCAACTGATGCTGGTGCCAGCTTCTTTGTTGTGACATTCAGCTTGACTGTTGATTATAGCAGGATGTCAGTTTCAATTGTCTGCTTGACAACGGGGAACTTGTCAAGGAACACTTTTATCACATAATCGGATGGAAAAAGTGTATTCAAAATGTGATTAAAGTAAGAAAAAAACATTTTGCTGTGGAAACAATCACACACACAGGTGTAAACTTAAGAAAAAAACAGGGTAAAGGCAAAATTTTATTATGAATATACCTCATTTGACATCAACTTTTCTCTCCCGGGATGTTCAATTTGTTCACTTTCCCCCCCCGATTTGATTTACATGTTCTTTTTCGAAACAATCAACCTCCACAACGCAAGTACTGTTGGGGGAGACTCTGTCCACCAAGAGTGCCAAATCTGAGTCACACAGGGAGTGACTTGATGGCTCCATCCATCAAAAATATTCTCTAAGAATAAAATGGCACAATAGACATTGATAAAAAAAAAAACTAAACTCATAAACAAAGCAATCATCAAAATTCCAGTAGGAAAAAGGCAAACCCACATGATCTGTATAGAGAGCACCAACAGAATCAGATACATTTTATACCACACTGAGTTTATATTGTTCCTGAGGTGACAGCATCTGATTTTAGCTAAACTAATTTAATAAATACATTGTTTTTCTGCCAAAAATGACTTAACAGACCATGCCAGCATTCTTAGCCCAGTACCTACACCTTGTATGTACTTTGTTTTAAATGTACTTAATACGAGTCTTTTTTTAAAATAATTTCTACATGGAAGAATATAAATTGACAAATTTTTTTTATATAGAATTTGTTTGGATAGTATTTACCGGTAATCAAAAATGGTCTCAAATATATAGAAGAGTTTTGGAGGCAAGTTGACAAGAACCTGTGGTTTCATGGTAGTTGGGAATAAGATGAACGTCAAAAACACGTCAAGGTCAAACTTAGCGTTCTAATGATACTTTGTCACAGGAGGGTCTGATTAAGACATTAAATGATCCATAACAGAGTTTCTGTCTAAACTCCTGATACTCGTTTCAATTTTAAGTTAGTGTTGTAGCTCAAATTTGTGCAATTCTTTAAAATTCTAGCATATTTTTGTGCGTGGCTTGATAAATGTATTGTAATTTGCACAAGCTATTTTGTGGAAGCTAAATTTTACTTTCACCATGAAATGTAAATTTTAAGCCTTTATCATAATGTTCATAGCGAAAGACTATTTTGATTTGTGCAGCTTCCAGTCTGTCTGTGTCAGATGCTGCTCCTCAGAAAACGCTTTTACAGAGAGCAGTAAAAACACGAGTCATTGTTTTTTGTTTTTCTTTAAATGTTCAAAGAAAGGCTCCAAGCAGGAGAGCAAGCTTTTGTAATTCTATCTGCACACGATGATTAACTACAACAGCACTTGAATGTTTTGATAGGTTAGTCATATCAAAACATTAAAAAAAAACATGTTAACATTAATTTAACATTTCTGCAAACTACTCAGCATGCAGGAGCGATAGTTTATTGAAAACTGTAGAGATAGACTTAGAGAATTAAGAGGTTCTCCTCAGAAACATATCTCATCATGTCAAAGGAAACAGAGGAAACTGAATTGTCCAGAACGTAGGGAGTAATTTCATTTGGACACAATCACAGCACTAATCAATACATGTAGGCTAATAGGGATGACATGCAGTGTCACTTTACTGCACTAAAAAGCAGGGCTTAATTAAACTGTGCAAGTTTAATTACATAAAGTTAAGACTCTTATCAGCAAATATCTACACTACACTTAACTTGAAAATTACATTTTTGAGGATAAAGTAAATCCTGTCAAGAGACTTCTGTAGTCTGCAATGTTTCTTTGCCTACTCTTAGTCAATTTGTGGGACTTACACTTAACACTAGAAAGCTTGTTGTAGTGTCATTTGGTGTATTAATGGCATGGGCAATGGGACAGATAAGAGCAGGTTTACACGATAAACCGCAAAACTTTCAGTCTATATGATATTCAGGCTAATTACAAATACACTTTAAGCCAAGACTGAGTACACACTGGTACTGGCACTATGACGCCTTTGGTAGAAAGGAGGTAGTCTTTAATAGACAGCTGTATGTAAAGCCAGGATACTTAAGAAAATCAACAAAGGGGATTTTTATCTGCAAAAACTGTGAATATGGATCATATCATTAATCTTTAATAAGAGGTATATTTATTCTAAATATAAAGCATTCCAACATCTCTAAAAAGGATTTGTTACTCATTGGGTAGAAAATGTAACTCTATACAAATAATTTACTGTGGAGTAAATAAGCATGAATAATTAAGCATGTTCTCCAGTGCAGATTAGCATGTTAGCTAATGGCTAACAAGCTAGAGCATGTAAACATGCTCTGGTTTGTTTACATTGTTTACATTCAGTGGTAACTATTTCAGTTACCACTGAAATGGTGCTTCTATATATATATTCATTACAGAAAATGCAATTACCAGAACTTTCAACTTCATAGTGATGCTAAAAAGTAGTCATATGGTATAATGAAGTTTTTGTCAACAAAGGAAGGAAACCCATCAGCGCCAAGTTTAAGAAATAAATCATAGGAAAACCTTTGGACAGCTACTATTTTATATCTAAAGACAGCTGAGAAACAATTGCTCAATTTCCAATTTGTAGAAAATGGGCTAAAGCACTGGTATGGTGTATAAATCATGGAAGGCATCAGTCAGTTTGATTGAACAGTGCATCTAAACATCAGTCAGGATTTTTTTGTATGCAGTAAAGCCAAATGCTGTCTCCTCAACAGGAGGGCAGTATTAGCTGATCATACCTTGTTATACAGTGGATAAATGCTCGACAACGATATAATGCTTTCCAAGGCTACACATTTTTAAAAAGCAGAAGCACACCGGATTTTATCAGCCATCTCCATGCAGCACAGGGATATAATTTCAGATACTTCAGTCGTGCTTCAGTAACATTGCATAAATGCTATATCATAATAGGTTCTCCGCAAGAGAATACACGTTCAGCTATATGGCACTTTCTGATGGTTAAAGAGGTGAATAGATACAATTGTAACCACATTGTTGTTGTTAGAAGTCTAAAGTTACAGAAAATGCAAAACAGCCTGCAGAGTGAATGATTACACGAGTTTTGGTTTTAGGATAATGCCAAAAACTCACTCGTCTGCCACCAACAAATGTTTGTCACACAGAAATGAAATCCTTGCTTATGAAGTGATTAACTGAAAATCAAAACATGTTCATGGTTAAAAATCAAACAAAGCAAATTGTCAATTTTTTTTTTTTTGATGAGCACATAAAAATTATTACTGCACGCATGCATCTGAACGTACACTTATACTTGCAGACAAATACCCTGGCTATGTTTCAAGCGCATGACAAACTTTTTTTTTTTTTCCAGAGTGGATATCTTATAATGTAAGCAGATTCAGTTTCTAACAGAATATCTGATGTAAAATGTCAACAGGAGGGATCATTTTCAATGTAACCACACTGGCAGCATCAGTTATTTTTTATGCATCATCAGCCACTAAAGAGTACACGATGGCGGATCATCTTGCATCTGACTGGCTTGCGCTACCTTTCTAGCCAAGTATCAGTGTCGCAGCGAGATCAACAAATTCCTGATTCTCAAACTGCAAGAAAAGGATAAGTATCAAATAAAGTTTTTTTTTTTTTAAAGAACGCTTTCATGTGGAGAATTTAGAGCTTGGTTAATATGCAAGACTTCCAGCCTGTTTGGGGTATATTCCACAAATCCTCCTGACATTACAAATACATAAATTAGCAACCAAAAACAAATCATTTCTGACACGCTTAGACTTGTGGGAAGCCCAGATTTCCAAAGTGGCTCTCAAAGGCCGACACTTGATTTGTTTTCACTCAAGAAGCTGGCAAATTTGTTTTGCTTGGAAGCAGTGTTCTGACCAATCAGTGCATTCATGAAATTAATAAATTCTTCTAAAAAATAAGATCATGCTTCTGTTTACTTTTACAGTGACCTCAATCAAACTTTTTTTTTTTTAAATATATAGTTGTACTTTGCATATACTAAATGTCTGGAAAATATATTCACAAGCCTTGAATTTTGCCACATTTTGTCACATGGATGTTTGTGATTTGCACTGTATCTAATTGTGAATTTATTTTGACATGCCACTGTAAAGCAGTGTAAAGATGAGGTGGAAGGAAGCAGAAACAAAAAATGTACTCATAAAACTAAATGTATCGGCATAAGTATTCAGAACATTAATGCAATATCTGTAGGTGAAAACCAAAGCAACCCCAGGCTTTCAGACCTCAGAATTAATAAATGTAATCCACCTTTGTAAAAAAGTAGCACTTCAATCTGAGCCCACCATGCTGTAAGGATATTTCTTTACTAAAGACATGGAAGTTGGTTAGACTTAGTGTGAAGTTGGATGGTGTTAAAAGAATGAGTCCAGGAAGGAAAACCTGCTAGAGACCAAAAGACTTGAGACTGGGTGGGAATTCTCTATTCGGGTGTAATTGCAGCAAAAGGAGCTTCAACAAAGCATTGACTCGCAGGCGACGAATAAACATAAATGTACAACAAACATTGACTTTTGTGGCTGTAATGTGATAAATGTAAGGACAAGGCACAAAAAACTACAATTTCCTCAACAGCAGCAGCTCATTTTTGAAAAAAAGAAAAAAAAATGAAAGAAGAAGTCGAAAGAATTAAGAAGGCTGATGTACTATAGGAAATTTAAAGAAACAGGAACAGCATGCAACTAAAAAACTGCAACAATAAGCAAATCATTAGAATACTCAATTTAATCTATTAAATGGACCAACTGCTAAACTCCTGACAAACGTAAATTAAATCATGGTTTATTAATTAGTAGCTATGTTTATAATCAATGTGAACTTGCTTTGTCTTTCTTAAATAAAAAAAGGGAAAACACTTTCTGGACAGTTGGAAGTGTTGCTCTATTTCTGCATGCAGAACTCTTGCTGCGGCTGAGAAACATTTGCAACTTTCAAACATTAAAAAAAAGAACCCAAAACAATCTAAGACTTCTTTTTTTCTGTCCTCCTTTGAGTTTCCAGGGAGGGATCAGTTTTGGAAACAGGGCTATAAAATAATTGAAGAGACCAACATGCACTTGAATGTCAATGCAGACAGTAAAATTATACAGTGACAGCAAAAAAATATAAATGTACCTCTTATGACCACAGAAAATGTTGCTTGCCCCTCATTCAGATTCTTTAATGCATGAACCCTGTACAGACACTTCACTCAAATAACCAATAAATAAGTCAATATATTCAACAGTACACTCCATTTAGCAGCTACAGTCTACAGAGGGTTTGTTTAAGTCACACAGTCCACATGGCACTAGACATTTTGTCCACTGAGCCACAGAGGACACAAGCCGGACATCTCCTGATTGGTTAATGTGCGCTATGGCAACAAAGATTACCCTGGAACAATCCTAAAACAAAACAAAAATCGAGGCAGAAAATTCAAACACATAACTCCAGAGCTAATTTCAAAAATTTACTCGAACGTTAAAACTCAACACCCATAAACAAGCGCTCTGTGGCAGGAGAAGAATAAACGATTCCAGGCTTCTGTGAATAAACGTAGCTAAGGATATGGTTTCCGCTCGGGAGATTGGTTATACCAGCGAAAGAACATCAGACTGTAAGAGACATCGCAGAAATTTGGTATTCTCTTAAAGTATCTCTAGGACAATAAAAAAAAATATGTATGACTTTGCTTCTACTGTAGAAAGTTGAAAATCAGAAAAAAAAACTAAGCACTGCAAGTCATTTCTTAATGTTTATTTTGGCTAAGGGTAATATTCTTCCTGGTAGTAGTGGAAAAATTACTCCGCATCTTTAATAGTCAAGCCACTCCACTCATGATGTATGGCAACTGTTATGCCACTGAACCAATGCTTAAAACGATCTCTTTCAGAGACAAACAGATTTTGTTGAAAAGTTGGTGATCACGATGAATCTCTTCATTTCTCAGCTGAAGAAACGAGAGTCATAGTTGAAGTCCAATCACTTTACCCTTTGTTCTCCGACAAATATTTTCGTCCACATCACCCAAATGAAGACACTTTGAGAACACTCTGAAAACAAAAGAAATTCAGTCTCTTCTTCTTTTAACTTATTTATTTTTATTTATCTTTTTGTTCCGAGCGGCTGTTTGCTTTGGGTGGCAGCTCCGGATGCTGGTAGCCATGTTGTTGATCTGGAGGGAGTGAACGTAAAGGGCTAGATCATGTTTTTCTGAGGTCATGATGGGATGGCATAGTGCCTGGAATCAGTCACAGCCCAGAGCAACACCACCTGAATGACCACCATCAGCCAAAGTGAGGGGGTCAGGCCGGACACCCCGCCACAGTCTGGATCCTCCTCCTGGAAGGAAGAAGAAAAAAAAAATACTTAAAGTTGTAAAATAACTTGAAAATGTTTAAACTTGCTGTGTTGAATCACACTTTCAAGCTATTGCTGTCTGATGAAAGAGTAGTAACTATAAGTTGGAGTGGATGAACTCAAGTTCCAACATTCTAGCCGGAAACATTAAATTTGCAGTTGTAAAGCTAAACTAAATATCTAATGAATCTGGAGAATCGTCATATAGTTGTTTCAACAACGTCAAGCCAGAACTTTGGAAACAAATAAAAAATTTCCATTGTACCAATGTAACAATTGTAGTCCGTAGTTCCTCAGTTGTACATGTTGTTTAAAGAGTAAGCTATGATTGCAGTCAACAGACTTAAGTAGAGGTCAGCTCAACTACAACATACTTTTAGTGGAAACTTCTGAAGATTTTTTTAATGATATATGTTAGCTGTATAAATTAGACTGGTCTCTGAGCATGGGCAGATTTTTAAACTGAATGAATACGGAAAGTAAACATTTTAATAGGTTGTACAAGTATTAAAGTAGCCACTGCCAACTGTGTAATTCTACATTGCTGTTACTTTTGAATATATTTGGTAAATGTATTAAATTTCACTACAAACAGAATAGTTTTAATCTATGAAATGTGAAATGTAGTTGTAAATATTTGTCTCATAAGTGAAACTTCCTGCTTCAGGAACAGCAGCTCTCTCTATGGTGAATAATTAAGAAAGCAACCTTGCACAACAGTTACTTCACGCAAGTACCAATAATCCAAGAACCTTTTTGTTGACATTATGTTGAAGCCAGTGATTAGTGAATCACCTTATGGCTAACTACAGGATTGTAAAATTATAGCCATCATGCCATAATTTAATTCAAGAGGACCAGAAGCCATCAAAAATTTAAATAAATCAGAGGCACAAAGTTAAAGAAAAACAAAAAAGTGTTCGTGTAATGACAGTTGAGTTTTGAGTACAGAAGATGCTTCATGTACAGGGAAAGTTCTTAAAAGGACTTAAAGGATGATTTCTGTCTATAGACAGAAACAAGTTTCTGTCTATAGAGACTTTCCTGAGTTCTTTCATGTTTGACTACTTCAACACGCTGAACATCACTCAATAAGTTAAGTTATTTAAAATGTTTTCACATGTGATGCAGCAGAAGAAAACAGAAAGAAAAGCGGGACAGTAGGACTGAGGAGCTGTTGTGGATGTAGACCAGGGGTCTGCAACTCCCGTTGACTGCCGGTATTCTGCAACGTTTGGGTCCTCCATCTGTCATTAACAAAAGTGAATGCTTTGTGACAAATACTTTGTGAAACTTACCAAGGTGGTAATTCAGTCTTTTGATTCAGGTGTGTTAGGACAGGAATGGATCCAAAAGTCACAGGACACCAGCCCTCGAGGACTGGAGTTGCAGAACGTTGATGTAAACAAAGCAGGACTTTGGTGGAGTAACACAAATCATGAATGAGTGTGACTATGGCTCAGTTACCATAGTAACTGAGCCATAGAAATCACAATTTGTATCAATGACATTACTTATGTAATGACACCTACCTGGGACAGAGTTACTGAGCGTTCTAAAAAGTGTTTCTCCCAAAGGTTAAATGTTTGCAGACGTCTCCTCTCCAACAGCTCCCGACATGTTCTCATTGGTTTTTTAAATTTTTTTGGTAGCTTTTAACAATATAAATGTTCATGATAAAGGGGATTTGTGAGTTAGGACAGTAGTTCACTATTTTTACTGTGTAAGCAAATATGCTTAATAAATGCTAGCTTATGCACTATTATAAATACGGTTGAAATTAAATATTGCACTTGAGAATGAACCTCCTTATGATCCCTTTTGACAAGCTTTCTGTCTATAGAGAACTAGAAAAGTAGCAGTTTTCTAATTCTAACTAGAGAGTGCATTGAGGACGACAAGTAAAACATAAAAAAATGTTGAAACTGAATATGAAAATGTGAAAAACTGTATGTAATGCCTTTGAGCTCTATCAAAGGCGTGCAAGTACTTTTTTCAAACCACTATGACCAAACTTCATTTGTACGCGTACCACGGTGAAAGCAAATTTCGAAGCTTTTTAGCAAATTTAGCAAAAAACCAAGTTGAGAAACATTAAGACAGACGCACGAATATGTGGATGCAAATGAAAGGTGAGTGATCTGTTTTTGCTGGTGTCTGGGTACGTCAAGAGTCACTAGAGGCAAAGGAGTCTCTGTATCTCGAGACAGATAATGATAGATGAGGAAAGATACAAAGAGCATGGTTCGCAGTTCAAAGTCAGGTGAGATGGGGAATATATTGAGGAGAGACAGAGAGACTGGGAGGTGAAGTCAGACAGTAGTATAATATGAGCGAGTGACAGGCGATGAGGACAAGTGTGGGAAAACAATGTAAAAAAGCATGAAGTCATGGAACAGAGCAGATATTTGAAAAAAGCAGGAGAGGAGATAAGGGTAGGAAAACAAAGCGAGGAAAGCAAGAGTACAAGACATGAAAGCCAAAAACGGTTAGATTCAGTGTCAGAAAGTAACGGGACGTTCATGAGAGACGGAGAACTTGCTTTACGCGACTGACCCGAGACAGCACATGAACAGTGGCAGCAGTAACATGAGCAGAGAGGAAGCCAATGGGGAGCCAGCGCTCCTTCGGCACATGGCCTCATCCTAACCATCAACAGACAATCACAAAGCAGGACAGAGAGAAAGCAGAGAACGTGAATCATGCAGCAAAAGGTCAAAGTTAGAAATCAAACATAAGCAGAAAACTCCAGAGTGAAAGAAGCATATCAAAAAAAAAGGGAAAAAAAGTCAGATGCGTTCAATTAAGAGGCAATAAGAGTTAGTGCGTGGGTGAGTGTTTGCATTTGTGTGAGTGAGAGAGACAAAGCAGGCGTAGGAGATCATTTGTGAGAATGTCAAACTGACACTGGAAAAAGGACTATAGAATCAAAATAAACGGAGCGCTCCAGCCCTGAGGTTTCACACGCAAAAATTCTGTGCAGCTCAGAAAAATGTTTGTTTGGCCTAGATATTCATTAATTCTTAGAACATCCGACTGTTTATCTCTGCATGGGAAACCTTCACACGGACCTCTCTTTAGGGAAACAAGAAAGTGTGACGTGCATCAGGTAAAGATAGTGATGGATTGCTGCCATGGGTAGGATTCTTCCATGATATACTCAGCGAAAAGTAACCAGGGGAATTTCCTCTTTTCCAATAAACTTAAACATTATTCTGGAATGGGCTTCGTTCTCTCTAATTTGTTGCTATACCTTTCATTTTCGGGGGGTGGAAAGTCAAAAAGGTAAAAGTATTTTTTAATTTTGCCTATGTTAGGGTTCCTACACATTTTCATGTCAAGGTTACACACTTTTACAGGCTTAAAAAAAAAAAAAACTTTGATCAATTTTAAACCAAAGCCCCTTCAGACTTATTTGTTTTCTAGTGAGCTAAAAATATTTTACTGAGTTTATTTTTGCTCATCTTAAGCATAAAAGTAAAGAGGAAGAAGACATTTTTTTCTATGTGACATATTCCTACAATGGCAACCTTTAAATAAGCAGCCTGTCTATAAAAATGCCTGAAATAAAAGTGGTGGGTGGATGGATGGACGAAGCAACCAACAGATTGATAATGGTAGGATGAACAGAGGAACAAACCTGATTTTTTTATGTTTGCTTAACTTATATTATCAATCTTGATAACTGAATAGATGGAGGACAAACTAGATGAACAAAGTTGATGTATGCATTACAGTATGGATGGAGTGATTGATAGACGGACAGATGGAGAGTCCATACCTGGATACACATATCAAGTTTATGTGATAAATTGAAAAATTTCATAGATGGACAGTCACACTGGATGTATGCATTTAGATAATTATTAAGGAAAAGTCTGAAAATACAAATATTGTTCTAAACTATTGTCTTTTTCCATACTTATCCAGAGGTGGGAAATTCTTCAATTCCTAACCTCTTCACACTATATTGAATATGTGCAAGAACTGTAATGTGTATCCTTTCTATTTCCTTTTCCAATGTTTCAGATGTTAAATAAAAGTTTCTAACATCTATGAATCAGCTGTGGGTGAAATTACAAAATGCAATTTGAAACTGGGAAACTGCAGAACTACTCACCGGGAGTTATCAACTGGACCTGCTCTTCCACTCAACTCTGTGGCAAGTTCTAGTGTCTTTCAACAGCTCACAAACTTACCATAGGTCTTGATTTACCTTAACTGCCCTCACATGTCCTATTTCCTGCAGCATCAGACAGCTATAAACCCAACGTTTACAGAATACCGCTGTTGAAGCTATTTTGAAATGTGTGCCATTAAAGGAAGGAAAAACTTCAATAAAAGAAGAAAAACAAAAACAATCACTGTATGTCGTTTCAATCTTCTAAAGATTGTCCTTCTTATGAACTTTCTTTTTGGAAATTGTGCGTGTGTCGAGGAAAAATGTACAGAAAATCAATACTTTTGAAGACAACACAAACATTTGTCAGTGATCTCAAGAAAAAGACAGTAAAAATAACTTACGTGCTCAGTTTTATCAAAGCAAACTATTGGGCCTTTCCTGTAGCGAGGACTGAGAGCCATTTCACAAGGATCCGGCCCAGCAGCTAAGAGAGTCAGATAAGAAACCATAACAACTAAAGAGTGATTAGGCAAAAAAACAAACAACAAAAAAAATCCATTCCATTCATATGGAAAGCTCTGATTGCAGCAGACATAGCTACAAACCAAATGACCTGAAAGAACATTAAATATTTAAAACGTGGATTTTGAACACATTGCTCAATATCTCCATGACGTGGCAGGCGTTTTCAACTCTATTGGATTTTCCAAGAAGCTCCTTCCATAATTGAATGCAGGCTTCAGTGTTTGAAAGATCATCTTAGATTTGTTTGTAAGCTACTTGGCAGACTGATCTCTCAGCCATGTGCTATACAGACAAAGACACAAAGCAGGCCAATAGGAAGTTTGTGCTAATTTGGAAAAGTCAGTTGTGGCGGGAAATTATTGCCCTTATTACGGTTGCTTCATAACTGCATCCAAACACAACCGTCTTTGCACAAGTTTTTCTTAAACACCCGTCCACTGAATTAAATGCACACATACTCTGCTGTCTAAAGTTTTTTTTTTTTTTTTTTAAAGGATACACTGCTTTTCATCCTGTACTAATGGCCCCAATCCACACGACTGGCTGTTGCCTTGTTGTCTGTCACTAATGATTAAGACCAGGTTTGTATTTGGCACCTTTTCAGCTAGGTATTGCCTAGAAAAGAGAAGACACACAGAAGAGAGATGAGAGCACTTTTTCAACTTAAGAACCTGAGTCGAGGAAAGACACAGTCTCACTAAAACATCCTCACAGGAGATGTGGGAAGTGGAATATTTAACCCAAAACGGATACAGAGGAAGATGCAGGAATGGTGCCTTATGTTTTTTTTTTTTTTAAATTGTACTAGAATTGATTGCAACTCAAAACAACATTTTGGAAAAAATAAATCTAAAATATGTTGTGTGACACACTTTACCTGGTGGAGTTTGCACACTCAAATAAGCCTCCAAATGATGTCTCATCGTTCTCAAAGAAGTACTGCGTTTGCTCTGTGATGCACACCTCCTTAGACATTGCATCCGACACTTGATCGTCCGTTTCAGCTGTCGGGTGATTTGAGAGCATGTAGAAATTGACTTTATGATTAAAAATTACAACAATATTATCAGCTTAGATAACAACACACATGTGCACGCCACATTTTCAACCAGCAGACTATAGGCGGGTCTGCACGAGTGAAGGAGCAAAGAAGAAACAAATTTGTTACAGATGCCAACAAATTTGATGTGTCAAAAGCGTTTTTGTTGCAACAACATTTTTGTTGCAGGGAGAGCCTCAGTAAATTTATAAAAATCCAACTCTTGAACTCAAGTATATTTATTAAGCATGTAAATAAGTCCATGTTATACCGTTCCTATGCAAATTCTGATTTCTAAGATGTTATTTTCTATGGACAAATACGTTACGTTTTTCTGAAACCAAAATAAGGTTTACAACAGCCAACAAGAACATGTTTACAAAACATAAAACAAAATAAAGAACATGTGCTTCCTGCAAATGTCTGCTGTTGTTGCGCAACACCCCCCCCCCCCCTTTCTGTCTCTAATCTCTCACTCTCTACTTCCTCTTCTGAGAGGGGAGATGTGCTACCAGCTCTCCTTCTAACGGGTTAATTGAGTTTCCTAAATCTGCTGGGATTTACCCTGCCCAGAACTGAAGTAAACTCTGTTTAAGCTGGTTTCGAGAAACGATTCGCCTGGTTTCTGACGGCCAACATCCAGGTGTCCCACCCTTCTTCCCCCTGTGAATTAGCCAGACTGAGCAGCCTACAGCCAACTAGTTTCACAGAGCACACCTGTTAACGGTCGCTCGTTCTCTATTTTACAACTTGCATTTGTTATTGAACCAGGTAGGTTTTAGTGACTCGGGCGAGTCCCAAGGATGACGTTTTACATTTGGGCTACCAGCAACTTAAAAACATTTTACACTTCTTCCTCTCCAGAATCAAACATCACAGCTATTTTACAACCATCAAAGAACTTTAAGGTGACTCATTAACTGAATGTCCACAACATCCTTTAGATTTTCTTTATGCTAAATATTTTATTAGTAAGGCATTTTTGCAAGGTTCAGTACAGCTTAATTCAGTAGCAGAAATAATCAAATAAGTAAAATCAATCATCTAGTCTATCTTTCCCTACTGCTGATACTGAGAACTAAAAAAGAGAACCTTTGAGAGAGACGGACGGAGTTTGGTGTTTCGAACCCCAGACCTGGCTTGATGATGAAGAAGGTGCTGCAGCAGGAGGAAGATGTTGATCGGCGAAGGCAGGAATCTCTGTGATGATTGAAGATGAAGAAGGTGCTGCAGCAGGAGGAAGACGCCGATCGATGAAGGCAGGGATCTCCGCAGGTCTGATGAGCCTCCTCTCCGCATGGATGGTGAGGTCACACAGGATGTGGTGCTGGCAGGAAAAAAGGCACCAGTTCTTCTTCTTTGTCTTTGCCTTTGTCTTTGTCTTCATCTTTGTCTTTGGGGTCTGAACCCAGCCGATGAGAGAAGTGCGATTTGAAGCCACAAGTTGTGGGCCTGACGGGTTGGTCCTCATGGCAGGACAGTCTTCGGCTCCGTGGCCCCGGCTCTTCTTCAGCTGCAGAGTTCTTTGTCCATCTCTTGGCTCGAAGCTGCCCGGAGGATCCAACAAAAGGTTCCTCTTTTGCACCCACCTTATATAGGGTTTATCCACCCTTTTGGTGCGTTTTCATTGGCTGTCTGCTTAGACAGATGACCTCACATCCATCACTGTCCTTCAGACATTATGTCCTGATGTCTGTGCTAATGTCTCAGAGTTGCTCAACCTCCTGTCCATTGCCTGCACAACCTTTTACCTAAATAAGACGTTGATCATCTCTGCTCTCCTGTTAGTTCCCCTTTTTCCCTTAACCGTTCACCTTTCACCTACTATCTACCTCCAACATATCAGTGATGTTTAATTGCAGTTACACCTTTTACACCATTTCAAGTTCAATGTCAAAATCACATTTATATCACATTTATTTTTTTTAGCTTCTCTGATCTAGCATTCATTTATAATTTTATAACCATAACTTATATCACATTTATTTTCTTCAGCTTCTCTGATTTATCATTCATTTATGATTTTATAACCATAACTTATTAATTATACTTATTATAATCCTAATGTGAGTTATTACAGATGTTTTTCTGAAAAGAAACCAAGAATAATCCATGATTCTAATTATTTGATACTAAAGTTACAGTTACTTGTTTTTCTTGTAAGTGTTCCCACAAATGTACGTGTAAATATTATTACAAGTAAACCAATAGTAATATAAGTATTTTACTTTGAATCTTATCCAATTACTCAAAATGTTTAGATTTCATTCTTTAAAACTTTCATGCTTTAAATTAATGAATAGTCTCAGCTATTTTTATAAATCTACAGGCTGGAAACTTCCTCTTTTTCCAGGAAACCTGCTTTTCCTGTTTAATGACTCTTTCTGACTGACTATGATTTCTTATGATTAGATAGAAAAAAGTAGAATTAAAGCAAAGTTTGCTTTAGACAAAAACAACACACACACAACCAGATTTATTTTATTGACACCTAAGTATACTGTTGGGCCTTGATGTCACTTGAGTTATTCATTTTAAAGATAACTTTATTTATTATTACTGTTAAACTAACTTTATTGACACTTAAGTCTACTGTTGGGCCTTGATGTCACTTGAGTGATTCATTTTAAAGATAACTTTATTTATTATTACTGTTGAACTAAAATCTCCAGCATGGGGAAGTGGGATGAGCTCGGATTTTCTTGACACTGCTTGTAAAACACAGTCGTGACACAAATTTTAAGTGGCAACAGCAAACTTATGTCAAAACTGTGTTTTATTAGACCAAAACTGGATCCATATGGCAGGAAATAGAATTAAAGCTGCAAGCAGCCTCGGGCGGCCCTCGCAGCAAGCGCCGCTCCGGCCTATTGGCCACCGCGGGGGTTCCGGCCACCGCAGAAGCTCTCGCGCGTTTTCCAGAGCCGCAGCCCGCTCCCCACCGCAGAAGCTCTGCCGCAGTTTCCAGCACTGCCGCCCGCTAGCCGCCGCAGAAGCTGTCGCGCATTTTCCCCAAATTACATCTCAAACCCGTTGGGCTCTTTAGAGCAGAACAAAGGTCATACATATCCAGTTTGGCGCCAATCGGATGATCCATGTGTGAATTAGAGCCAAACGTATGTATATGGCGAGGGACTGATATTCGCCATTTGGCCACGCCCACACGGTTCAGCCAGCAGTGAGCATTGACAGAGTTTATCATCCGAATCATCTTGATTAGGTCAAGAGAGCCATAAACAGAGCTTTCCAAGGAAAAAAACGGCACTTCCTGTTCCGAGGGGGCGGGGCTTAGATGACGTCATAATATGATGACGTAGGATCGACGGGCAAGCCTCCAGGATCACTCAGGCCAAGTTTGATGCAGCTCGGTCAAAATATGTGGAATGTAGAGGCAAACGTATACGAACGGCGTTGCCGCCATTGAAAACTCTTGGCACTTTAAAGCAAGCGAGACCAACTTCCTATCTGTCATCCAACACAGAATCACCTTGATTAGGTCAAGAGAGCCATAAACAGAGCTTTCCAAGGAAAAAAAGGCACTTCCGGTTCCGAGGGGGCGGGGCTTAGATGACGTCACAATGTGATGACGTAGGATCGACGGGCAAGCCTCCAGGATCACTCAGGCCAAGTTTGATGCAGCTCGGTCAAAATATGTGGAATGTAGAGGCAAACGTATACGAACGGCGTTGCCGCCATTGAAAACTCTTGGCACTTTAAAGCAAGCGAGACCAACTTCCTATCTGTCATCCAACACAGAATCACCTTGATTAGGTCAAGAGAGCCATAGATGAAAGTTTCCAAGGAAAAAAATAGCACTTCCTGTTCTGAGGGGGCGGGGCTTAGATGACGTCATAATCTGATGACATAGAATTTTCAGACATCACACCAGCATCACTCAAGCCAAGTTTGGTGCAGCTCGGTCGAAACATGTGGAATCTAGAAGCAAAAGTATGGCATCGGCGTTACAGGTCACTTCGCCACGCCGCCACGCCCAGCTGCTATCTCAAAGCCGGTCAGGGTTGGAAACCTCAACACACCAACATGTCTTCTGTCTCTGGACACAGGTTCATGTTGATTAGGTCAAAGGGCTAAGAGAGCGACCGTTCACAGTAAAACATGACACTTCCTGTTCTCAGGGGGCGTGGCCTACGTGATGTCATCATTTGACCATATGGTATTGTAGGCCACCTGATGACGATCAATCACTGAAAGTTTGGAGTCTCTGTGACTTTTTGTGTTAGAAATACCAATTTTTCAATTTTCCTGTGTATTACAAAATCGAAGAATTTCATCTGCAGGGCAATGCTGCCCTCTGGTGTCGAATTACTGAAATAATGAAACTATTTCAGTGGCCAGCAGAGGGCAGCATTGCCCTACAAACGACGAACATGTACTGTTTATTATGTAATTACACAGAAGATCTCTCTAATTCATTCTGAGGGGGCGGGGCTTAGATGACGTCATAATATGATGACATAGCATTGTCAGGCATCACAACAGCATCACTGAGGCCAAGTTTGGTGCAGCTCGGTCGAAACATGTGGAATCTAGAAGCAAACGTATGGCATCGGCGTTACAGGTCACTTCGCCACGCCGCCACACCCAGCTGCTTCATCGCAGCCGGTCAGGGCTTGAATCCACAACACACCAACATGTCTTCTGTCTCTGGACACAGTTTCATGTTGATTAGGTCAAAGGGCTAAGATAGCGACCGTTCACAGTAAAACATGACACTTCCTGTTCTCAGGGGGCGTGGCCTACGTAAAAAAATAATTTCACGACAGGGTATTTTAGGACACCTGATGACGATCAATCCCAGAAAGTTTGGTCCCTCTATGTGTTTTTGTATAGGAAATATAAGAGTTTCGTGTTTCATGGCGAGTAGGTGAACTTTGACCCCTGGTAACCCCCCTTCAGCAAGATCATACAGTCACCAATTTGATAACTTTAAATCAGACATGCCTTATGATCAGACTGACCGAGTTTGAAGCCGATCAATCGAAATCCCTAGGAGGAGTTCGATCAAATGCAAAGGCTGTAAACGTCACACTCGAGGTCCAAAATGGACCTTCAATACAAAATGGCCGACTTCCTGTTGGGTTTAGAGCATGGCTCCAAGAGACTTTTTTGTACGTCCTGACAAGATACACATGTGTACCAAGTTTCGTAATTCTAGGATAAAGCATGGCATGGGGCTGTTCATTTAAAATACTCTAGGGGTCGCTATAGAAAAATTAGGCCACGCCCACCAAATATCGCTATGGATTCCTGTTCGGGGATGGATAAGGATCCATCCTAGTGAGTTTGAAGCAGCTCACCCCGAAACTGTGGAATTCAGAGCCAAACGAAATTCGATGGCGTTCGCAACGCCGCCACGCCCACCTGCTTCATCGCAGCCGGTCGGGGTTGGAATCCACAACACACCAACATGTCTTCTGCCTCTGGACACAGTTTCATGTTGATTAGGTCAAAGGGCTAAGATAGCGACCGTTCACAGTAAAACATGACACTTCCTGTTCTCAGGGGGCGTGGCCTAAGTGATGTCATCATTTGACCATAGGGTATTGTAGGGCACCCGATGACGATCAATCACTGAAAGTTTGGTCCCTCTATGTGTTTTTATATAGGAAATATAAGAGTTTCGTGTTTCATGGCGAGTAGGTGAACTTTGACCCCTGCTAACCCCCCTTCAACATGCTCCAAAACTCACCAATTTGATAACTTTAAATCAAACATGCCTTATGATCAGACTGACCGAGTTTGAAGTCGATCAATCGAAATCCCTAGGAGGAGTTCGATCAAATACGAAGGCTGTAAACGTCAAAATCGAGGAAAAAAATGGACGTTCAAGACAAAATGGCTGACTTCCTGTGATAGTTGGCTAATAACATTAAATGTAAGTTCTGAGTCTTTTGGTGAGCTCTACAAGTGTGCCAAATTTCATGTCTCTACGATGAAGTACGTTCATACCATTGTGTTAACAGAAAATTGCTAGTTGCCGCCGTTGAGCAATTTTTTTTGCGATTTTTGCAACAACCTTAAAATTCAAAATTTTTAATTTTTCTAGTTGCGACCGCCAAGTTTGGTGAGTTTTTGAATATGATAAAGCCCCCAAAAAGGCACACGAAGAGGTGGGAAGAATAATAATTAAAGCTGCAAGCAGCCTCGGGCGGCCCTCGCAGCAAGCGCCGCTCCGGCCTATTGGCCACCGCGGGGGTTCCAGCCACCGCAGAAGCTCTGGCACAATTTCCGGAGCCGCAGCCAACTCCCCACCGCAGGAGCTCTGCCGCAGTTTCCAGTACCGCCGCCCGCTAGCTGCCGCAGAAGCTGTCGCGCATTTTCCACGCCCGTCCACCGGGCGATACGCGTGAATGCGTTCGGCGGCGCTCCCCGACGACTGTCAAAAAATCTGGTGCAGATCGGTCGATGCGTCGAGGAGATACAGCCGATGTATTAACTTAGGGGGCGCAGTGGAGCCAAATTACATCTCAATCCCGTTGGGCTCTTTAGAGGTGAACAAAGGTCATACATATCCAGTTTGGAGCCAATCGGATGATCCGTGCTTGAATTAGAGCCAAACGTATGAATATGGCGAGGGACTGATATTCGCCATTTGGCCACGCCCACACGGTTCAGCCAGCAGCGAGCAATGACAGAGCTCATCATCCGAATCATCTTGATTAGGTCAAGAGAGCCATAAACGGAGCTTTCCAAGGAAAAAAACGGCACTTCCGGTTCCGAGGGGGCGGGGCTTAGATGACGTCATAATGTGATGACGTAGGATCGACGGGCAAGCCTCCAGGATCACTCAGGCCAAGTTTGATGCAGCTCGGTCAAAATATGTGGAATGTAGAGGCAAACGTATACGAACGGCGTTGCCGCCATTGAAAACTCTTGGCACTTTAAAGCAAGCGAGACCAACTTCCTATCTGTCATCCAACACAGAATCACCTTCCTTTAGGTCAAGAGAGCCATAAACAGAGCTTTCCAAGGAAAAAAACGGCACTTCCGGTTCCGAGGGGGCGGGGCTTAGATGACGTCATAATGTGATGACGTAGGATTGACGGGCAAGCCTCCAGGATCACTCAGGCCAAGTTTGATGCAGCTCGGTCAAAATATGTGGAATGTAGAGGCAAACGTATACGAACGGCGTTGCCGCCATTGAAAACTCTTGGCACTTTAAAGCAAGCGAGACCAACTTCCTATCTGTCATCCAACACAGAATCACCTTGATTAGGTCAAGAGAGCCATAGATGAAAGTTTCCAAGGAAAAAAATAGCACTTCCTGTTCTGAGGGGGCGGGGCTTAGATGACGTCATAATCTGATGACATAGAATTTTCAGGTATCACACCAGCATCACTCAAGCCAAGTTTGGTGCAGCTCGGTCGAAACATGTGGAATCTAGAAGCAAACGTATGGCATCGGCGTTACAGGTCACTTCGCCACGCCGCCACGCCCAGCTGCTATCTCAAAGCCGGTCAGGGTTGGAATCCTCAACACACCAACATGTCTTCTGTGTCTGGACACAGTTTCATGTTGATTAGGTCAAAGGGCTAAGAGAGCGACCGCTCACAGTAAAACATGACACTTCCTGTTCTCAGGGGGCGTGGCTTAAGTGATGTCATCATTTGACCATATGGTATTGTAGGCCACCTGATGACGATCAATCACTGAAAGTTTGGAGTCTCTGTGAGTTTTTGTGTTAGAAATACCAATTTTTCATTTTTTCCTGTGTATTACAAAATCGAAGAATTTCATCTGCAGGGCAATGCTGCCCTCTGGTGTCGAATTACTGAAATAATGAAACTATTTCAGTGGCCAGCAGAGGGCAGCATTGCCCTACAAACGACGAACATGTACTGTTTATTATGTAATTACACAGAAGATCTCTCTAATTCATTCTGAGGGGGCGGGGCTTAGATGACGTCATAATATGATGACATAGCATTGTCAGGCATCACAACAGCATCACTGAGGCCAAGTTTGGTGCAGCTCGGTCGAAACATGTGGAATCTAGAAGCAAACGTATGGCATCGGCGTTACAGGTCACTTCGCCACGCCGCCGCACCCAGCTGCTTCATCGCAGCCGGTCAGGGCTTGAATCCACAACACACCAACATGTCTTCTGTCTCTGGACACAGTTTCATATTGATGAGGTCAAAGGGCTAAGATAGCGACCGTTCACAGTAAAACATGACACTTCCTGTTCTCAGGGGGCGTGGCCTAAGTGATGTCATCATTTGACCATAGGGTATTGTAGGGCACCCGATGACGATCAATCACTGAAAGTTTGATCCCTCTATGTGTTTTTGTATAGGAAATATAAGAGTTTCGTGTTTCATGGCGAGTAGGTGAACTTTGACCCCTGGTAACCCCCTTTCAGCAAGCTCATACAGTCACCAATTTGATAACTTTAAATCAGACATGCCTTATGATCAGACTGACCGAGTTTGAAGCCGATCAATCGAAATCCCTAGGAGGAGTTCGATCAAATGCAAAGGCTGTAAACGTCAAACTCGAGGTCCAAAATGGACCTTCAATACAAAATGGCCGACTTCCTGTTGGGTTTCGACCATGGCTCTAATAGACTTTTTTGTACGTCCTGACAAGATACACATATGTACCAAGTTTCGTAATTCTAGGATAAAGCATGGCTTGGGGCTGTTCATTTAAAATACTCTAGGGGTCGCTATAGAGAAATTAGGCCACGCCCACCAAATTTTGTTATGAATTCCTGTCGGTGGGTGGATAAGGATCCATCCTAGTGAGTTTGGAGCAGCTGGGCCCGAAATTGTGGAATTCAGAGCCAAACGAAATTCGACGGCGTTCGCAACGCCGCCACGCCCACCTGCTTCATCGCAGCCGGTCGGGGTTGGAATCCACAACACACCAACATGTCTTCTGTCTCTGGACACAGTTTCATGTTGATTAGGTCAAAGGGCTAAGATAGCGACCGTTCACAGTAAAACATGACACTTCCTGTTCTCAGGGGGCGTGGCCTAAGTGATGTCATCATTTGACCATAGGGTATTGTAGGGCACCCGATGACGATCAATCACTGAAAGTTTGGTCCCTCTATGTGTTTTTATATAGGAAATATAAGAGTTTCGTGTTTCATGGCGAGTAGGTGAACTTTGACCCCTGCTAACCCCCCTTCAACATGCTCCAAAACTCACCAATTTGATAACTTTAAATCAAACATGCCTTATGATCAGACTGACCGAGTTTGAAGTCGATCAATCGAAATCCCTAGGAGGAGTTCGATCAAATACGAAGGCTGTAAACGTCAAAATCGAGGAAAAAAATGGACGTTCAAGACAAAATGGCTGACTTCCTGTGATAGTTGGCTAATAACATTAAATGTAAGTTCTGAGTCTTTTGGTGAGCTCTACAAGTGTGCCAAATTTCATGTCTCTACGATGAAGTACGTTCATACCATTGTGTTAACAGAAAATTGCTAGTTGCCGCCGTTGAGCAATTTTTTTTGCGATTTTTGCAACAACCTTAAAATTCAAAATTTTTAATTTTTCTAGTTGCGACCGCCAAGTTTGGTGAGTTTTTGAATATGATAAAGCCCCCAAAAAGGCACACGAAGAGGTGGGAAGAATAATAATAATAAACAGTACAGATACAATAGGCCTTCGCAGCGCTTTGCTGCTCGGGCCTAATAATAAACAGTACAGATACAATAGGCCTTCGCAGCGCTTTGCTGCTCGGGCCTAATTAATCCAACAAGGGAACATCTTCATCACAAAACAGACGAGCCTTTTCTTCAAGCTTTGTTCTGAAGTCGTTTGTGATCTGTCATTTCTGATACTTCATTTGTATCCGCACAAAACCCGGCACCTCATGTATCTGCTTCACATGTGCAACAATTGAATCTATCCCAAGAGGAGGATTTGATTGAGTTTACAAAGTTTATTTTCAACAACAAAAAAAGTTTAAGGCCAGTTAGTTCTTTTGCCCAAAAGCAATTTTTGACCCTTTTACAAACCAGGTACATCTGATGGGTGAATTCCGAGCCATAGTCTAATTAAAGCTTCAAAGTCATTTTCAATGAACCAAAAACCCAGATTTAAGGTAAAGAAAGTATCTTAAAAATTAAATCAACTGCACTCACCTGCATCCAAAACATTTGGTAATGTGATGCTGACCAGCAACTGTTGCACAATTGACCTAAATCCAAAGACAAGTTCAAAAGACATAGAATATTAAACAATCAAAATATCTCAACCAATTCAAAGGTACATCTCAATCATTTCGAATGCAAATTCCAGCTTATTTCAGTAACTTAGTTCAAATGGTGAAACTCAAAAATAAATTTGTTACAAATATTCCAAGTAAAAATATTTCTGTTAATTATGATTATTATGGCAAATAGCTAATAAACCCCCATTCTCCTGCTGAAAAATAAAAACAGTATCTTGCACTGGTCACAATGTGCAAATCAGGACTACTTGGGAGTCCTAAATCTGAGCAAACAAAAATTACATGAGAGGTTCCACCTCGGGCATTGTATAACCTGCCCATTGCTTTATCAATATTTATGTTTTTCCAAGATACCCAATGATATAATATTTTTTTAAAAACTTTCATAATTGCTAGTTGATGAAACACAACTGTATTTTTTGAGTCACTACATGAACACAGTCTCTTACAGTCAATGAGAGAACGGGTCCATGATATCAACGAGTTGATTGGTCAGAGTTTCATCTCCCTAAATACATCAAAAACAATAGCCATTTTGGTCCCAAACTACGGAACAAATGAGCCCCAAAGATATGACTAAATCTCTAAAACATGCAAAAAAAAAAACTGGCTGCAGCTAAAGAGTCAGACCTAAATTTTGACATCCACAGAAAGTAAATTATTAATTATTATCTCAACCTGTCACCAATTTAAAAGCATCAACAGAGTTATGGGCTTCCTGTCAAAACAGGACACAGAAAAAAAACATATATTTTAGGAATAGTGTCCATACAATCACTGAAAGAAAAATTGCTAAAATAATAAAAATAAAATAAAAATTGGGTAGTAGCTCATTCTAATTGCTGCTCCAAGAGTCCTAGCCCCACCAGGGGGAAAAATCTGATTACTAGCCCCTAAATCACTGCACCGACTATTTGTAAAATAATAAAGTTGGTTTGTAAGGCTCTGAATGCAGGCCTCAATTTCAATTGATGGTCAAGTATGAACCATATGGACCCCCCTCAGGTTATCAGAGACCTATTTTGTGTTCCCTGGGCCAAATACAAACCAGGTGAGGCAGCATTTAGTTTCCATGGTCCTGAGCTATAGGATAAATTCCCTGAAAACATGAAATGAGCAGAAACTGATGGCTTCTTTAAATCAGGACTAAAAACATTTTTCATCAGTTTATTCTTACTGACCTAGTTATTTATTCATGATGTGCATTTCATTGTTCTTTTATATACTGCTTTGGTCTTACAGCTATACTTTTAATGCATTGCTTTAATATAGTTTAGTTTTGTTACTTTTCTGCATAGCACTTCGAGTTACACTCTGCAGAAATTCTGCTTGTCTTATTTTTTTTACTCTGTTAGTTACATATAAAAATTAATTTTTTTGAGAAACTGAATGTGGGGTTTTTGTTGGCTGGAAAGCCCATATATATCAAAATTAACAGATAAAGACAATAGAACAATTTAATTCTATATCCAAGTTCCACTTCATGAAATTATACATTTTGAGTTGGATATTTATTGCGATTTAGTTGGAAATTTCAAACTAAATTTTGTACTCAAATAAAAGTCGTCCAAACCAAACTGCAAACTAGCAACAAAGTGACTCAAAGGCTCAATTGCATCTTTTTTCTAATTAAAAACATATGAATGTGAGGTTTTGGCCGTGATTATAGTCACACTGTCTGTGGCCTTCAAATTCAGCTTTACAGGACATATTGTAATACAAGCTGGTGATGACATCAAGACAGTGGGACGGAGCATAAATCAATGGAAGATTTTGTGGAATGTTAACCATCTTGGGAACAATTTATCTATGAAACAGATGCTATACTGTATGTGCATTTGGAGGAACAAATCCTTGGCTGCTTTTCATTACGAACTGGACTGAAGGATTTACAATGTTGGCTTTAAGATGTTTGAATTTGTACGAAAAAAGGGGAGGGGAATGAATCTAATTGTATCCATATTAGGGAAAAATAAACTAAAAATGACTCACCAGGCTGCAGCTGTCGCCCACCATCCCAAATTCAATATATCTGCTATTGTGGGCTAGAAGAGGCAAGGGGGAAACAAATATCAAAAAACAGACAGTGAATGAAGAGTTTAACAAATCATCGTAGGCACATCCTGTTTATTTTCACAGTGGCTGCTCAGATTTACAAGGCACAAATACCAACAAGCAGGAGTTTTATTTTCTTCTCTTCTCTGAGGAAATTAGAACGCAGTTCTCCCGAACAGATGCTCAGAGTAAATATGCAAACAAAGCACCGGCAAGAAAACAAGGTAGCCAATGGGTGGAGGGAAAGAGCCAACATGCTGCTTTGATTAGGGTTAGCATGCGAGGGCCTTGTTTTGGAGAGTCGCCGCCGTTTTCCTGCACTCCAGTTGATGGCAAGTTGAGTCATCAAGGAGTTTTTAAACCGACCGTGTTAGAGGCATCACCCGCCGCTGATGGGGCCTTTGATCACTGAATATGCCTTTCATCCTATCCTGATCAATCCAGTGTTTTGTACACATTCTAGGTCAGGCTGGGAAATTACACATTTTCATCTGTCCATTGATGAGGATGGTAAACACTTTTTCTTTTTTTCTTTCCTGGGAATCAGCTTTTGTCTAAACCTGGAAGCACCCAGAGAAACTCGTCCGTCGCTGTGATCTCTGCATGCAACCTGCGCCGTTTTACTCCAATTTGTGCGTTCTGGAAGTGATGTAAAGCAGTACCTGTTTCTGCATTTCTCCATGTGTTACTCAAACACATTAGACCACCTAATCTTGTTACTGTTACAGCAACTCCCACTCAAACACTTTTCACCATGTTTCTCTACTCCCCCACCCCCTCCATCCCCTCATTTGCTATATCCAGATTTATGGCTCCCGGGCGACTGATGACCTCTGTGTGTGAGCGGGCAAATATAAGTTCAAATCGCTACACTTGCATTCATCTCCCTGCTCATGCACGCAAATTAGTAAAAAGAACATGTATGGATATGGAAAGGTGTGAACACGGCCCTGGGTGTTTTGCGTGGACGGTCTCTGGCTTGTGTAACTCACCACATAAATGGATCGCAGGCCTGCAGCCGCTTTGCTCTCTCTCTTGGGCTCACAGAGAGACTGGTAGTCGTAGGTGCTCTTGGCGGTGAACAGTGACGAGTTGACCAGAGTTCTCATGAGGTCAGGGTCGATGATACCAAAGAAACAGCCAATCTAAAGTTGGGATTAGGAAGAAAGCATTTCCTTCAGTATTCGCTTCACTCTCGATGGAGAGTGCAGGGTTCATGGCACGGAGTTTTTAAAAAGAAATTTGATTCCAAACAAAAACAGAGTAGAAGACTGAAAATTTGCCTCAGGCCCAGAGGCAAAGTCTCCTGGTGTGTGACTGCGTGACCTCAAAACTTATAGGGGAAAACAATTTCAGAAACAAAGGCCAATTAAATTGCTTTGGAATGAGAAAAACACCTATAAAGTACACCTTGTAGAAAAACCTGACTTTACTGAGACTTCATGATCTATGAACTTCTTCACATTTTACTTTCTTTTAAGGAAGGTTTTTTGCAAGCAAGAACTCCAGATTGTGGAGTGCAGGATGGAAATATTCTGCAGAGTTACCATCAGTCTGTTGGCTACTTCCTTGATTATCACTGAATTTACCCTGCCTGTCAGATCAGCTGTTTAAAAATTTTGTAGGTCTCTCATCCTCTTTCCATTTTAGGATGAAAAATATGAGAAATGTTCAAAGGTAAGGTTGTTGTCGAAAGAAATATTAATTTGTTTCTTTCTACTTTGAAACTCAGCACAACTTTGTCTTATGACGTACAATTCCAGTTCAAAAAAAATTGGAAGTTTGCAGTTCTAAGTAAATGTTAAAGCATTACAGCAATTTCCTTAATACAATGTATATACATTGCATGGTTGAACAGGGATTTCACAGACACTAAAACCAGGATGACAGACTTCATTACAATATAGTGAAAACAGTCCATCAAGCAGCTGTAATCTCAGAGGTGTGACATGACCGCGTGTTCGAAAGTGTTTAAGTACTCTGGTATCCAGGTGGGAGCTCTCACATACAGTAAGTATCTTGTTGCACATGTGCTTAAATGCATGTGTGAGCACTTTAGGAAATGCAAACTATCCTTTTCCTTCCACTTTGTAGGGTCACTGTTAACAAGCGGCCCCTCCACACAACTTTCCAGTTTCTAGGCAAACGATATATAAATCTTCCAATCCATAAGGTAACGAGAGCCTTCTACTCTTTCTCAGCGCAGCAAGAGAAAATAATGAATTAACGATCTCAGCCTCGCCGGCTGCAGACTCCCAGAAGGTACTTAGGAGTATGAAAAGGAATGAGCTGGGGAGAGAAAGTCATAAAGAGGGAAAGACGTTTTGCTCCTCAAGGAAATATGATTGAGCGCACACAGGCCTCTACAAACAAGGCTGCTGGCTTTTTAGTACGGCTGCCAAACATCAGAGGACAGCTGATTTATCCAACGGACACCCAGCCCTGATTAGGACAGAGTCAAAGCTGCATGAAGAAAAAAAAACAACAACAAAAAAAAAATTTCTCAAATGACATCAGCGGTCCACTGTTAGCATTTAGCACAAGAAAACAGGGGTGTTGTCTGTATGTTTTCTGTAGTTGCGTTTGCGTGTGTGTGTGTCAAACAGGTCAAATTCCATTGAAGAGGCTTCAGGAGTACAAGTGTTTGCATTTTGAAAGGCAAACTGATACTAAATGACATTTACATTAATAACTAAAAACAGAGATTAAATTAGTACAGTTGAAGACGAAAGCTTGGTCCTGAGCAAGAATGAGTGAAAACTGCCCAGAACTTGATTCTCCACCCAATATAAATTTTTTCAAAATAGGCCAGTTTGTGAAGAAATAGATAAGTCTCATTAGCACATTAACAACAGCACAATATCTAAATTAAAAAAAATAAATTATTTTCTTATTTGGCTATTTCAGAGACCTCTACTTCTGTCAGAAAGTTGGTTTAAGTATTAAATAATTATATATATTGCACATTTTTATAGTTCAGGTGATCAGGTGTTTCATAGACCAAAAGGTCCATGTTGAGTTTTGTGGATGTCTTGCTATAAAAATTTACCAAATTAAAAATACATTTATAACCTGATGTGGACCCGAATATTCTTGATTAACTTATTTGTGTCTATTTTAAATGGCCTATAAATAATTGATCTATCTAATAATGTAATAATAGTGATATTTATGCTGCAAAAACACAAAATCTTACGGAGTATTTTTGGTGTAGTTTCTAGTACAAATATCTTAGCACTTTAGAAATAAAACAAAACTAACTGGCAAATAACTTTTCAGCAAGAAATAGGAGCTTGTTTTAGGCCAATAAGTCCTTAATATTGATGCAAAAGTGCAAAAGTAAGTTCATTGGCAGGTTATTCCCCTTATGAGATTTTTTTTATGTCGTAAGTGAAATGGACATTTGCACTAGAACTCAATCAAAAATACTTGATAAGATTTTGTGTTTTTGCAGTGTGGATAGAGATTTAGTCAAAAGCATCTCATAAACTTATCACTAGACCAAACTTTAGTGCTGCTTTAGAAGCTTGCAACCTTTTGGAAAATTAAAGATTCAGATGTCTGAGTTAACACTGCTAAGATGTCAAGCAATTCTGAATTAAAATACAAAGGCCCACCTGATTAAGATAGTCCTCTTGATTGGACATCACCATGAACCCCCCGTCATCCAGAACGACACAGTCTATATACTGAAATGACAGAAGTGATTATGCAGATGAGCCACTATGTAGTTTCAAACACCCCAAAAGAATTTATTTAAAAAAAACAAAAAAACAATAATAGCCACTCTTACCGGATCACCTTTCTTACAACCACAGATTTCATCCTTGCACTTTAAACACAGAGAAACACAGTTAAACATTGACACTGAGCTGCGCTTGAACACTTCATGCCGATAAACATCTACCGTACTTACATTCATCCTGTAAGTGATGTTGATGAAGCTCTCCATCCATGCATAGATGTCCAACTTCACACCCACAACTAAGCAAAAAAAAAATGAAAAGAGAAAAACAACATAAAATCCAGACATCCTAGATCATACTGGTCCTCTGTGTCAACTTTACTCTTTGAACCTGAGTATTAAACTTGGCTAAAGATCACAGGCGATGAGATGACTTGATATGTGGTTTGTGTATGTGTTAGAGAGCAGGGAGAAACAGATGAATGAGGGGTGGCGGTTATGAAATAAGAGTGTGACTGTGGATGATAAAACTGTGGTTCGATGGTTGCAAATGTAGGTGTCTAACAAGAGGCGCCGCTGTAAGTAGGCAAAGAGGCTTAAAAAAAAAATCAGGTTTCAACATTAGAATGCTGCTTACCAGCTGGCTTGAGTGTAATGTTGTTAATTTCGAGGTTTACTGCTCGGCTCACGAGTACATCGTTATCGCTTTCTGTGCGAAGGAGACAGGAAAATTTATCATTTTTTTTACAAGCATCTTTTTAGAAAGCAACCCTGATTATATAGTGCCTGATATTTGACAGGTTTACCGGTGCAGCGAGTTGGAGTAAAGATGTACACGTCATTGTCTAAACTTCGCTTGTAAAAACTCGATTCGTAGGTCTCTGCGTCTTCTTTCCAGTCCAGCCCGGCACTGTTGGGCATGCAAGCACACGATGAAATCCAAATTCTGCTTTTTTAAAAATAATTACAATTTTTCGTTCTTGCAATCCCGTTGCAGTTAATTTACATTACATAGTACACAGTAGCACTTTCAGTTATTCATGAATTCTTTAAGACGATATTGTTTTTAATTTTATAAACTTCAGTTTAAGGAAATTTGGCAAAAAGAGTTAATTCCTTCACCTATGACTATTTTTTGAATAAGAAAACACGTTTAAAAGCTGATGAGGTCGAAGTTTTCCTGACTTATTAGTGGGAACAGAAAAATCAGCATCAAAATAAAAACTTTACACTAACATCAAAAGATTCAGATTACATCTTTTGGAAATAAGAGCTTTTCTGATTTTGCCAATCTGTCTTTTGAGCCTTACTACAGGTGCTACATTAACCTACTGCCATTCAGAAATGTTAATCAACTGGAAAAAAAAAGTTTTTTGTGAATCTTATTTTGTATATACCTTTTGGGGAAGACGCGAGTGATTCCTCCATCAGTCGCAACAAATCTGGCAATAACACCCTGCCTGACAAGCAGGGAAAATGCAGCTATAAGAACATGGTAACAAAAACCTGAAATACGTTTTATGCATGCTTGACATTTACTGGTGATGTTGAAATATTTAAACCATCTGTATCGCCAAACAGCAAATACGACCGCTTTACTTACTGCAACTCATTCCGTTTCCAGATCTTGATCAGATCAGAGGTGATGCCGGCATCAAGGAGAAGCCGGTTTACAAGCTCCACATTACCTAAGCGGGAAAAAAGTAGATTACTTAAACCTAAAATTTTATAATTTAATATGAAATGACTGAATAATAATTACAGATATTGGAAAAAATAATGACATGGATTAAAAAAAAGAGGAGAGTGAGCTTAAACAGAACACAAACATTTTCTGCAATTTCCAGGAAACCAAAATAATTAAACCTCAGGACTAAAAACACCCAAAAGGCTCAAAAGGGAGCAAAGTCATAGGGAACCCCCCCCTCCACCGTTGCAATTCAAAATTCTGTGGGTGTAGGTGGTGAAGTGGTGCAGGTGTAAAGAATACTTTTGCAGACATCCAACAAGACCACATGACAAACATAAGAGGCGATAAAAGGGATTGCCCCTTTTTTGGCCGTTCCTGGCTCTTTGAACCCACCATCGACCCGCTCCAGTCCATAAACGTCAGGGTTCGCCGATACACCTCTGCCGCCGCCTCCCCCAGTCTTTATGGCACGCCTCACACATCAGACAGAACAGCTGGTGTAACACTTTGGTCCCCTCCGAGCCCACCATCCAGTGGTTTTCATTAGGGATTCTTTATTGAAGGCAGCCCAGGAATTCCTAATGTACTTCTTCGCCACTGCAGTGGCTTAACCGCGTAAAGCGTGTAACGATTCCTGAGCCGCCAATCCTCCACATGGGCCGCGCTCCTCTCCCTCCCTCGTGGTTCTCTGTGGACTCCATTAAACTAGCAGCTAATAACAGTGGAGGTAATAATTCAACTGGGTGAAAAGTTTTATTGGATTGATCATGTTGAGATGTTTGAAGTAAGTCCTTAAATGCAAACCATCAAATTAAACAATGGAACGCAATAAAAGAGCCCTTTTATAAATGTCCAGGGAACATTTTGCTTTGCTCAATGCGCCAACAAATGGGTAATTCATATCAATAAGAGTATGCCAGAAAGGGTAAAGATGGTAATGCGTTGGTCAGATGTCACGGAGAAGGTCCGTCGGACCTGATTTGTGTTTTATTGCTCTGCTCGCACTCTGGGCTGCATGTGTCCTGCTCTTTTTCACAAACACACAGTAATTGGATGAGGTCGAGCGGCTACAGGAGGGGTGTGGGAGGCATATAACTGGTGAATGGCGTGTGTGTGAGCGAGAAAGCCGGCGTGTGTGCGTGTGTGTCACAGCTAAGCCGATGTGCCTCACACATGTGCAGCCAGGCATGTGATGGTCAAATCTTTGGAGTTAGCATCAAATAGGTAACATGAAGGGAGGGGGTTCCACATTACAAAGCTTTGCCAGGTCATGCACACCAAACCATCCGGCCAAAGCTCAGTGGAATGACAGATTTGGGAGCATGGTCACTTAGAGAACTCACATTAAATGCATTAAATTAAAGAAAGGCAAAGATAAACTGACTGACTGCATTCCCAAGAACGGAGATAAGACTGTAGTTGTTGCCAAGACAGTCTCCACTGTGTGTATTTATGCAGATTAAATATATATTTGGTGTTTGAACTATTAAAATAGACAGTTGTAAAGGTTTTTATGGGGATTGTGGTCCCCAACAACCACAAATACCTTAATCTTTGGGAAGGCTTGTTTATAGTATCTCTCCATCCAATCTGATTGAGCTTAAACAACTTTACAAAGAGGATTAAAAAATACCTTATTACCTAGATGCAGAAAGCTAGTAGAGATGTACTGCAATGATTGCAACAAAAAGAGAGCCTACAAAAGCCCCTTCTCCATGGTCCACTCTCACTCTAGCCAGTAAATGTCTGGTTCCGTTCTAACCAAGTTGGACGCATCTCCATCGGCAGTGTGTCCCTCGCTATGTGGGCAAGAATGTGGAGGGCCGTGCACGCGGGGGCTATGGTTGAAGTTTCGATGATGTCATTTACTAAATTTTGTTGGCCTATCTATATGCTTGTTGATGTTGTACAATAAAGTGTGAAAAGGGTTCCTCGTGCAAGGCACTAGCATTGCTGAAAAGAGCACGATTACACTTACACATAGGGTTGTTTGGAGTCTTTGTGTCAATATAATTGTTGAAGTCCATCAGGTACTCTGTGTTGTTCGTTTCCTTGTCAGGCGGCTTCAGGTCTTTGCAGTACATCCTGAGGAAAACAGAATCAAATGTATAGGTATACTCAGTCAAAGCAGTCATGTTGGGAGTGAAAGTAGGATTTACATGCGTTACATGTAAACATACCTTGGTGCAATAAATGTATACCCATACTCATCAAACTTGTCTGCAAGCAGGCTCTCAGAAACTAGAGATAAGTGAATAAATATCACTTAGGTTAGTATAAAGCGGTTGTGATGACATCACTGGGAATAACGAAAAACGTAATACATTTTTAACAATCCTTTGCCAGTGAGCAGAAATCACACCTTCTTGGTAAAGAGATATTTGAAGAGCAACTCCATTAACATTTAAACAAAAACACATACGACAGTTTGCCCATTAATCAATTCCTACCACAATGTGGTACTTGGACGATGGCATTTTATTCCAACCTGCAGATCAGTTTATTTCGCAAAGTTGAAAAGTTTTGATAAGCTACATAATTACATTTTGTAATGTTTTTCAAAGCTTCATAAAAAGCTCCATTATTTATTAGAATAATGGAGATGGCATGAAACCAGCAGTCGATTGTAATGGTTAAAGAAACATTTTGTATTTTATTGAAATTTATTTAGTTCTCTGCCTTTGATAAACCTGCATGTTTCTATGCATAGTCAAACTTTACTTTGATATTTTCTAAATAGTTTGCCTTTTGGCATTTTGAATAAAAGTGTGTTTATATTTTGAGAAATGTTGTGCAGCTTTTCATGAAGCTATATTTCCAGTTTTGTGTAATGTTTTGACTCAAGAACTTGACTTTGACAGCCACCAATTTAAACTGATTTTCTGCTCTCTCCCTGCTGCTCAGAAATGTGATGCGGCTTTCATAAATACGATTTACCATAGGAATGCCATTTAAAGTTATTTTGGTTTGATTAGGGGGTCATAATTTGTAATGTTTTATTAGAATCAGCGGACCCAAGCTGGGATCAAAACCAAAACAAATAAACACAGGCATTAAGATTTCAAAAAATTTTGTTAACTTGAATTATTTGTAAGATTTTAACAGAACCTTTGACAGTTTCTCTCATTCAAATGTCATTCTGTAAAAAAAAAAAAAAAAAAAACCAAAACCTTTTATTTACATGGGTACAAAATGCTTTTTTTTATAAGGCAGTTATAAAAAAACTGCCTTATGAAATGAGGTGCAAATTAGTGAGATGGTGAAAATACCTCTTTGTAATCATGTTTTGTATACTAATGTGCCAGTCATTAAAAAATTATGGGTACAGTTTTACACACATGTGCTTAGGATTAAATCAGTAATGATGAGCAGTTAGGGAGGCTTATTAGATTTAAGAAAAAACAACATAATAGATTTTATTTGTCAGTGCACAACTTGAGCAACGTTAATTGATTAAAAAGCTAAAAATAAACATAAGATGATGAAATAATGTGACACAGCAAAGATTGGGAGAACAGACATGAAAGTAAAAAGAAAGGGTACTTGCCATCTTTCCCTGGAGTAGAAATAATCCCAGAGAAGAGAAGGTGAACAAACAGGAGGATCCCCCAAGGAGGTAATGATGAGAAGGAAAAGAAAGGGAGGGGAGAAAGACAGGGTGAAACCACAGAGGTCAAAGGTGACAATATTTTATTCACAGAGCGAGTCCTGAATAGAAATATTGCATTGCAAGCGGAAAATTTCAGGTCTTTGGATGCAGATGGTGCTGATGGGGAACACACAGAAAGGCTTAGACTGCGGTCAGAGGACGTGTTTCAGAACTCAAATTAGCATCTTTTTGATGAATTGATGAATCTCAGGAGTTACCAAACTTGTTTGAAGGATTTACTTTACTTTACTCGGATTTTATGTAATAGACTAAACCAAAGGCTCAAATAATAAGGTAGGAGGAAGAAGATACTTTTATTTTTTTAAGCATTTTGTGCAACTAAAAATGCAAAAAGTGAGACATGAATTTGTCCTCAACCCCCCTCAGTGTCTACTTCATGTTTTAGTAGTTCAAATACAGTATGCTTCAGATTTGGGACTGAAGCATACGCATGACACTTATAGTTTCCTTCTCCCTTACAATTATTTTGTATAAAAAAATTTCATATAATTCAAGGAAGTGTTCGCAATGTGACAAGGGTTAGAAATTCAAGGGTGCAGAACAGGAGGGAATTGGGATGTGACATTTCTTCTGGTTCAGTTGAGTTGTGATACTAAAGTTTTATTGTCAAAAAAAAAATGAATAAAACTTAAATATGAGCCAGGCTTCAGTTTCAGATGAGCTTCAAAGCACTATGCGCTCTGGAGGGTTTTGACTGAACGCCCACAAATACGAAAACTGATGACCCGGCATTCAGAGGGACAAACAGAACAGATCAAGCTTAGTGTGTAAAGAAGAGTCCTGCTTTTCATTAAGAGTAATTTACCAAAGTTGTAAAACATAAAATGAGTCAAAAAAGGAGAAACTGGAGAAAACTCCAATTTATACTCTGAGTACAGTCACGGCTTTCTCCTTTATGGCTTCACCTTTAAATAATGCAAACATCCTGTTCGTCTGTTCTTCCTGCTACAGTGGGCCGGTGCCAAAACCACATCTGAGGGCCATTGGAACAGTCAAAGCAGGTGGGGGAGTTAATACATACATGCGCTCACACACACCCAGACACACACCCACTGTCTGCAAAAAGGCTGGTGGGATGCCTTGCATGCAAAGAGCCGACTCTGGGTGAATTAATCTCGCTTGATTCATCGTGATAAAGTTGTCGTTAATTGGGGGGAAACAAACGGAGAACAAAACGCTTTGGTGTTTGAGTCTGCAAATTTACATCCAAAGTGTGTGGGTGATGAGAGAGAGCCGAGACAAGGATGGCTGTGGGGAAAAATACAGAAGGGGGATACTTGCCCAAAAATGCTGCGGAGGTTCCAAAACAGCAGGAAGGGTTAGGAGTTCAGAACAAAGAGGTTAAAAGATTGAGAAGAGAAAGGACGGAATTGGAGAGAGACAAAAAAACAGGGTTACACAATATTTTATTCAAATGCGCATTGAATAAGAATATTGTACGCAGAAGTTCGAAACAAAAAAAAACAAACAAAAAAAACTTTACAGTACATGTGGAAAAAGGATTAACTTCAGGTTAAATAATGAAATTACGTGTCAAATGAATTAAAAATATCTTCAAAAAGCTACTTATTAATTCAAAAAGTGAAACTCATTCAAAAACTGTTTACAAATGCAGGTGCCATTTATTTTCATTTGGATGTTTATGTCTTGCAGGTAGCCCAAATTTCATCTCTTGAGAAAAATTAAAATTTTACAGAAGACCAATAATAGTAGTAGTAATAATAATAATAATACATAGGGTAATTTTTTAAATAAGCTAGTTTTGTGTCCAAGCATAATGATGGAGTAGTACAGGGCAAACATTAGCAGTGAGAAGCAATAAAGAAGAAGTAAAAAAGTTTAGAGATTCATAAAAAGAAAAAAATATATACAAAATCTCTCAATAAATAACAAATAACAATTTGTAAAATTTATATAACATAAAAGGTTTCACTTTGTAAATTAAATCACTATGGCATGTTAACTTTTTGATATTTTAATGTATAGAGATGTATTTTGTTAAAAACATTTTCCTTTCTTCACCCAAAAAATGTATATTCGCATAATATCACAACATAAAATGCTGTGGAAATTCACTTGGAAAGCGTAGGGGCACATAAACTGGATACTGATTGCTTTAAGACAAACAGGAAAAGTTTCAATTTTCACAAATCGGTCAAGTTAAAACAAATTGGTGCCATTCAGAGGATGTAAAACAGACAGCTAAATTGTTTTTATACTCATTTTCTAGTTTGCACTTTAATAATGCAAAAGTGAATCTCAGATGTTTGAAGTTCTTTAAAGGTCTTCCAAGTTTTTCAGCCTGGTTGCAACTTTATTTAATAAAGCTGCCAGAAACAAAACATGATGACATGCTTTGTGGTAGATGGAGCAGCTTCAAGTGAGCTCGAAGCATCTGCCAACTGATATTATTTTTTTTGTTGTTTTTGCACACACACTGGGCACCTAAAGTGATTTTTTTCCAAACAGCTGGAAAGATGGCAAGGTTTGAGAAATGCATGCAAATTGAAATGCATCATTGTGGATGCAAATTCTAATAATCCAAAAAGAGAGAGAGAGAAAAAACAGAGCTCAACAAGGGCCAGTTGCATCTTAATCCAAAAATACAGAAATACACACCACATGGAAGAAATCAAAACATTGAGTAATACTTTAAGCTTTTCCAGACAGAAAAATTGACCTTTAAGAGAAGTTGTACATAAAAATCAAAACTATGCACATTATTTTAGTGAAAAAGACAACATCATTATTTTCTAATTAACCTCAACTTCCAAAGAAAAGAACTGACTTGTACACTACTTACAACATACATGGCTGATGCACATTTCCTTCCAGTTTTAAAGCTTAAATGCAAAACATTACTTATGAAGAAATAGAAGATGTTCCAACAGAGGCTAGAATATCTACTAAAAGATAGTTAGGTTGATTTAGACCGCTGGAAAGGAAATAAAAGTTTGTAATAACATTTGCTCTTGCTCAATTTTCTAATTCATGTTTATCCACACTTGGCCCTCATAGATAATATCTGCAAAAACAAAATTTCATTTTTCCACATGAGGTGAGAAAACTGAGGAAATGTCTATCATCCCATTCATTCACTGGGTGGTGTCCTTCCCTGGTTGTTAGGGAAGGACACCTACAGGGAATGCTGGGAAACTGCTGATTTATAAACAACCCTACATGGCAAAGACCAATCATGAGTTGCTATTAAAGAGGCAGATAAGTGACACAGAAAAGAATGGTTTTCTTATCATTTATGCAACAATGACTGAAGATTTTTGAAAATGATGCCGTGAAAAGAACATGTTTTTGGCTCAGTGTCGAAGGCACAATGATGCTGTTTTAACAGCAAGCATCTTCAGACAAATTACAAGCTGTATGTGGTCAGGTGACTTTGTTCAATGTGCCATTTGTTTATTCTAATGAACAACATGTTAGGCAAAGACTACAAGCCTGCATGGTGCGGGATGGGTTTTTACTTAGTGGATTAGTTCAAATATCTCAAAATCAGTTCCAAAGATGTGCATCAGATGGTGCCATAAAACCAGAAGTTACGGGCTTAGATTTTTCAGGAAGTTTTCTCAGTTGAGACAAAACATGTTTCTTCTCTGCTACAAGAACAGACATGGGATCACTCTCTCTTTAGATGTGATCTTGTTGGATATTTGTGATCCTACTTACTATGAAATTCCAAAGAAAGGAAAGTATTATAAAAAGATGAATACATTTTGAACCACATTACAGTTTCCATTTTTAAAATATTTCAATTTGTAAGTAAAAAGTATTAGCATTAAAAAAAAACGGGGTGTGCAAAGGCAAATATGTACAATTTTTGAGTTGCACTTGAAGGCCCACAGAAAATTCAGCCCAGTGGCAGCAAATGGCCCCCAACCCTGGACCACATTTTGTACAACCCTGAAGAGTCTGATTCTGAACATAGTCTATTACAAGCTGTCCTCTCCGAGATTTTACACTCCTCTTGCTCATGTAGGAGTATTAAAGTCTTTTTTTAAACACCTCTAGACATTGTTTTTGCAAATACAAATAGGGGCTTTTTACAGGAGGATCCCCTCATTTGTGCCCAATTCGGTTGATTAGGGTATACAAAGGAGCTGTGCTTAGGTGCATGAGAAAGTATCACGTTATACACCTGGATTTGTTTATGTGCATGCAGTTTTCTGAATTTTAGTGTACACAAGGTTTCAGGAAGGAATCCAAGCGACTCTTAGGACATGAGGCCCCTGGAAAATACTCAAGCCAAATTCCATACTTTTCCAGACAGTGTAGGAACTGCGTTATGTGTAGAAGGGGACAGGAGAGATCCCTGTCCTGATGTTTCCAGATATATATAAAAAAAAAACAGAAAAAAAACTTCCAACTCCACATCAGATAAGGGCATGTTTTGTTTCAGAAATACTAGTAACAACTGTTATAGCGTGGTGTAGATGTATAGGGTAGTCATGTTTTTTTTTTCAGAGCTCATTTATTGATGGACAGAATCCATGACAGCACTTAACTTCCACCAAGTATTGTTTATCTAACTTCTGTAAACATAAGTGTAATGATATAAGAGGCAGGGTTTTAGCTGTGATGTGAAAGTCAACTTACATTTTGCCTGGGTAATTGTGTCGCCTATGGTTGCACGGATGTAGTGCATGCTGTAGTTTGGCAGGACCAGGGCCAGGCTGGGACAAAAAAACAAACAAAATAAAAGCACCACTTTTAATCATTTTCAGCAAACTATCCAGTTCTCTCACCCTGTAATTACAGCATTGTTTAATGTGCTAACAGCATGTGATGTGCCTGTTTTTGCATGCACTCTCATTAAGCACAGAAGCATTTCGCCATCTTTAGCCATATTTTCCAAATCCAAAACAAACAGCAGGACTCACTGAATTTCAGATAATGTTTCTCATAATATACACTTAGGTAATATGGATAACCGAGATCTGCATGATTAATATCCTATAATAGGTTCTGTAGATTTTTAAGCCAATACGCAATTAACAGAACTCCTTTGCTGAACAGCGGTGATTGGGTGAAGAAATATCTGAAGAGATTTAACAGGAAATGAAGCAGGAAAATGCCCCTTGCGTCTGTATTCAAGTGCAACATTTTTTGACTACAGTGAGCCTAAACAGGACTGGGGAATGATCTGGCTTTTCACCAATCCTTCTAATAGCTTTTGGAGTGGTTAGTGATTTGCTGTGATGAAAAGTATGAACATCATACATGAGTCATAGGACTGCAGCTTCAATGAGGTTAAAACAAAAGAATCTTATGATGTAAGATATCAGTATATTTGAATATAAATGATAACATTATTTCAATAATTCAATTCAAAAGGAGTATCTCTTATGCAGATATATTACAGAATGTAATAAGAAGTTGAGTGGAAAGAAAAAGTATAGCAGAAAAAAGTGCAGAAGCAACAGGAGCAGCTGTAGTCCCGAGCGGCTTGTGGAGCAAAGTCCATATAAGAGTTTGGGAAAGATTCAGTTGCAGTCCACAAAGCGCGGACTGCAATTTTAACCACGGACTCAACAGCACACACAGACGTATCCAGGCAATGAGCTAGAACTGTGACATTATTTGTATCCTTGATGCCAGAAGCGTATCAGCTGCACAAAGGAGAAAAAGGGCCGGCGCTTAGCTCTGTGGACCAGAGCTCTAATTTTAGATAAATGTACTTTTGTACTTCATTGTGAAGATCAAGGTCCCAGACACTGGAAAAAGACTGAAGATGCACAGATCTGATCACACTGCCAAAGGTTATCAATACACACTTTAATAACCATGGTGTTATCTGACTGGCTCTCCTGACATACATTACATAGAAAAACTAAATATTGCATGAATTGAAATACAATAAGAGTTTATCTTTTTGATTTGAATTACTGAAATAAAAACAAAACAAAACAAAAAAACAACGTTTCGATTATATTCTAATGGAGAGACATAACAGTGGTTGTCCGGTAACAGAATAGAACCCAAAAATATTTTCTTTTTAATGTAGTGGTTAAAACTTCTACCCTTAAAATAGCCTAATTACTACTAAATATATTTAAGAAACCCTCTTTTTCTTCATTGTAGAAATTACTGTTAAAGATTGGTGATGTTTTATAATGACACATTTTGGTTGATCTACTTAATCAAGTATCATACTGGAGTAGAGAGTGTGCATGCAGATAATTTGAAGCTTTACCTGTAGTCTGTTCCCCTCACAGGAGCGAAAGTGTAGGTCCTCTCACCTTCGTCAATGTAGCGCTTAAATAATGATATTACTGTCAGTTCAAGAAGATTCCAAATAAAAATGGATAGAACCTCAAACAAAATCAATAAATTACCTCATCTTGAGATTTCACCAGTGTAGATATTGTGTAGTTTCCCGTTTTCCCATCAATCATTTTATTTCTCATCTGTGTACAAAACAACAACAAAAGAAACATAACACCAAATATATAAATCATATCACACCATCATATGGTTCCAGTTTGTGGAATCAAATTAGAAAACAGATCTGTGTGTCAGACCTCCACTTTGATGTCATTCTCCAACTCTGCATCCAGAAAGTCGAGTGTTACAGGTTCATCAAACTTGGCAGTCTGAGAGGAAATGCATAAAATTACTTCTGTCAGTTTGTCAAGTGTGAAAACAAAGTAGAAGGGGAAAAAATCCCTGAAAACATCAGTTACTAATCTGCTTCCAAAAGCAGGTTTTGATGCTTTGCAGCCCTAAAGAGGGAAATAATTAGGAAGAAAATCCAAGTCATATATCTGCAACGAATTTACCTAATAGCGCATTTACAAAAAGCATATTTCTCAAATGTCACGATAGAACATTTTGCCAAGCAAATAAATCTAATCCTGCAAGCAAATGATGGTTTCCCTGCAACACGTACAATTTTTTGCAAAAGTATTCATACCCGTTTTCACATTTTGTCACGTGATAATCACAAATTGCAATGCATTTTACTGAGATTTATAAATAAAAATAAATTGGTAAAATGAGACATTTGTATACAGCCCCCTCTTACTCTGATCTATCTAAATAAAAATAAGTGTTATCAATTGCTTTCAGTAACCACCTATTTAGTAAACATAATCCATCCGAGTGTGAGTCAGTCTTTGTATAAATACAGCTGCTCTGTGAAGGCCTCAGACTTCATAGAGAACATTAATGAACAAAGAGCAAAGAAAAGGCCAAGGAACACAACAGAGATGTCATGGGGAATGTTGTGAAGATGTTTATGGGCCAGGCAAGGAGATTATTATCAGGAGACTCATGGTAACGTCACTTTAAACACACAATCCCCACATAAAAAACATGACTGTGTACTCATGCTATGGGAATGTCATTATCAGCAGGGAAAGAGACTTTAATCATGACAAATATTAGAAAAACATCCGCATCAATGCCAATAATAGAGTAGATTAATAGTTTAGCAATCTGCCTAAATGATCAGCATTTCACAAAAAAACTAATCAGATCACTCTGAAGCAAATGTTCTTGTCAGTTTAAAATTCTACTTTTCAAATTTCCTGTAACAGCTAGCTGTGCCACAATGCTAATGTCGGTGTATACCTAGGCAGAAAAAGGAGAAGAGATTGATTTTTTTATTGTTGTCGTCCTCTACGACAGCACTTTAGCTAACATGTATGTCAACAGTTCCCGTTGAGCTGCCACTGCTGCCATCAGAAGTGAGGCTTCACAAGATCATTTTGAGGAAACTTCTGGAATGAGCCATGTTTGACCAACAATATAAGTAACAGACTTAAACAATAGATTTGATGTACAGTACAGACCAAAAGTTTGGACACACAATTGTGTCCAAACTTTTGGTCTGTACTGTATATTCTGTTATTATTAGTGTGAGCTACAAACCAGCAGAATCTTGGAAATGTTTTTTCTTTAAAGTCCTACAAAGCAGTGTGAAATAGTGAAAATATAAATTTTTTTCTCGACGTCTTCAGCATTCAAGGATTTCCACCCAGATGACTTATTGCAATGACATCGTCAAAAGGATTCATATGGCAGAAGTTTCAAACAGAAATGTACAGAAACATCTTACTCTACATGAGAAGATTACAAATTAATTACTGTCTACTTTAATGGCCAACTAACATTTACACAGTTTTGTCAAGCTGTTTTATTTTTTCAGAACAGCAATCATTTTTTTTTTAATAATTGTGAGATTTTGCTTACCAGCGGTTGAAGATTAGGGTGGAGCAACACATACCCATTTGGATCAATAGCAAAGTAGTAACCATTTGGACCAAACTAAAAAAAATTAAAAGAGAATTAGTGGGGGGAAAAATATCTCTGCATAAAGACTAAAATGAATAGAACAAGTTTGTCTGCAATAACATGAGCTCTTACTGTGAACCGAGGCGTAAGTCTCTTGATATCTTCTAAGGAGACATCAATAGCCATAACTCCCAGGATGAGCTGGTTTTGTGACTTCTGAGAGAAAAAGCACAGGAAAAACAGAGAGGATGTCAGCTGCAGAAAGAGAAACTGTAAGGCCCTCTTGTGAGTTCTGTTGCTTTTCCTGGATGAGTCAATTCCCTCTGTGGATTGTGAAGGATTTCAAGGAAATGGTTGCAATAGAAATCTGGACAGTTTCATTCCCAAAAGCTTCATGTGCTGCAGTGAGTCACAGACAAGGCATTTCCAGACTTGCTTGCAGTCGCACTGGAGGTAGGCTCCAAGTCCTTCGAGGTAGACATGCAGACTCATCTTGAAGCATTTAAGCTACCGGATCATTTCTCACTCTGATCTGCATGATTGATCTATTTCTGAATTCTGCTGTGTGACTTCCTACATTCTCTTCTTGTGGAGAGCTTTGGGGGACCTCTGCATCAACAGAGGAAACAAGGCAAAACCACAAGAAGATAAAAAAGATCAAAGATGAAAGCAAGTGTTCATGTTGAAGGTTTATCTTTTGATCTTTTTAACATTTAGCATATTATTGCATCTCTGAAAGCCACAAACCTTTTAATCTATGAAATCAAAGTGTGAGACAGTCAAAAGCAGACGGAACGTGTTGGTAAAGATGCCAGAACGAGATATTGTTATTAATTATTAGCACTTACAGCCCTATGCAAGAACAAAAACGTTGGGGAGGTTGAAAAGTGACTTAACTAAAAATGTATTTTGTGGGCGTGCCGTGGTGGCGTAGGGGTTAGCACGACCCACGTTTGGAGGCCTCGAGTCCTCAAGGTCTCACCTTTGTCCGCCGCGGGTTCGACTCCCGGACCCGGCGACATTTGCCGCATGTCTCCCCCCCCCGCCCTTCTCCCCCCTTCCTGTCAGCCTACTTTCGTGTAAGAGACACTAGAGCCCACAAAAAGACCCCTGGAGGGGTAAAAAAAAAAGGAAAAAAAAGTATTTTATGGATACCTTTGAGCCTGTGTCAGTCTTGTTGAAGACGGGCAGTGTTCCGGTGATTACAAGACCCAGCTCCTGAAAGACAGAACATAACACACAGAGAACATGGTTGTAAAACCTGTGTAGAGTTATGCCCATTACAGGGGCTTGCAAATTTATTCAACCATCCCAAACTCGAATACTTAGTCAGACTACAACCACAAATATATGGATGGTACAGTGTTGTGTTATTTTACCATTTTAAATCTACCTAATCTATTTAAATTGCAATATGAATCCACATCCAGGTAACTTTGTTGAAATTTTGTAGAACCTTCTTTTGATGCAATAACAGTAAAAGTTCTTTTTGATCTGTTTCTACAAGTGTTGCAAACTAAGTTAATTTTAGTCAGATTGGTTAGAAAGCATCTGTGACAATCCATACCTTATCCCTAATTGTCAGTTGGATTTATGACTGGAACTTTGACTGGGCAATTCTAACGAATGATTATGCTTCGATCTAACCAAAATAATTTTACTGTACTGTACCTTACATCCATTTTCCTGACATAAAGTGAATTTCTGTCTCAATGTATACTCTACATGGATAGTGGAAAAGTGCAAATCAGACTTATTTTTTCACATCACTTTACACCATGGATGGTGCATTGTTCTCCGTGAGATGTTCAACACTTGAAAAATTGCTTTATGAACAAACTGATTTTAACTTCTCCATAGTTTGGTCCTTTGATGATGATAGTTTATTTACTGATGCGCTCAAATAAACATTGGTTACACTGGATTTGATCTCAGAGTGAAGGAGGCTGAATGTAAAAGTTCATCACACCTCAAATAACATTTCTATTTATACAACGATGTTTCAACAGCACATGTAATTTGCTTCAATACATTTTAAGTTTGTAATTACTGTTTCTAATTAATACAAAACCATTTACAGATATAGATGTAATAAAAATTTGCAGGAGACTACTTGCAATTTTCTTCAAAAAAACCTGATTAAATGGCTACTTTTTTTTTTAAAGACATTTTTGGTCCTGAGAAAGTTGATGCAATTTCCCAAATGGACAGTCTCCGATCAAATCCAACTTCTTTTATCAGTCTGGTTTCTTATCTGAAGTCGCCTGGCAGTAAATCTTGACAGAAACATAAACAACAAAGAAAAGGCAACACTTGGGAATACAGTTCATCTGTCATTGTGCAAAAACAAGATAACATGACAGCAAATAACTAAACAAGACTTCAACAGCACATGAAACAATACATGAAACAAATTATTCCGGGTCCACACGGTAAATAGCATACGTTTTTCACCCTTGTAAATGTGATGGTGTCACCTCTCCCCAGCAGAACATACCAGTGCATCTAGGTAGACATTTGTCCACTGGACTTGCTTACTGGCCTTTCGGCCTCTCTTGGGCCCGCTGTCAGCTTTGACCATTGGCCGACCCAAAACGTCCAAGTACTCCTGCCAAGATGATCAGAAACTTATTTTGCAACCTGTACATCGAGAGTTCTACCACCAGGGGGCAACATAAGCAGCAAATTGGAAATTGGAGTTTATGGATGAGAAGTAATGAGAACACCAAGTACAATTACTAAAATGTGTTTTTATGACTGTGTTTACCTGAGTGTTCAGCCGAATGGCCCCAATAGATGGAATCTCATAGTAATAACCTGAGGGAGAGAAATGGATTTATTAGACAAGATCCTATAGAACATTGATTTCTTTTAATTCCTACTACAGAAATCAACTCTTCACTCAGTTCTCCAAAATGTATTGGTAAACTTGGCAAAAATCAAAACAAAAAATTCAAAATATTCAGTGCAGCAAACACACATTATAAAATTGTGTGAAAATACCCTTAATTTCTGCACATCATTTCAAATTGATAAAAACATCAACAATAGTGTTTTTTGGCATTAATGTGCAAGTAAATGGCTTGTACTTGTATAGCGCTTCATCAAGACCATAAAACGTTAAAGTGCTTTACACTACATTTAGTCATTCATCCACTCACACACACACACACACACTGGCTACTACTGGATAGTAGCCACAGCTGCCTTGGGGCCATCTGACAGAATGTGCCCCACAGATGGAACACTGAACTTCCTCATTAAAGGAATTGCAACAGAGGCAGCTTTTAATTCATCCTTTATTCATTGTTTTAGTTGTTAAAATGTTTTTGACACCTAATAATTACAGTGTTCCCTGGATACATGGCCCATTTCGCCATGTATCCATTTTCGCTTACATGGCTAAACAACAACCAGTTATTATGTCATAATACAACACACATTGATCAGGTTGGCAGGAAAGGTAAAAGAAAAACAAACTCAAAACCCACAGCTCATTTTCAGAATAAAATCTCCCTGACAACCATTAGATATTCCATTTGTGTCAACCAGCTGCTCACCTGCCATGGCAGCCAAAGCCTTTTCTTTTCCGTGTTATTACAAACGCAAATATTGATTTAATTTATACTGTGATGGTTTATTCCGATGAGACAATGATTGACCTTTTTTTCAACAAACACTAAAGCTGAGTTTGACATGAAACAAAAGAATGATTATGTGGAAAAGCACCTTTTACATTAGGTGGTGTATAATTCAAAAGCTCTGGAAAAAAATTTAAAAAACACACAGCACCAAACCCTATTTAAAACCTCATGGTTATTCCACCAAATATTGATTTCTGAACTCTTCCCGAGTTAAAACACTAGCATTGTTTTTCTAAATTAATATGCACTTGATTTTTTGCTTTATTATTTTGACCATTTCTCATTTTCTGCAAATAAATACTAAATTTTTGCTTGGATTTTTGGAGACATGTAGACATGAATCAGTAGTTTATAGAATAAGAAAATGTTAATTTTACTTAAACATGCACCTATAAAAAGTAAAATCAGAGAAACTGATAATTGTAAGTGTTCTCTTAAGTTTTTCCAGAGCTGCATATAGCACAAACCGCTATGGACTTTCATGTTTGTTATTAAATGAGGGCGTTCACCTAATAACTACAAATCCAATTATATTTCGTACCTTTATTATTGCAGGCCATCCACTGTATTGGGCCTTTGTCGTAGCTGTGCTGGCCTACGGAGAAAGTAAAGATGCGCACCTGTAAAGGAAAGTAAGTGCAATAAGATTAAACAAAAAATGCAGAAAGAGGAACAAATATTAACAACTATGTTGCAGCTGAATATAAAGTCCTACCTCTTGCTTTGGGTTGTATTTTTGAAAGATTTCCTCAGCCCTCTCCTCTCCTCCATCAGTGAACAGCATTATAATCTTGTTGCAGTCGGCCCTCGACACATTGGTCTGGTTTACACAGAAGCAAGGACTTTTAACTTTACTAACAACAGCTGCTGGATTAATGCTTGTGAAAAGAAACAAATGGTGCATTATGAGTGCAATATCTGAAAAAACCAGCGGAGGGTGGCATATGCTCACTCTCAGAATATTTAAGAGCTATTGGTGATTATCCAACTTTTTACAGACAATTCTTGAAGTTGAGTGGATATGAGCTCTTACATATTACAAAGATTTACATATACAAAAAGTATAATTAGTGTACACACAAGTTTTTTTTGTGATGCAAAAATAGAAACCGAGATCAATACTGACATTTTTAGCATCAGTGTGACAAACAACCAATCAGACTCAACCAAAAAATAAATGGACTGTTTAGGGGTAAAGATAAAAACATACACACAAGGGGATGTTACTGTGTTTATAATTACATTTAAACTCAAGTTACGCAGTCAGCACACAGCTGCTATCATTTAAAGTGCTTCTTATTAACTCAAAGTTCAGATGTTTGAATAGGTTTTGTCTGGTGTTTTCTTTGTACCACCTTTAAATAAAATCCAGGAGGTTCCGCAGTATGTACACCGACCTGAATCAAACAAATGAGTCATTAGCAGGCCTCTACAGAAGTTAAAGACGTCCTGAGAAGGTTAAGTGAGCCATTTATTCAGCATAAGAGGTGTGGGACACTTACCCTTGAAGAATTAAGTTGGCCATCTATGCAGGGGAGTGCAAAGCCACATAATCCTAACATTTTATTACTTTCCATTTGTTTTTCAATAGAGTTGAACGGGTTAGAGTTCACACTGAGGGTGGAAAAAAGTTCTGAGCTGATTTATCCTGGTTTCATTTTATTTTCTCAAAAAAACTTGCCATTTTAACAAAGGTGTGCAGACATTTCAGATTCACAGCATGTCATCAGTTTCTTCAGGTTAATATGGGCTACATAAAATAAAAACGAGAATTGTTACCATGACCTCAATATGGAATTTAAATACAGTCCATACACTCTTTACCTGTGCAAGCTGTTCAAAGGCGAGTTCAAAGCCACTTGTGTAGTTGGTGATGCCCTCGGCTTTGAGTCTGTGCACTGCCTCCTTCAGGACCCTTTTGTTCCTCACATTGGCCTGCACCAGGTTCTGAAAGCATGCTGCAGGCCTGGCGGTTTTGTTGAACTGGGGGGATAAGGTAAGGAGGGTTGACGGGAAGAACAGGGAAGGCACTTGCACATATTTTCTAATAAATATGTGGGTTTATTTATTGCAAACTGTTGCAGTGTTCCTTAAAACACGCATGTTAAACTATGAAGTAGAAGATTTAAGTGACATTTAAAAATAAAATGCAACTGTAGACAACTGTGTTAGAGAGATCAACACAAATTGTCATTTGCAAACAGAAAGACGATAAGGTTGAATGCAATCAAACTTCACACACCGAAGGAAGCTACATTAACACAAGGATGGAAACGTAGGAGAGACGAAGGGGATGAGAAAACAGTGGCACATGGAGGAAAAAAAAAAAAGAGCAAAAACAAAGAGAGCTTAAGTCCAGAAAGATTATTTATCAAGTCACAACTACACATAAAGTAACTTCAGGTAGATCCTGGTGAATAGCTCTCGTGGAGGAACAGATGGAAGTGAATCAATCTACACACAAACACACACATCATCTATAAAAGGGCTGGGCCATGGCTCATTAGTACTCAGCATCTGCTTTGGGGCTCTTTTGAACACAGCTCCCAATCATCATCATGGTCCAAACATAGCATAACAAATTATAGCATCAATAACATCCACGAGTGAGTATTTCTGCACATAGGATGAAAATATTGACTCAGGAAACAGGAATAGAATATTTTTTTATACGGATATACATCTCTTTCCTTCCCCCTCAGATAAAACCCCATTAAAATAATTTTTTTTTAATCATACAGCTTTGCAGTTAGAATGTGTCAAAATGGAAAAACTTTCAAGAATATTAACTGTTCAAGGCATCATATTTCCTTTGAGTAGTATTCTTTATTATTTGCAAATCTTGCCTTCTAATGACAACCAAACCATAATTATCAATTGGTAATTATGGTAATTATTATTACTATAATAATTACCATAATTATTGTGGTAATCAATTGATAATTGATAATTATGGTTCTGGTATTCAAATCTATTCAGTACTTTAAAATTATTTTACTGTAAAGGTTGACTGAAATGGGATATATAATTGATATTGCAGAACAAGATAAAAATAGGGTTTGTTTTATTAATGTACGACCCAGTGTGGGGGCATGCTCAGTCATAGAAACAGAAATCAGAGCTCAGAGCAAACCAAAGTCTATAAAGCATTATGTCAAAAACCATACTACTGAACCTCCGCACCCGCCCAAAACAAATGCACACCAGTGCATCTAATAAGGGAAGTGAAACAGAATGTTATTTATGGCTAATTTGGAAAGCAAAGTAATTTATATTCCCAGCCATGAGGAGAGACTGCAGGGAGGACAAAGTAGAAGCAATTAGGATAAAGGAGACGCTGGACAGAGGAAAGTCAGATCCAAGTACACAACGCATTCTGAGCCAAGAAACTGGAGGGATGCATTAAGCTGAGAAGCTGCATGCTTTGACACGTGACCCAGAAAATGACTACACTCTGATGGAACATCTTAAGCTAAAAAATATCCCTTCATTTTTTCCGGATGTTTTCTGTTAAGATACAGTATGATGAAATGGCTGAATTGTCTACTATGAATCCACTATAAATAGTTGAATGTATGTAAGCAATTCCTTAGTAATTGAGATTTTTTTTAGAATCTTATGATTGTTGATACCCAATAAGTCATCGTCTTCATAGGTAATGAACATTTAAGCAAGAAAGGGTCTGATAGTTACAAAAGTATCTTTGATTAGTTTGTGGTAGTTTTAGAAAGGAGACGATTATATCAATTTATCAATAATTAGAAACACAAAAAATTAACCTCAAACCACCTCTAAGTATGCTACTAAATGAATTACTTTATGAAAAGCTTTTATACTCGTGTGGAAAAGCTCTTAAAAACAAAAGCTGCAGACACAGTATTACACCAGAGCAATACACTTTTTATACTAACCCACATTAGCAACAGTAATGGGAGCCCATGTTTTGGACACTCTGTGGATTTCAGTAGTAATCCCATTCAGTACGATTGCCTCTCATTCACCTCGGCAATGCCCCGTAAACATCCTGAACTGGAGGAAAACACTCACCCTCTGAACCGTTATTTTTCTTTGTGAAAGTAATAAACCTCGGGTGCAGAAATGCTTTAAACTGGCAGTCACTGGAGCTGTAAACTGTGATGGATGAAGGCTTCCTCCGCCCTAATGCCAGGAGACCTTTGGTACTCGAGATTTCTATCAAATCTCAATTTGGCAAGGAAGACATTTTCTATTCCATCCCACAGAGTTAGAAATGTGGCAAAAGAACGCAGCGAAGATTCATTTGTCGAAGGTTTCATGTTGCATCTCATGGCTCGAACTTGAGAATTCGTTTTCAAACATACTTGGGTGTCCTTGCTCTATTCTCTGATAAAATTTATAATTTATGGAAATGTGCTTGCCTTAATCAAGTTCAAAGATAACTTGATTACTCAAGTTATCTTTGAAATTTGTAAGAATGTAAATACTTTGTCATAGCACTGTATCATGATTATCCATTAAATCAGTGAGTTGAATAAAACTGCTTAAGCAATTATTTCCAATCTGGACTCCAGCACCTGTATAACAAAAGTGAATACTCACAGACACTACGTTTACGAAGTCATCATCGGAGAGGGTCTCCAGCATCCAGCTGACTGAGGTTTTGATCAGTTTCAGGGTGAGGCCTGATACACTTCCACTCCTGAAGTGTCAAAAATGGGTTTTAGAATTACTCAACCATCACAGTCAATGACTGAAACACAGACATTGTCACTGTAATTTTATTCTATGCAAATATTACTAAATCAACAAGTAACCCAAAAATGTCGACAGTCATTGTAAAGATTTGAAAAAAGTATTGGAATGTATAACTTTTAGATTGCTATGCCTTTTCTTGGTACAAACAAAAGGTTGTAAAAGAGCCAATTTTTGTACGGTAATGTAGAGTCAGAGCAATGATTAAAATTGTATCAACTGGAACAGTGAAAAACAATTCTAGATAACGGGCTTTAATTTCTCATGGCCCCACATACCATGAGAAAGCTTATGAAGGATTTATTTTTTTTGGCTCAGAGTACCTATTGGAGAACTAGAGCAATATGGCATTTTGGTTTCACCATATCTCCATGAGAAAAAAGTGTTTTAAGGCGTTTGAACATGTCTTTGTCCAGGGACATTAATAAATGAATTATTACATAGCAAGAAAAAAATGCCTCCAAGATTAATGCTGCTAGCATAAAAGTTAGTAAGAATTCATCTTCCCAGTGCACAGTACTTGGTACTTTACATTTGGAGTTTAACATAGGGTGAGAAGTTCAGGCTTTTAGGCAATGAGAGGAGCCAGTTGAGGTGGCTCAGGTATCCTCCTGGATGTCTTCCTGGTGAGGTGTCTGGCCACGTCCCCCCAGGAAAAGACCCAGAGGAGCCCAGGACACCCTGGAGGGACTATGTTTCTCTGTTGACCTGGAAACGCTTGGAGAGCTGCCTGAAGTGGCTGAAGAGAGGGAAGACTGGGCCACTGCTTCAGCTGCTGTCTCAGTGACCCAGCCTCAAACTAAGTGGAAGATAATGGATGGATGCTCCTCATACATGCTTGTCCATTGTCTTCCCATAGCAGACAGTATAGGCATTTTGTTTAGCTTAGCTAAACTGGGCTGCAGCAAAATTAACTCAGCAAAAAGAGTTAGATGCCCCTGATTTCCTACAGAGAATTAATATTCCCAATTTATTTCATTATAGAGAAATTTAAAAGTTGAATTCTCCATTTCTCGTTTCTCAATCAGTGTTAAAAACAGTCCTAAATGACTAATTCAATCAGGTTTCTACACAAACAAGTACATATTTTGTTAGCCGAAAAGAGGTGAGGGATAATGATTTCAATATGCGAACATAATTATCATAATATGTCAAAAATTCAATCTTAAATTTTCACTCTTTCAAAGTTAATTCTTGAAAGTGTATCTTCCTCAAACATGACAGAATTTGTGCTGGAATGTCTTGATGTGAGAGAACTATTGTCATATCTGGTAACGCTCCAGGAGTCCCTTATGGACCTCGCAGTTATTCTAAACTCAAAGTTTTCCAGTCTTAAATCATTGTAGGGAACAACTGGACTGTAAATAATAAGGTTGGCCAGTGCACTGACTGCTTTTTGTTAGTCAGTGTCACACATGAGCGCAGCCCGGCAGCGCCCAGCGGGATGAGGCCAGTCACAGAGTTAGCATCAGGGCCTCCTGGCGTGCAAAAGCAAATCCAATCTGACTGTAATGTATGAATCATAAGGATGTCACTCACGCATCCACTAGGATCAGCATGTCCTTGGGTGACGCCGCCCCCTGAATGTACCTGGTGAGTAATACCAGAAACACACAGACAGATTGTACATATGGAGCACACGTACACACAGAAAACATTGAAATACTTATTCTCAGAGAAGTAAAGCTTCACCAAAACCCACTGCTAGAATGCACACTACCAGAAAAACAGTTGCTGAATTTTAAAGTCACCTATTTTCTTAACTAACTAATGTTTGAACATATTAACATGAGACTCAACCAACTCACCAAGGTCGCCTGCGTACGTCATACAGGTCAATTTTGTCAGGTGAACTTCTCTTGTCGTTCCAGGGGGAAGCTGCATGCCGGCAGAGCAATGTGTTTACAACAAGTTCTCCAGACCCAACCAAAGAGACTGTATTTGTCAACATGCATAAACTAAACAAAACATAAATATACACAATATGAAGTATTATTTTACTCTCTTTGAAACGGGCACATTTTCTTCCATGTTTTTTTCATTGGACAGAAAAATGTCTAGTATCAGAGAGATACAAAAATATATTTGCATCAAGCTTAAGCCATTTTTGAAGCAAGATGAGATAATCTTGTGTCCTGACTCAAATGTTAGAATTATCTCCTCCGGCGGTCACAGAGTCCTGCAGCAGCCTGCTAATGACACATTTATTCACATCAGGTGTGCTCAGCATTTAGATCTCCATGTGCCAAACACAAACTGTGTAGTTGAAACATAAGCGAGGGCATAAAAAGTTTTTAATAAGGTTAAAAACACACTTTACGATTCAGTCTCATTCCCTTTTCTGGCAAGTTGTATGTAATTTTTGTTTGCTACCAGACATTGTGGGGACTGCCAGTAAAAATTCCAAATTTTAAGGTTTCAAACTGACGAACTGCATTAACCAAAATGTCATGTCGTTGATGTACAACTTTTACACGCAGTCTTTCATTTACTCGTCAATTAAGTTCAAAACTGCCCATTTCATACTTAGTTCTGTTTTTTGTAGTTTTGAAGCAAAGCTTAGCTGATACAGATTTCTCAAGGAACAGCATTCAAAATATTTTTTTCTCGTCTTCCTATTGTGGGTGGTTATTGATTATTTGTATTAGAAGCAGCCCATTGTTAATGAAATTCTGTTTGTGTCGAGATTCATCAACCTGGAGTAATGGGGGCTCACCTGGGTAATACCGAGCCAGTCCAGTAGCGGAGCCGAAAACCTGCCAGAGCAGTGAGGGATCATCCTCTTTGTTTTGTCGGAAAACATCCTCCAACTCGTCTGTCCAGTTCAGCTCATTCAAAATGATGGTGGCTAGGAGAAGAAAACGGATTAAATAAATCACCTTTAGGGAAGAATTAAATTAGTGTGCTTAGATTTCTATGAAAAAAGTATCCTCTAAATAAAATCTCTAAACAGAATAACTAAAAGCAGAAGGAATGATTTGATGCCCACATAAAAATAAAAAAAATATATACAGCTTGTGCAGTGTTACGTTACTGATGGCGACTGCTGGGAGAATAGAGCGGTCTCGCGGCTATTCAAACTGACATAAGTCTCCTATGATGATATATTTTTTAAAACTGCTCTAAAAACATCAACTTCTGCAACAGCAGAAAGTGGCCAAAACATGAGATTCAGAATAATTACAACTGACATTTCTGGAAGTAGATAAAATCTGCTGAGTACTCCATAGCCAGAAGCACACAGTGCTTTTCTGCTTTTCCCCAGAAACTCATAATACTTATTGCTCTAAATGCGTAGCTTGTTTTTTTCAACTATTATCACTGTAAACTTAGTTTGGTAAAAACCAGCCCTGACAAATCAAGCTCAATGGGAGAAATCCCAGACGAAGCACTGAACCCAGATGGAAATCGAAAAAGGCAATGATCAGGCTACTGCAAACTACCAGGAAGAGCAGACTGAAAGTCAAAATGAGGTTTTGAACGGCTTGTTTAAGTATCTCGAGAGGGGTCTTATGTGGGTCAAAGTACAATTGGAATAAGACATAAAATATATTTTTTGCAACAGGGTACTTTAAGACAAAAACATGTGAGAGACTTTGATGTGATTCAACTAACTTCATATTGCAAGATAATTCACCAGAAAAAAGCCTCAAGAAAAAATACAAATATTGAGAAAAATCTAATAAAACCCTTAGCATTTGAGCACCACTGTTTATTTTGTTCAATTATTAGCCAAATGTCCAAATACAGTAGGATATTTGGGAGCACAGTGCATTTTAGTCAAATCAGTTCATCAGCTGTTTTTTCTTTAATGGCAAACAAAGCAAATGTGAAAAATTCTTAAAACAAAATAGAATAAAAAAATATAACAATTCAATGATACGAAGTATGTAATCCTAGAAAAAGTTAAGGATTCCACCAGCTGAAAGCAGAAAGTGGTGTAGCACTCTCGTGGAGTGTTCCTGATGGTGGAAGTTTAAAAAAAACAACAACATTTTGAGTTTGTGAGGATGTTCAGCGCTCCATTCCTGCTCCCCAATTTTACAACATAATCAGGTTTCCACTGCTGCTGATACAGTGTCATGCTTCGCCTGACAATGGTATCTGCTGGGCCCCCTATCATAATCCCAATCAGCCCATCAGAGATCTGCACTCTGGATCTTGCAAAGTTAAAGCACTGCATGTTTGCAAGCTGAGGTTGTAAATTTTAAGAGTGCTTCAGTGGAATAAGTAACATAAATTTGCCAAATTAAACATTGTTTCCTTTTAAAATCCTATACTCCACGTCAAACAGTGTTCAAATTGTTTGCCTTTACAATCCTATCACCTGACTTTGTGTTCTGCTCTCCTGCTCTCCATGGCTTTTCACTATCCCTTTAACCTTAGTTAGGGTTTTCCCCCCCACAATGCAAGTCAGGGATGGACTTTAGCCAATACATGAGAAGTTTTTGTGAATCAAATTGTGTCCCAATTGTAAGCGGTAAAAAAAATTTTCAGGTCTAACAACCTGATACTCCCCGAGTCTGGATTCTATTGGATTAGTTCTGCTGGTACAACTGACACCACTTACTAGACGCGTCTGTCCAAATAAAGCCCTAAAAAAAGAAGCAATAGTATGTTTTCATTTTCAGGAAAAGCTGAAACCATTGCAAAAGAAATATATGTTTTTATTGGTCTCCAACTAGAATTTAAATATAGACATCTGTCACAAACACACGAGAGTAATAGAGCAGGTTAACATGCAGAGCTGAGCCCTTAACTTCTATGTTGCGGGGTTCTAATCCCAGCTGAATGACGGAACAAATCACAGTTTTGGTGTAAAAAGATCCATCTGTGAAGTGACGTGCCTGTTACTTGCTCGAGGTCACTGTGGCGAGAGGAAGAGAGGTGTCACCACAGCGATGTAAGCACTGGTCGGCTCTACTTGTCAGCCGTGGCATCATTTCCCGAGGGACTTCAGAGGGTAACACGTGCGGTTTTCAGTGTTTGCATACTCAGAGCGACAAGCGTGGATCAGTGTCTCTCAGAAAATATGGCTCAGAGTAAAAGGGTTTTTTTCCTTCTAGATGTGAAAAATATGTCAAGTCACGGCTTAATATACAATTTTTTTTTTTACACATGTATTTTGGCGTGAGTGTCTTTTTGCTTGGGTGAGATGGGAGAAAAGAAAACAATAAGGCAACGTTGGAAAAACAAGGAAATGAAGCCTTATGTATGACAGACAGCTAACAAAGGAATATACAGCAGATGTAATCCAATGATTGAGCTTTTTTAGGAATAGGCATTTGTAGAAACAAACGCAAACAAATTTGTTCCTACCAACTGTCACCATGTTGCTGAGGTAGAGGGAGTGCAAAGCAACTCTTAGGGTTTTCATTAAAAGGAACAGAGGAATTGACTTAAAAAAGATTAAATTCATCAGTCAAGAAGACATGGGAACATGTTTGGAGAAAAACATGATTCCAGCAGTAAATTAGAAGGCATTGGGAGTGGGAAGTGAAACTGTGAGGGAACTCTGCTCTGTGCCATGAAGTTGACTCTGCTGTTCCCTTCCATCAGCTAACTGGTAGTTGACTCTGCTGGTGCACTTGAAAGTAATAACATGGTTGAAGAACTGGTGGTGAAAACCTGTAATCACTGAATCAGAAAGGGTCTTCTATTCAAAGATACCTTTCTACTTTGCAACTTCTGAAGCTGAGAAATTAAGCTAACATGGAAAACGACTAAGCTACTTAAGGCTGCCTCAACATCTTACTTGATGACCTATGATGCCTAATCTCAATGTAAATATTTAACATTTAAAACATTTTACAAAACGTTCTTGGTTGTAGTGATTATTCTAGTTGGACAGAATGTTTTGCTTTATTTCGGCATCTAGAAAATAAGTAAATTTGGTTTTGAAACTCACATTCACATCATAGCCATAAATGTCCATGTATTCTTTTGGACTTTTGTGTAACAATCACCACAAGCATTAACAAGAAAAACAAATCTAAAAAGTGTGGCATGAACTTGTAGTCTGTCTATTCAATATGTGAACAAAAGAAGCATCCATGATGAAGACAAACGACCACAGTAAATAGGTCAGTGAGAATGTTATGACATTTAGAGGAGAACTGGTGTATGCAACTATAATCCAAGCTTTGAATGTCTCACTCAGTTGTGTTTAAGCGATATTCCAAATTGGAAAGACCGTGGCATAACTTAAAACCCACTAAAACATGGCAGCCTACCTAAACTAACAAGTAGAGTGAGAAGAGCCTCCCTAAAAGCAGATGAGAGACCCAGGGTGACTCTTTGGGAGGCTGTAGAAATAGGAAGAGACTGTAAGAAATAAAAGGAATGGTATGTCCCGCCACTTATTTTCTCCCACATGAGATAGGGGCTTGAGGTCACAAAACAGATAAGGACAGACATCTTCTGTCTCCCTATGTACTTGATTTATAGAAGAGGTGAAATCAGATTAGGAGACAACTGTCTGGGAGCCTCCTCGCATCCAAATGGGACCCCCACTTAGCCGATTAGAACATCACGGGCAGGCATCCAACTCCTCGCAAGGGACACAAGTTATAGATGTAATGACAGTGAGACAAGGATGGAGAAGGAAGGATAGGAAGATGGATTTAAGTGCACCTCAGAGTTTGGCTGCAAGCTTTATAAATGAAATAGGATGTGTATAAAGTGGCACAAGGGTGCGAGTAGAAAAGAAAATCCATTTGTAAGCTGTGAGCTTTGCCAAAAGGACTTTGGCAATAACACAATCGCAGACACACACACACACACACACGCCCAGTCACAGTATCTCAGCGCATCACAGTGTGTGCATGTCTAGGGCTGACAGGTGTCACACAGCGTAGATGCAAACGGGCATCAGACGAGTCTCGGATCTCCTGCCAAGGCCACAACATTCCCCTTTCATCTCCTCTCATCGTTTCCACACTGCTTTGCCTAATGAGCGAGAAGACATGCATATGCAGCCACGAGATCCCTATACGGCGCAATATGTGCACGTGACGTGACACACACACACGCACGCGCGCAAACTCTCACACCGCAAGTGTTTCCAGCTCTCCCTCGATCACAATCATCCATGCAGACAGGCTGATTCATCCGTGGTTTAAGTGTGCGAACACAAACACTAGATAATTCCCAGTCTGACCACCCACACTGGATCAGCACAGAGAATAGATTCCAATCATGTGGGGGAGAAAGACAGTAGCAGATTTGCCACCAGGAAGCAACATTTATTATGCCTAATGAAATGGAGCTAAGGTTAAGGGAAACCAATATGAGATCAACTCTTTTGGCTCTGCAGAAAGTCTTCTCTAACATAAAAGCAGTGGATTATACAGCTTTCCTACAGCATCATAAAAAGCAAAAGGGACGCCAGCCTCGTCTAGACCGAGTCCCATAATCAAGTTACAACCGACTCTCCTCACGCCAGAGAGGCGCATCTGGGCGTGTCCAAGTCTCTGCTTTTCCTTCAACCAAGATGCCCATTACCATGGCAACTCTGAATGTACTGGCCAGCCGGAGAGGCAGCAGAGTGGGAGCTGGTCATCATTTCAAGAGCTGGGAGTTGCTATACCCATAACAACTTTACAACTGGGCTAACAAGAACTTCATCCAAATCTAGGCTGTGAGCGGGCAAAGAGCAAATTACTGACACAGGTGTTCACATTGCAGGTGGACAACTTAGGAGCAGAGGCCTTCATCGGCCGCAGAGACATAGACCAACTTAATCCGAACTTCATTAGAGACAAAACTTGTCAAAGTAGACATTCTAAAAAAAAAAACTAACAAACAAAAAAACAGCTTTAGCACTGCTAAAGTTTCTTACTCATGGTTTTTGTTTACATGCAAACTGGCTCTAATACAGCAAAACAAGTGGACACTGGAGGAGATAGACAAGAAGCAGTTAAATTAAAAACACTTATAGGAAACATCAAAAGTTATCAGTTCTTTCACCCACAGAGTGATCCTTTTGTGGGTGTTTTGTTGTTGTTGTGCAACCATTTTGGCAGGAAATGCCTATAATGAATTCAGTTTTTCACGACCGGCGTTGCCGACACTTCTTTAAAACGCAATAGCAAAAGGGTGTATTCGCTCTCTGTCCCAACTACATTGAAGTTTGAGATTCCAGCATGTCCAAATATGATGAAAAGATATGGCTAAATTTGCAAGCTACTTCTGTATATTTTGGGTACAACTCAGCTACTTGTTTTCCTTTTCTTGATATGCAAGTATATTTATTATGGTGGTTTAATGATTTCTTTAATCTTCTTCAAAGTGATTCCTTTTTTATTTTTGTTGCGTGCATCTTCTAGATGCTAATCAAACAGAAGAGAAAAGATAAAAGTCAGAATGTCCTTGGAGGTTTAGAAACCTTTAGGAAAGAAAATGATGTAACTTGGGTGGGTATGTAAACTAAGTGGGTGTTACTTGAAATCTTGCAGTATGCAATCTATTTTTATATTTATTATGGCCAGCAAACGGAGGATAAAAAGTGAAGGCCTCCAACTACAACCCTACAGTTTTCAGAAACGTGCCAACTTTTGCGTCAAATTTGGAAATATCTTCCCATTGTTACTTAAGTTCAATACTGAAAATTTACTGACCATAAATGTATTGAGCTTTAAGTGGAATAAATAAACTGGCCTTTTCTACAGATGAGAAACTAAAAGTATACCCCAAGCCGAGCTGCCAGTAGTCCACTCACTATTAGAAAAAAATAAATAAATAAAAAAGATGACTGAATCATACTGAGCATAACGCACTATTGAATCTCCCGAACCCAACCCCAAGCCTCTTCATCATTATAACTGCAGCTTGTAAAAATAACCGAGTGCATTTGGCAATGACAAAATGTCTGCACAGTCAGAGGCCTCAGAGGCCCGTCACTGCACATTTATAGTCCGCCTTATTGGGAGTGACTCGCTGTATAAGGACATAAAAGTCATGTGATGTAGTCTGTTGCATTTAGAAGGCCTACTGTTAATATTGTTGCCAAAACTGATATTGAACACTCAGTTGATGGTAATAAACACAAACTAAAGCAATATCATCAAGCTGTATGCCTCAATATAAATCAACCTATTTCCCTCCACTGAGATTTGCCTGTTTTTCTTTCAAATTTAATATATAAACATAAGCTGGGCTCATAGGATTACTACTGTGTTGCCTGTTATGTTGCAGCTGTGGATTTGCCTTCTTGTTGCCAAATCCATGGCAAGTGTGTGTGTATCTGCATCCAGAAGAAAGACAGAGTGTTTCAGTGTGAAGACTTGCCTCCATTTAAAGTGTTCTTAGTTTGTTTGTAGGCTGTCCTAGAATAACTGCCTAAAAACCACAAAGATAGTTGTCAATTCTATACCAGTTTGATCAGCTTAATGGGAAAATCTACTTTATTGTAATGAAATTCTGTAAAGTTGTTGCTGTCAATGATTCCATAAACATTTTCAGAAAGATGTTGCATCACCTTAAAGGTTCATTCTGGCTGACTCGCAATCGACCGATTAAACTGATTAAATGAGTTCATACAGTATACGACTAATCACCTGAGGATGCATTTCCTTTTCCAACAAGTATGACATTTTTCTATTACCCATAACATCACATAAAAAAAACAACTAACCCTTTAAATGTTTTAATTTAAACGTTTAAATTAAATGTTTATTTGCAGAAGTATAGACTACATATGGTAAGAAAAATCAAATTGGCTCCTGTGATGATCTCTGAAACAAAAATGACAAATGTAAAAGGTGTAACCTATCTCACAAAGAACCTTTTAGTTGCTTTGTGAATTGAAGCTGTTGTTATGAGCCTCAATTGAGAAGTTAGGCGATTAAGCTTGACATCCTATATCTATGTTTAATACTCTCACAATTTAATTAGAAAAGTTGTGGAGTAGCTATGCTGAACTGAAAAGAGTTCATTTGTAGAAACACTGTGAGATAGTCAACAACTAAATGCATTGAAGAAGTCTGAACCTCTTTTTAAAGAATATGGTAGCACTGTATGTTTGTAGTAGAAAAAAAGAAATGGTGAGAGATGAGAATGATTTGTACATGTTGTGAAAACACAAAAATTCATTTACAATTAGCCACTAAAGATATTGATAGAACGTTTTTAAAACAGTCTAGACAGATTTTATGAAATGTTCAAATTTTAGGATACTTAGCCTGGACAAGCCTAAGCTGAATAATTCTACAATTTAAATCTGTAAAATAGCAACTCACTTTCAATATTTTTTTAACAATTTGGGTTATCATGTGGGTTAACAATTTGGGTTATCATATTCCATAGTATGGAAATACACCCCTCTATCTAGATTTCACAACATGGACTTGTGAAATCTAGATTGGATTATTGTAGCTTATTTAACAACTTGGAATTTATAGACTTTTTAGTATTATAACAAAGAGAATTATTAGTTTCTCAAAACAACTAAAGTTGCAATCTTACCTTGTTTTTGTGGACCCATAATCTGACATATGAAATGTACAGTATATTTAATATGTACATAAAGATATTTTATTAAACATTTAATGCTTTGAATACACTAAAATTCATCAACTGATTCTATAATGTGGCTGTTTTGAAACAAAAGGAACAAATGAAATGTTTAAAGACTGTGTAGAAACAGAAAGTGAAAAAGCTAAGCTGTTTGTGAGATGAACACAGAATAATGGCATCATATTTCTCACAAGCATTTCTTCAAAGAGGATCAGTTTTGGGTGTCCTGACACGCTGTGAACAGATCAAGAAATGTTGGTGGAGTCAGTGATCAGCATGAGGGAAGGGAGCAGCTGGTGACCAGGGTAAAGAGGGGGCTAGTGTGCTGACCAGTGGGCGGATGGCATTTGAACTATATTTAGACTAGAATACTTCAACTGTCTACAATGCAGATGGTGCTCAAAGGCTGAGCGTTTTATTATTGAAGTATACTGTAGATGGTGACCGTAGTGATGACGATTGAAAACAGGATGTATGGGAATGTTCTATACCAGTTATAGAAATATACCAGGAAATATTGTATTCACGCTTAAAAAAGGATAACTAGAAATTAATAAAATGAATATTTAACAGCTGTGTTTTTATGTGAATGACCCCACTGATTGAATTGCACACTGCCATCATTGGAAACATGGCACATTCAATAATTCAATAACAGAATCAACAGAATGTGTCATGTTTGTTAGGTCTGTCAGGTCCCTGTATGACCGGTGTCAGAGTCTGGTCCGCATTGCCGGCAGTAAGTCGGGCTCGTTTCCGGTGAGAGTTGGACTCCGCCAGGGCTGCCCTTTGTCACCGATTCTGTTCATCACTTTCATGGACAGAATTTCTAGGCGCAGCCAAGGTGTTGAGGGGATCCGATTTGGTGGCCTTAGGATCTCATCTCTGCTTTTTGCAGACGATGTGGTCCTTTTGGCTTCATCAGATCGTGATCTGCAGCTCTCGCTGGAGCGGTTCGCAGCCGAGTGTGACGCGGCCGGGATGAGGATCAGTGCCTCCAAATCCGAGGCCATGGTCTTGAGCCGGAAAAGGGTAGAGTGCCTTCTCCGGGTCAGGGGGGGTGTCCTGCCCCAAGTGGAGGAGTTTAAGTATCTCGGGATCTTGTTCACGAATGGGGGAAGAAGGGAGCGGGAGATCGACAGGCGGATTGGCGCAGCGTCTGCTGTCAAGCGGGCGCTGTACCGGTCCGTCGTGGTGAAGAGAGAGCTGAGCCAAAAAGCGAAGCTCTCGATTTACCGGTCGATCTACGTTCCCACCCTCATCTATGGTCATGAGCTTTGGGTCATGACCGAAAGAACGAGATCGCGGATACAAGCGGCCGAAATGGGTTTTCTCCGTAGGGTGGCTGGGCTCTCCCTTAGAGATAGGGTGAGAAGCTCAGTCATCCGGGAGGGACTCAGAGTAGAGCCGCTGCTCCTTCACATCGAGAGGAGCCAGTTGAGGTGGCTCGGGCATCTGGTCAGGATGCCTCCTAGACGCCTCCCTGGTGAGGTGTTCCGGGCACGTCCCACCGGGAGGAGGCCCCGGGGAAGACCCAGGACACGCTGGAGGGACTATGTCTCTCGGCTGGCCTGGGAACGCCTCGGGATTCCCCCGGAGGAGCTAGAAGAAGTGGCTGGGGAGAGGGAAGTCTGGGCCTCCCTTCTGAAGCTGCTACCCCCGCGACCCGACCTCGGATAAGCGGAAGAAGATGGATGGATGGATGGATGGATGGATGTTAGGTCTGTTAGTTTCGCATTACTCTCCTACAATAACATGTAAATCATGTGCTTTGTACAAAACTAATTTCTATCACAAAAGCAGTGTTAACTGACATGTATGTTCAAATACCAAACATCTCCACATCTAACTTAACATTAATGTTGTTGATGATGGAACATTCATAGTTTAACTACTGCAATTGTCTCTAAGCCCTTACATTTTGTGACTGGGTATCTCAGTAGGATAAAAAAAAAAAAAAAAATCCATTTGCGTTTTAGATCTAGAGTTTGAATCTCCCAAATTTTTGGCCAATGTTGGTTCTGGTTGAATTCATTTAAGCAAGGCTTATCCTCAAGAATGGTCATTAGAATGCCATTTCTTAGAACAGAGTGGAAATCCTCAAAGCAGACATATTTAACACTGGTGTGACTGCAAGTTGATCAGCTCTGAGCAGCATGAAGTCTCTCACTAAACCGAATCATACAGTACAGTACAAGTAGTTAAATACAATTCTAAACCACTACCAGATTTTCTCTGATTAATGATTTCTCTGAGTAAGATATTTGCTATGGATTTAGATTTGACTCCTTTAGGCTTCCTCTGAATGACTGTGTGCTGTGGGACTAATTAAATTACCTCACAAGGAAGATAATTCATTTTCACACCAGAGTGACAAGTGGGTGAATCAGCTCAGTCAAAAAAAAAAAAAATAAAAATAGAATGACAATAAAACATCACAGGATTGATGGCAGGGAAAATCTTGATGTTTTCGGGCCAAAAACATTGGCAAAGCAAAAATACATTTTTCTCACCACCTGCTGAAAATGAGTGAGGGATTCCTCTACCTAAACAACTGCTCAGGCAGAGAGGCTTACTAGTCTGTCCCCTAGTACATTTTGCCATTGCTGCATTATAGTTCATCTTTATCTGTTTTTCTGTTATTTTGTTTTATCAAATAAGTTTTTATGGATATTTTTTCTTACAATGACATTTATTCTATTCCACTTACAGCCTTCGTATATGTCAGTGGGGATGTGGACGGCAGTGGTGTTGTAAGAGACGAGACGTTTGAAGTCGGGGTCTATTTCAAAGTCCTCTGGAATGAACCTGTTGCTCTTGTCCTCTTCTTTATCTTTATCTTTTTCTTTTTCTTTCAATGCGGTCTTATTTACCTGTGCAAATGAATTCAAATGAAACAAAACCTGTTAAGTTAAAAAAGACATGGCTACATAGACTTCCACTTGCACTGTGATTCTATAAAAGGTTTGACATAAAGGGAGTGGATGCATAACATATGTTGCACGTTAATGGATTTTTGTTTAGGGGTAAAAATGTGATCATTCAAAAACACGCATCATTTTCCTCTCAGTCACAAATATGCACAGCATTATGAAAAAAAATCCAATACGGAACAAGATGTAAAATGCTTCAAGAGGAATTCATATTTGTGTAAGGCATGTTTTATACATCCAAGATTATTTTTTGACAGAACCAAAAGTGAACCTTTAACAGGTGTGAACTGTTCATCAGTTGTCAGTGATATCTACTATTTGGTTGTTGCCAAAGTATACATAATGTGTTCTGCTAAAAAAGTGAATTAATATGTACTTACGCCATCTTTGGCATTGTAGTACTTGAGTTCGTTAGCCTGCAAAGTGGTCCAAAGACAGAAAGGAAGAGATCAGAAATGAGTGACACAATAACCCCATAAAGCTACAAAAAGAAAGCTTACATAATCCTGCCCCTTTAAACATTTTTATATTGTAGGGCCCTGTACTGACAGCAGGAATCAGCAAGGGAAGTGGTGTTATTTTGCACTGTTGAGCTTCCTGTCAGTACACAGGCTAGTCGGTTGCTAACAAGCTAGCCACAGTGTTGACGTTCTAATGCCCCAGAGCAATCAAGCTGGTTCACCGACTCCCACCACCTGTCTGCTTACTTTACAGCCACGTACAACAACAGGACGGCAAGTGCTGCTGCCACTGTAAAGTTAGCTCAAAGGGTTTGTAATCAAACTAAAGCCAAACACAAGCATCTGCTTAAAATTTTCAGGTCATGAATCGGGTAATTAGGTTCTATTTTTATATAAAAACTTTTAAACAAACAAAAAGGAGAAAAAAGGTCAATCTCTTTGTTCTATTGTAAAACATACAAAAGCAATGCTCCATAGTACTGTAAAAGTTTTGTTAAAACCATCAATTTTTCAGTTGGAACTGATTTTTATGTTTAAAAAAAAATGCAACCATGAGCACTGGAAACACTGTTAATCCAATTACAGTTTTCCAATAAGCCAAAATAAAGATAACGAACATTTAACTTTACCAGGAAACTATTAGCATCTTTGACTTAATGAGATTTAAAATGACCTACCTAACCATTGCCTATAATCTGCATCATGACTAGTGACAAGAATCTCTTCAAAGCTGCACCATAAACCTTTTTAGCTTAAAAAGTTGGTTATTTTATCTCGTAATACACAGACAAATACACTGCAAGGATTTCATTGCATCAGCCATGGTTTTGAAGTACTGAATATCAGAAGGAAGAAGTTCTAAAAAGGATGTTCCTCTGCTTAGGAATGTTAAATTCACCTGATTGGAAGCATTCCAGTTGAGAAAAAAAAAACAACAAAAAAAAACGAACCACCACTGTGTGGCAACTATAGGAGGAAGCACTGTTTTAAACCGCCACTGGCAAGCTATCTGTAATAAAATCATGCTCTATATGCTTTGTATTAATGTCAAGAATCTTTGGCATTTTTACTCAAAGTTGCCACACTGAGAATTACACATCGATGCCTCATCAAATCTGGACTAAGATATTCTAGATTTAATTTGGATCCAAACACTGTTAAAATACATGACCAGCTACAGACTGACAGAACTTGTTGTCATTATGCTAGTCTGTAGCTCCTCCACAAATTTCCTTTCAGATTCAAGTCAGGACTCTGATTGGGCCACTAAAAGTGAAATCTATTAGTAAAATTAAAACACTACTTAGGCCTAAACCTGCCAGGGATATGAATAGTTTTTGGCTCAGTCGCAATGTTTTTCAATCAGTTCAGTATAATTTTTACATACGGTTTGTATTTGCATACAGAGAATACCGTTATTTTCCATTGGGCTCTGTCACACAATTTTAGTTAATTAAGCTAAAAGGTATGTACTTTGCCAGGGCAGCAAATCTGTTGAGTTATATAATGTATAAATCAGTCAGTCTACTAAAGATATATTTTTTTACTTCAGCTTCTTTCAACACTACAAAATATGCACGATATTAAACAATGCCAAAATGTTTAATGGAATAAAGTCATTAAGATTTGGAAGCACCGGGGGGGATTTTAAACCTAAATGTTTTAATGGCTGCCTTCAATTTCTTTTTCCCTCCATCACTGAATGAACACTCAGTATTTTTCATTTGTTAATTGGCTGCAATATAATGGCATTTATAAAATTAAATAATAATTTTAGAAAACCAACACGTGAAACCCCTAAAAAACACCAACGACTGTGCGAGCAGTCAGACGTTGTGATTTAACGAGTAAAACAAGTATGACTTCACATTAGCTGTGAATTCCCTTTTAATGCACTATTAATACTCAGAGTAATAAAAACTGGAAGAGATAAAGTAGTGTATTAGTGTTCCTTATGACCACGTCTGCTTCTTTTCAGGTTGTTTCGAGAGATAATGAAATGCCAGTTTTTACACAATTATTAAAATACAATTGTTACTGTAATGAGATTTGCAAAATGACTACAATCATATTAGATAACACATCGCTCTGCTCACTCTGCACATGCAGTTTACTGCACCACTTGATCTTTATGCAACACGGGGTGTGTGTTAATGAACTTATCAGATCGGGCCGTGGCCACACACTCACCTCACCGTCGACTGTCCACTCATGTTCCTTTTGAAATTTTTCGGCCTCAGTTGCAAGTCTCTAAAAAGAGTGGAAGAAAGATGGTTTTAGAAATTTATTTGAGGAAAAAAAAGCAACAAACAATTGTCAAAGATGCGATCATGAAATTAATGAAATATAAAATTTGATGTCATGGCCCCTGAGTTGGCCACAAATTCAAGAGAGTGCATCCAATATCTTCCCTCCTAAAGGCATTTGTAAGAACCAGTGACGACAGTGTTACTCTAAAATTAGACACCCACATATTCAATCTTTCCCCAGATCCTAATGACTAGGTTAATGGGTTTATTATGGGCCCAGTTTTTAATCTGTACCTGGTCCAGAAATGCACTTTACTATTAATTTCCCCAGGGAAATATGAAATCTATCTCTTCCTTTTGATATGCACGGCTCTAAGAGCATTAAATCATGCAGAAAGAGAAGAAATCTGACGAGGAAACAAATTTACTCATCAAATGAGAGTGGGAGGTGGGAGGGATTCATTTAGTGAATTACTGATATAGTTTTTGCTTTGAAATTAAGGCAATCACAGTGTTTTTGATTGCTGTGCCTCAATGTAAATTGCACTTTGGAATATAGTTGCCACATTTGTGCTCAAGGAAAAACTAAGTATAAAAACAAAAAAAAAGCAATAATTAATCATCTACAGATAAGAATTGGGATATTTTTCCTTGAATAAAATGAGAACTGGTTGAACTTTGATTCAGCAGGTCAGGCAAGAAAGTGGAAATCATTACCAGCCTGGAAAAACCTGATCCATCTCTGATAAAACAAAAAATATATTGTTTTACTGACATTTTAATTTTATGTATTATGACTTTAAGTTTAACTACTAAATTATATTTTAAAATACATAACTTGATCACTGTCCTACAAATATCTTTTTGCTATATGTAAACCTATCAAGATTTTCTTTTGCTAAAAATGACTTCTTCACTGAATTGTCTATTGGCTCAGAGGCAACTGCCAATGTAGATTTTCCTTCCCGTTCCCCAAAGATCTGGCTTGACATCATTTCACATCTCATGGCACATGCTGAGGGCCGATGCTATTGTCATTTGAAATCAGGTTAGCTCAAAAACAATCTCAGCTTCATTTCTCTTTACATTTGTGTTATTGGTACACATATGCCCATGCTTTCTCCTGTCCTGTAGGGGTGGGGGCTGGGGGAAAAGGGAATCCATAACTGTAACCACACAAAAGCTTGTATAATATTTTGAGAAAGATGTGTGCTGATAGTTGGGGTCATGGTGGTTTTTTTAATGGACATATATAAGCACACAATTCCTTCCTGCAGTTTGAAATGCAAGTGGCCAAAGCCAAATGGGAATTGTGCTTTCACTTTCCTGTCAAGCTCAAGACTAATTCAAAGACAAACAATTGATTTGTATTGTTGTTGCTGTTTTTACGAGCCAAATGAGAAGAATCAGTTAAAATTGATATAGAAATGAAACAAAACAAACAATCAATTTCCACATTTAGTTTGGGAATACAAAGAAATTCATCAGAGAGTTTTCTTGATGGTATATCAACTCATGATCAAACGAATCAAACCATATTCAAAAAAGGGCTCACTTTGCAAACCACTTGCTTTTTGGAAAAAAAAGTGTTACTAAGCTACACATAACGTTGCCCTTTTTCGCATCCTTCATAGAATAGCTTAGTTGTAATTATGCATTTCTGTATACTCAACAAGGGTCAGAAAAACTGGACTATTTCATGCAAGAAATTATGTTTGTCCACAAACCTCAATTAACTTTTGACTATCAAGTAGCATTTCATTGACACTTTTTAAGAATGAACAAGAATATGTTTTCCTCCACTCCGGTGTACCCATTTAGTAACATAAATTCATTGTTTTTTACTCAAAGTGAGTTCTCTGCAGATGGAATATTTGCAGGACCTACTGACCTCATCGTCGACAAACCTCAGCTCACAGAGTTGTTATCTCAGATTTCAAGCATCTGTTCACCCCTACACACACCTGGGCACTAATTTGTGCACCCACACACTGACAGAAACAGACGCACATTAATGAGGAACTGAGTGGCAGATGAAAAGGTTGAGAGGTCAAAGGCCAGCAGCTGGTTTAGTTTCTGTCACTTTCTAGCTACTCCATTACGTCCATTCCAGTGTTTTACAGAGTTTCCACCCGAGAGAGCCACATGAACTAAAATGATATGTGTAATATAAATAATGAAGGAAGTACTTTATAGGTAAAAATCTTAAAACTAGCAGCAAAGATCTATGCCTGGTTTATGCTGTGTAGTTTTATGCCCAAGATCCATCCATCAATTGCTCTTCTGAGATCAGGTCATGGTCAGATCTAGGTCTAAAGAAATCAGATCACTAGAGCTAAGAGGTCAGGGAGGAAAATCCTGCCCTCTCCCTCCACAGTCCACTCTGGAAAACCCCAGCATGTTCCCACCCCAGAAGGAAAATAAATGGCTCGTCTAGCAAGTTGTGGTTTCTTTTCTAATCCATCTTTAGAAGTTGATTGGAAAACCTCTAAAGGGAGGTGTTCTTTGTGATCAGAGACCCAGCCCACCTCAACTGACTCCTTTCAATCAGGAGGATCAGCTGGTCTACTTATGGCTCCCACCAGATGATACAGGATCCTTATCTCAGCTCCCGTCACCATATTTAGTACGCTCATTTCAGCCACTGGCATAGACTAATTGCATAGAGCAATTCATCGGTGTAGATGATGGTAGACACTGCTATTGGCCCTGACAGTTTTAGGGACACTGGTGGATCCTCCTGGATCCAGACCTGGGGGGTGAGATTATCAAAATCGGGTGCAATGATATAATGAAGGCCTGGGCAACAGAAAGGATGATCCTTCAGTTTGTGTGGGTAAAACCTAAAAGAGTGCCAAACTATGTGTGAACTCACTCCAAGGTAAAGAACCACAGTAAACTCTCCTGTGTATTTACTACATGTTCTTCTTCCTAATTAGTTTTACCTTAATTAGCATCTTGTTATAGGTTAACTGATTCCTTGTAATGATCAAAAGCAACTTTCGCCACGTTTTGAAGGAAGCCATTTGTCTAATTTGAGTTTTTTCTCATTTAAATAACCACATCAGAACAGATGGAACATCTAAATGGATAAATGGGGTGAATTTTGAAGAAACATCTCAGCTAACCGAGATGATTTCAGATAAAATTACAGGGACAATATATGTTCTTCTGATGCAGAAACACTCTAGCTCCTGTGATTTTCATATTCTGTAAGCACCACACTCGGGTACTGTATAAAACACTCACCCTCCCATCACCCTGATTAGAGCGTCTAGTTCTGCCAGGAGCGAACGCATACACACAAACACGCAGACACACCTGCCACACCACTGATATGCAGGGATGCATGGGAGAGCAGAGGAAACATGAGCATCTGCTGTTGTGACTGGCACCACTTTAGTCAGATCTATCCTGCTCAGCCCATGGGGAGCTGGGAGGGAAGTACTGAGAGGGGGTGGCGGGAGAAAAAGAAAGGGGGAAATACATTTGCACACATCACACAAAGGCACACACAATGGACACAGAAGGAAAACAACTGTACAGTAAGTACATGCACGATGACAAATTATCCAGCAGCACTGCTCCTTTAGACAGAGAAAGAAGCATTAAAACATGCTAGCTTTGCAGAATGCCACTTGTTAGACATGGGTGTTGGTTTGGAGATCAGTCATCATGCCCTGGTTTGATAACTCATCCAGTCCTCAGCAAGCAGATCATGCTTTGCTATCTGCGTACTAGCTGGCTGAAAATGAGACCCAAGAACAGCTGCACCCAGCTGGAGTGTTTACGTGGCAGCTCTGTGCACCAAAATCAACACCCAGGTTGCTACTGTACAATGCGTTATATAATAATCACACCTATCCTTTGGTTTATTGTGCTAATCTCGAGATACTAAGATTCTAGATAACTTTGTGACCAACTTGACATTTGAAAAACTGCTTTTTTTATAGCAACAGGTGAGGGAATCAATTTGTGGCAGATATTCCACCATTATTGATGCACCCGTCATTGAAATCAAATATATTTTCAATAAAGGAAATTAAGTGAGCAGCACAATGAATGAGTGTAATTTTGTTTATTTGAGCACAGGTGTTCTTGTCCGCAGCTAAATGGGACTGAAAATAGCAGCGTGACCAAGGCAGTGAGCTCTAATAAGGGAGACATCAAACACACACTCCCCTCTTAGTATGCATACTGTATGTCTGATAAGCATCATGTAGGAAAACAGAGATGACAAACAAAAAGCAGGTTCAGTGGAGCCACACACAGAGTCCAACAGCTGTACTGACAAAAGCAGCCACATACACACACACTCCAGGAAGTGGTGAATAATGAGTCACCGGTGGCCAGAAGCACACACAGTCACAAAACCAGCTCAATTTCTTAAGCACACATTAGTACCAAGATCCAGATGTATGTTTTCATAGTGTGAAAAAGATAAGCTTGGGCCATAAATGATCAAACAAAACAAGGGCCTGTTGCTAGAAAAATGCCTGGTAATTGCCTGCCAAATTTACAACGATGTTTAATTCCACACTTTTTATTTTGAGTAAAGCGCTAGCCAACTTGAATCAGCCAAACTCGATACAACCTTATTTGGCTGTTTCTCCACAATACCGATTTCAAATTTTCTTAGAGGTGTGACATGTGATTTGGATTTTCTTTCTTTTCTGAAGACAACGAGAACAAAATGTGCTGAAAGAGAGAGGTAGAAGTCGTGAACAAAAGGTCATGCAGACACCAGAGTAAATACATGAACAATTTAACAACTATTGAATCTACCTGGAATAAAAAAAATGTTGTCCAAGCAAACCAATCTGGCACTTAGACCTGAGTGTGGCTCATTACAATGGACAAAACAACAGGACTTAATACAATTTATTCATGCTTTTAAAATAAATGAAGACACCATTTAGGAGGAGGGCGGGGGGATCCCTTTCTGCATTTAATCATGTTATCACAAACATGTAACAAACAACAAAAGGTTATCTCTCAAAGGAGAGAATACTTTGTTACAGCTCTGTAAATGGATCTATGAATCCATGAGTCTGTACTCGGTTATTAAGATTAACAGCAGAGGCTAATGACTCGCACCATGTCATCAAGTGGCAGCCTAATAACGCACTTGCAGACACTAGAGATCAGTGTCTCCTCCATAATTACACACCACTACACAACACAACATTCAAAAAAAAGCCTATTCCACTGCTTACACTGTTGTTCTCATCCTCTTCAGACAAGTTAATGAGCACGAAAGCTCCTAAACAAGCAATTCAGAGTTTTATACATGAAAAGACTGATGAGGGTACTCGAATGAGAGTTTTCTCACTTAGTTTGCCCAGTGTTGAAAACAAAATTTGATAACAGAGAAAGTAGCAAAGCAAAAATTATTCACATTGGAAGAGGGGCATCTGTTTATGATCCCCTTTGCAGCTAAGCAACCAGGGTGTCATGGTTACCTACTGCATCCACGGTCCATGCACTCTGCAGACCAAAATCTCCCAGAGACCAGAGACATTTTATTCATCAACAATCCCAGTGTAGCACAGGCCATCTTTCTTCTCTGCAGTTATAAGTCAAACTAAACCCACTCTCAATCTTGGTGGCAGCAGCCCACTCTCAATTAAGCAAATTTGGTTTTCCTCTTGATGGAGAATCACGCCAGGAGGGATTCAAACCTATGCAAGATGAGGCTGAAAAACAGTTTGTTTTTCTGTTTCCATAAAGGGATACCAATTGTGGTTCAGTCTCTGGTGGGCAGCCAAAGCCTTTTAAATCTGCTGCCAAACTACTAATGCAATCCAAGGCCTGAAATAACTGGGCAATCGATATTCAAATTTCACAGTCTGCTCTGTGGTGCAAAGCCATCTTTAGTTGTCTGACTTTTTCTTTGGCACAGTTGAAAAGAAGCAGTCTTTTGCTTATACTTTCCAAAAAAAAAAAAGAATTGGATTTTTGTCATTTTTAGCCTCGTTTTTTTTTCTTCTCCAATCACAAGGTTCCTAGACGGTTGCATGTCAACATTTGATAACTTTTGAGACTCCGAATCAATTTTCTAGTTCTTATCACTTATTTTTAAATTTTTAAAGTAAAAAGTACAAGTTTTCCACAAATTGTCATACAGACATTAGGCCTTAAAATGGCAAAAATACCAGACTGTAAAGAGAAAGAAGATGACAGACTTAAACAAAAAAAGAAGAGTAGATGAGACAAATTGGATGGCTAGATGAACCAAAGGTCAACTGGATAATTCAATGCATAGATAGACACACTGAGATTCAGTCTATTTCAAAAGGTGGTAAGAGGTGGTCAAAGTTCCTAATGATCATTTAATAGATGCATGTAATCTGCAACAAGTGCTACTTTCCTCCTAAGGAGCAAGAAGCTACAGGTGCAAACAAAGTACAAGTTGTTGCTTTCAGACACAGAAACACTTCATGTGCCATGTGTGTTATTCCTCTTTTTTTTCCTTTTGTCCAACCATCACTTAGAAAATAAAATAAAATCAGCTTATATATTCCATCTGAATACCTTAAGGAGACTATAAAAGAAAAATCCTAAGTGTGGGTGGCTGACCATAGGTCAGTGTCATTTCTAGAAAATAAACATGTATTGGGACGTCTCTAAACCAGAAATATAGCAACTGTAACCCTTAAAAAAAAAAAAAAACATAACTTGCCAACATTTTTAGAGATTTCTACCAGAGTCACTGTGGAAGAAAAAATAACCTATTCCACCGGGAGACATTACCGGCTCCATCAAAGGCTGTTGGTTAAGAAGAACTATTCAATAATTGATGAGCAGAGAGCCAGAGGAGCTGGAGGTGAACTGAATATCAGAAGGAGTCTATTTTTTGACGAGCCAGGTTAAAAAAAGAAGGCTGAGTAATTGTAATAAAAAAAAAAGGTGTCTGTTGGTCGGGACTGTGTGATACTGGTCCATTCACTATTAATCGCACCTATGCTGTGCTGTGAAAGATTTATGTAATGGCACACCATTGAAAAGAAAGAGGGTCTAGGTCACACAGAAACTAAGATATCCACCAAATACAACTATTCCTTCCCAACCATGTGTATTTATATATATATATATATATATATATATATATATAACATTTAATTGTATGCATAGTATTTGTTTAAGGGTTATTAAATAACAAGGGGAGATTTTAAACAAATGGGACTGAATGATGTGTCCTTACTTGCAAGATACATTTACATAGCGTTACATAGAATTTGCATATGAATTACTTCATTGTCAGTTTTAGTGCCACAATTAAAAATGAAACTTAGAAGAATTTGTACCACCAAAATATAAACTCTATCTCGTGGAAGCATTCTACTTCAAAGTGTTTCAAATGTAAAGCAGTTTGAAATGGAGAAAGAGAAAAAGACAACATTGACATCCATCTTCACACACCCCGAAGAAGAAATAAGAAAGGACAGAAGTGGAAGGAGGAAAAACAAGGGAGGGGAAACAAACACAGGAAAATTGGAATTAAGTGTGACAGAAAGTCAGGCTGAAGTTATGGGAGAAACAACGCAAAGTCACAGGCAATACAGCCAACAGCACAGGATTGAGGGAAAGTTTAAAGGAAAAGACATGCAGTGTGCAAGAATTTATCACGTCACATAAAGCATGTGACGTGAAATAAGACTATTTTTAATAAGAATAAGATTAAGGAAGTTTAAGAAATGAGACAGATGGCCAAACATGTTGTATGGGTTGTAACAGTCTTGGCACAAATGTAAGGATTCAGGGACTGCAATCAAGTCCAAAAGACAAAGGTGAAATAATCTGATTCATCAAAAGCAGTGAAAAATCTTAATCTGATGCCCTTTGCAGCATTTTAATCTGGCTAAAAACTGACAGTTCCTAGGAGCGTTGTGCTTCATATAAGCTCGGCAGATGTGCAGTTTCACCAGGCACACCAGGTAATTCACCAACTAATTGCTTCTGCTGCTAGTCTCATGGAACTGTGCGTCTTAAAGATCTACTTGATGGGATCTCTATCTCTATAACAAACAAAATTGTTAATCCAATTTTGTTTTGAATTGTATACCAAGAGGCCAACATCCCAATGACAAATAGTTTGCAGTGAACCTCTTATCTTTAGTATACTGCCTGAAGAGACAGAGGGCACACAGGGCACAAATTTACACTCATCTTGCTTAGATATCGATAGATTTCCTTTCAGAGAGAAAGCTGTATTACACTCATGTTGAGCCACAATCCCTTCTTCTTAAAACAAAAAAGAAGATACTTGGCTCAAAAAGGAGAGAAATCCACATTATAACAGACAAATAAATGGCAGTGCTTGTTATTTTTCATTTGATGCTAATCAACAATTAAATTAATGAACTGTCCATCAGAAAGCACCTACTTCATTATTTCACACTTTTCTTAATAGCTAAAATGCACAGCTGATGAGTCAAATAAAATGCAATGAGCAAATCTCTAGTTTAACATCCCAGTTTTACCACCCGGGATCACAGAACGATTGTGTTTCCCTCTCTAGGTGCAACACAACACCAGCAACTAATTGTCCCTCATCCCTAGGCAGTTACTGGGATGCTTGGCGGGACTGATGTTGCAATCGATGGGACTGTGACCATGGCAACAGGCTGTCAGACTTTAATTGGATATTTCTGGCACTCTGAGCTGGATTGATCGAGACTGGGAACGTCCCAAGACTCTAATTTAGTCGGCCTGATCTGGTTAACCTCATGAGCAGTGAAAGGTTGTGCAGATCAATTTAGCCTCCTGCCATTTCTAAGTGCACATACACAGAACCAAAAGTCACAATGATGATGCCGTCATGCTGATACCTTGTAGTATCTGGCAAGTCAGCTCAGTGCATTAACTCTTTAAAAATTACTTCCTCAACTTATTGGGGGCAGTAGATCAAATGGTAGCAGCCTCCAAGATTTGATTACAGGTATATTTTGTGTAGCAGAGTTTGAATAAATTGATGAAACATTTGTTCAATTTGGGAAAGATCGTCAATGAATCTGCCTATGAGTTAATTTTAGTGGTAGCATTAATTAGATGAATCATATTCGTAATGGCATATTTAAGTTTAACCTTCAGGTAAACAGTTTAACACATACCCTTCACTTATTTAAAAAAAGAAGAAAAACGTAATTAGATGGATTAACGTGTTTTGTGGAATTTATACGAGCACAAAACCTGATGCAACTTCACAAATCATCTGCTGAGGAAACATAAAAAACTTTAAATAATTATTCCTGTTGGAAAAAGTTTTTTCTTGCGTTGTGTTCAGTGAAATATAGTACAAAACTGCCTTGATAGGCATAAGGAAAGATGCAACAATAATAAACATTTGCTGGAATTAGAAACAAGCCCTCTGTGATAACAACAAGACAAAGCAGCACAAACTGTTACATTATGCAAAGATTTTTAAGTGGCAACTTATAGTAATCTATCTGCACAATATCTGATTATGTTGGATCAGCAAATGGCTTGAAGCAGTGGAAGAGTTCCAGTGCCTGTTCTCATTGGTAATGAACAGAAAACAAATTTTGTCTGCTTAGAGAGATACTTGATAGCACACACAGTTGAAAGCACACGTCCAACAACAACAACAACAGATCCAAAGACTTGAGAGCTTGGCTCTCTCAATGTTATAGATTTTGCAAAAAAGGAAATCTTACCTTTAGGGCTTCGGAGCGATTAGCTAGCAGTTTATCTATGTTTCCTGCAGCCGTTGCCACCAGCTTTCTTGCGTCGTTGGATTCCACGCTGAAGTGGGTTTTGTGTTTATGATATATCTAAGACAATCACAAGAGAAAAATGCCTGGGTGAGAGATAACTTTGTATTAAGACATATAAAAACAGAGATAAAACAACCCAGTTTCTTCCAGCGAGAGTAAAATCAGGTTCTTGGTAGTAGTTTTGATGTTTTGAGTCATGTATTTTTCCTAAGCTTCACTTAATTCAAAAGCACAATTCTGATTAAGCTGACTTTTCCCTTTGATTAATGTCAATCGCCAAAGCCCAATGAATACTACCTTAATGCTGATAAAATTGTACAGTCAAGCTAAAGCAAACTGTTTACTAGAATGTAGAACATGACCCTGCAAAAAGAATAAGGCATAAAAATGCCAAACATCCAATTATTTAGCAGCCGGAAGGCATTCTACTGCATTCAAAAGCACAGAAATGAGGCATATGCGAGCATTCGTCTTCATGCTCCTTGCATGCAGTTAATTTAGTCATTCCACGAACATAATCATGTTCACTGCTGATCTTTGTGACGCTTCAAAGTTGACTGATTTTATCCTCCGAGGCATCTATCTTTGTGGATTAAAAAATAGTTGTCTGAATTCTGTCATGTAGGAGTTTAGATGCAATTTTAGCCAACACTTGAAAGCTTTTGTTCTTGATCTTATCTGTGTGTATATTGTGCAAGCTGAAGGAAATGATGTCGCCCCAGATATAATGAAGAGCTACTATAAAAAGTCTGTTGATGCTTTTCCAACAGATCAGGTCAAGCAAAGAGGGTTAATTAGAGGATAAAACCCAAGTAACAAACCACACACAATAATTAACTTCAGCTGAAGAAATCTTATTTCTTGCAATCTATGCTGACATCACTTAGTTCTTTGCAAAAGTTTTCATACCCCTTTCATTTTTTTCCTCACATTGCTGTACACCTAGAATGTGAAGATTGTAATCCTCTTTGGAAAACAGCTCAAACTCAGTCGGGTAAGGCAGAGTACCTTAAGTTTTCAAAGATTTGCTACTGATGCTTTCTGAGATTTAGATTTTGGACATTAACATGTTTTTATCTAAAAAAAAAAAAGAAAAGAAAAAAAAGGCATGCCCCAAGTCCAGTCCTCAGCAGCTACACTCTAAAAACTTTTAGATGTGTTCCTTCTCCAACACTTGGATCAAACAAATGGCTAGTTATGAGGCTCTGGATAGACCTCTGAAGAGGGAATTCAGTCAATTGATGCAGGTGTGTTAGAGGAGGAATGGATCTAAAAGTTGCATGATAGCACCTGTAGAGAACTGGACTTGGGAATCCCTGATTTAAATCACTCCATTGCAGCTTCTGCATGTATGTTTAGGGTCAACACACTGCTGAATGGTGACTCTCCGTCTCAAGTCTTTAGCAGTGCCAACGGGTTTTCTTTCAGATTTGTCCTGTATTTATCGTCAGCTGTCTTCCAATCAACTCCGACCAGCTTACACATGCCTGCTAAAACACGCATGATGCTGCCACCACCAGTAGAGATAGTGTATACAAGATCATTTTTTAATTTTCTGCCTCAAAGTGTTTTTGATATAGGAAACAAAGTTTAATTGTTATTCTTTTTTAACGTCTTTCTTTTGGGCAAATCTGTGGACTCCATGTCCAACAGATGTCCTGTCAAATTCTCCTACCCAAGCTGTGGATCACTACAAGTCTTCTGACTCTCAAACTTTTCAGACATTCATTTGCAACGTTATTATAAAGTACGTATCATTTTGCTTCCACGTCACAAATGATTCACTGCTTTGTGTTGGGCCGTCAGATAAAATCAAAATTAAATACATTTGAGTTTTGGGTTGTAACAAAACAAAGTGAAAAAGTTTAAGGATACCTTGCAATAAAACATACAGTAAATTTAGCAAATAACCAAAGTTGGGTTAGAACCTGAGTCACAGATGTGATGGTGCTCATCATTCACCATGCAATCAATTTAATGCCTCTATTTGCTATAGAATAACAAAGTCAAAGAAAATAAAGCCTCTTACCTTTATTAGGTCCTCCAGCCCACTGGCTTTGTCTGTTAATGTGATCAAGTCTTTTTGAATCTGGAACACCCAGTCTTTTATGCTGCAAGGAGAACAGAACAAAATAATTGTTTGTCTCATTCAGCTAGAAAACCACCTACATTACCACATCATATTATCAAGTAAACCAACTCGCTAAAATATCCATACAGCCTCCGGGAAGGGAAGCGTGAAATATTAATGTCTAGTCAAGTGTGAACTGTAAGTTGCTCTAGTTCCCATGTGTATTAAAGCAAGGGCTTTCATGGTTTTGAAAACTGTCATGGCCTCTGGGTTAACATGCTGGCTAATGTATTTTGCCCATGATAAAAAAAAAAACACACAAAAAAAACATGAAATAGGTTTTTTTTTGGAGGGCTGGATGTGGGGGGTTGTATAACTTCACAATCTAGAGAATGATCAGAACATACGAGTCAAGTGTAATCCATCTCTACCCTTGCTATATTTCATAACAACTCAACCAGCAGCATTATGTGACCTTGGTGTGAAGCCAGCTTCAATTAACATGTCTAAACAGTGAAGAGAACATCTAAACAGCTGTAGATCATATTTCTCCACTGTAGCTTAACAGATGACTTTCCGCATAGCAGCTCCTTATAGAGTAATCGACATCCAGATCAGTTTTGGTTATGCATGTTTGTGTACAAGTGTGTACAGGATCAGCACTTTCAAAACAATGATGAGTCTCTCCACTTGTTTGGAGTAGTGCTCAACTGACCACAGCACCCTTTTCCATGTCTGTGCCTGGGCCCTTGGCAAATTGAAAACAGGTCTTCTTATGGCTTCCAACAATAGCTTTCTTCTGGAAGCCAAGTTTGTTGTAGCTACAACTACAGGAATATATTAAAAATATATATTATGAGGAAGTTTAATATTTTTTTTAACTCTCTTTAGAAAATTAAATTATGCCAGATTCATTACATAGATCATTTTTTCAAGTCTTTGTTTCTTGGGATTTTGATGATTAAGGCTTGCAGATTTTCTGGTGATTAGGATCTCATGAAAAAAACTGGCAAACATTCCTCTGCAGAAACAGTCTTGACAGGTTATCAGATGCTAATACAATGCATCCATCAATCTCCTGTTTTGTGGCTAATCTTTGCGAGTCTTCCAGTTTAAAATTTAATATCTCCAAATTGTTTTCTTCCCCAGCATTTTAAATCATTTTTTGTCAATGAAACTGTGTAACATTTTTTAGATCTGACCACTGTTCATGTTATCAGACCAAAGAGATAAAAGTACAGTGCAATATGATCAGCGGAAATATGTGGCATAGCAGCCACACATTATATTTAGCCTGCCAAGAGACAGCTGCAAGTGGCACAGGGCAAATATAGAATGAACCTAATGTCAGCAAATTCCCCTTTTCAAACTTCTGCACCCAACGTTTCACTGAGTGGGGCACATAGCCAGAGGTTTACACAAAAAAGTATAAGCAACTTAGCATATTTCCAATCAAATAAGATCTCTAGGTCTATATTTTGGAGTTTATTTTAGCATGAATGCTACTTCATAGTTTAGAGAGCTGTAACCCAGATGCCCTGGTGGATGACAGAGCATCTGGTGTTTAAAGGGAACGGTGTCTTAAGGGAAAGGCATTGTAATGTGTTGGTTATGGTTACAAATGATTTACCATGTTTGTTATTCACTTGACTTAATTAAAAATTCTTTTAAAATCCTTACATTCAAGTTTACGTTTTTGCTCATACCTACTTCTTTAGGCCGATTAACTCACCTGCATTAAAAATTTCAGCTCAATGACCAGCTTCCATAGACATTTCCATGACAACAATGGAAGCCCTACAACAATGGAAGCTGCAGCCCTACTGGAAAGTGAACCTCCGCTTTCACTTGGAGTGAAGTGGAGGTTCACTTCCACTTCATATTTATTATTTAGTCATAAATATGACTAAATAAGTCACATTTATTTCTAAATATGATTATTTGGAAATAAGTCATATTTCTAAATCCATTTAGTTTCATCCATCTTTCCATAATTTTGTTCTAGTTTCCCTGTGCCAGTTGAACAAAAGTATTTCTACTGCATGGTGCTGCCATCACTACGTTGCCCTGTGTCCATCATGATGCTAACTGCTAATGTTCTCCAACAACCTCCGAGGCTTTCACTGATCAGCAGGACTTACAGCGTACACACCGATGGACTATTCAGGTGACTTCTGAAGGCAAGTGATTGCACTGGATTCTATACAGAAATATTCAGTAGAGTGGTGAAAAATAAACACATAGCACCTTTTCAGATTATAATTTGTAAAACATACTCAAAACCATGCATCTTTAGGCCTTATATACTGTATGTATATATATATATATATATATATACATATATATATATATATATTGTATATATAAGACAAAAAGTGAAAAGATTCAAGGAGTGCAAATACTTCTTAAAGACAGACATATCTGTGGAACGTTCAGCTATTTGGAAAGTTATGTGAAGTACTACAAAGCACTCCAAACAAGCTCTCTTCTAAGAATTCTTCCTATGAGTTCTCTACAAATTTGTTAGAGTTGTTAGTTGTGTTATAAGGAATACAGAAAAATTGAAAGTAAAGTCTTGGTCTGAAGACTTCTTAAAGTTAGGTAGTTTTCAAAGAAAGACCAAAAATACATTTCAAGAAAGAAGCAAGCAATAACAAATATTTAGAGAAGTTAGTATGTAAAGTTTTGCCTATTCTAAGCCCCGTTGGGCTTTCTACTTTAATTTTTTGGAAAATAAGAGCCGGGTAAGGGATGAGTAAGGACGAGCAACAGAAGAAAACAACTGTAATGGCGGCTGAGTAATGCAGAGTGATTTGTCTGCAGCGGCTATAGACCTCAGGGCTGGAAATGAGAGAAACCATGTGAAAATCAGCCAAGTGTTAGCCCCGCTGGCACTGTACGCCTCTGTTCTCTCACACTTGTCTCACTGAGTCATTAATATCACCCACTTATAAAGCAGGCATTTTTTTTCTATGACGGACAGTTTGAGCCCCTTTTTCTGCTCAACTTCTTTTGTCCGTTTTGCCAAATGTTATTTAATATTTTGATTTTTACTCACTCTACTGGAGTTTATTCCAGGAACTTCTAAAACATATCTTCCCTTGTAAATAGTTCAACCACTGAAAAGATTAGACAATATTGCACAATCATACCTTCTTAAATTGGACTAAATTTAACAGCCAACTAACCAATTGGCTAACTGGGAAAATCCCTGGTAGTCCCGTGTGCCTGTCTGCCCCCTGATGGTGACCAAGCTGACCTGTCAAAAAGCCAAATCTACATCAGCGTTTCCCCTCCCATTATCCAAGGAAAAAGCCCTGCCAACAGGAAAACCAGTCCCCCCAAGAAAATCACGTTTCACAAAATCCCACATAAGGTGTGTGAAAACCTGGACTGATGACTGAAACCATCTCACTGCTGTGCTTGAAAAATAAGATGTTACAATTTTATCAGAGACCAAGAGGCTCATACATTTTTTGCCTGATAATGTTTAAATAGGTTTTTACCTTATAGATATAATTCTTTCAAGAATTTTGGTTGATTTCCTGCTTCTTTTCGTGAAATTATCATAAAAATTGGAGGACACTTACAAATTCATCAGTGGATGAATTAAATATTTGTATTCACAGCATTTAAAAGAAAGAAAAATCACTTTCTTGCACCGTACATTTCCATGGGGTGAATAACAAATCCAACAACTCCTCTTTAGACAGTTGTTTACTTTACTTTCCAAATTGAGTGTTAAATTCTGAGAAAAAACAAGACTCACTCAGTGTTTTAAAAAAAAAAAAAAGTGTTCACAGTGACTTCACTCAGCATAGTAACCTATGACAACCACTTTGTTTTTGGAATCCCAAATGGCTGTAACTAAAGAAGAAAATGTATAAGTGTGGCTATGCATAAAACATTACAGGACATAATCCATTTGAGACAAAAAATCTATTTATGGGGTATTTTAATAGCAAAAGCAGAAATCTATTAAGCTCAGAGCTCCATAAAAAATAATCTCATAATGATCATTGATGCAATTGTCTATTGTAGATACTACCGGAAACCTTTCAGGGTTATTTACGCAACCTTGTGATCCAAAATATAGAAAAAGTAATATCTAGTATCAAATTGTACAAAAGACACTGCAAAGATTCGGGATTTTCTGTGTGGTTGCAGTTAAATGGGTCACAATTTGCCTAAAGTATTAGACCAGTGGGTTAAGCATTTGTTTGCTTAACTGCAGCTTTTCATATTAATTATTTTCTTTAAAGTTGATGGCTGTTATATTTTATTCATATCAATGTTTTTTTTCCCCACATTGTGCCCACTGCTGCTGCCATCTTTCATTGGCACCAAGTGTTCATTTTTAATTGCTTTAAACCAACTTTCTCTAAATAAGCATTTATTAACATAAATGTCATGTTTAATTGCAAAGCCAAACTGCACAGCATTTTTGTGGGCTCACATTACTTGGAGGCCACATGCAAGTAATACCGCATCTCAGAAGTAAAGGTTTTGGAACAAAAAGAAATCCAAGGCTTTAGTTTCATCAAGTTTAAATTTAACTAATTAAAAACAAATGTTAAGCAAAACTCTTAAGAAACAGAATACTCACTGTTATCACCATTACATGACTTCTTGTGGTGTGTTAAAATGAGTCGAACCACTGTTGGGCTAAGATCTGATTCTGCAATAAGACATACACACACACCCACACAAAACTGCAATACTGCTGCTTATTGTTCACAAAAGTTACGTTTGACAGCAGATATCATCTCAAAATGATTAGCTTTAGAGAGCCAGGGACACACTTGGCTGGAGTTTGGACAAACAGGAAGAGAGACGTGAAGGCTCAAATTCAATATCAAATGCCATTATGTTCTTTCCATATTCTCAACATGTACCATAATGTGTCAATGAGTTAAATGCCATGAAATTAAATGACACGCTGGCCAAGAAAACATAATAAAACAAACAATTCAGTCTCATAGATGAGAACTCCTTCTCACTAATCAAACTCTCTAAAATAAAAATGTTGTCTCTTACTACAAGTTTAACACTTTTACCCCCACACACAATAGCTGATAAAGATGTACATAAAATAGAAAAATAATCCTTTCAGTTCACTATAATGACTGTTACACCAGCTGTTCTATGTATGCAAGTCCACACTTGTCTGAGTCTATCAGTAACTAGAGTGTTAAGCGTTTTAAGGAATAGTAAGGGGTTGTCTATGGGCCAGAGGTAACCATGGCAGGTGGTGGAGCCAATATGAAATATATAAATATGCATAGAAGGTCAAAAATACACAACCCAAACTATACAGACATGGAGAAGCAGGAGAGAGCAGTATTCATTTTTTAAGACTAAATGTGGTTCTAAAAATAAAACTGTACAATTTTGAGGTCGACTTGTCTATATACTGGGCTGGCTTTGCTGCTAGAAGGGATTATGAACTGCCACAAGTTAATGGTAATGTTCTTGAGTTGTTTTAGGAACAACATCTCCTTAGAACTGCTTTTGAATAGAGATGCAAAAAGTAATTGGGTAGGAATTTGATGACTTTTGGCTGTCTCAGCTAATAAAATGAAAACACAACTGCATTATACCAGTTGAAAATGGCTACTTTTGACACACACCATCATCATATCAAATTACAAAGTTACAGGAATACAAAATTAAACAACCTTAGCTATTCCACCTATTCCAGCTTCTTAATATTTGACTCTGAATCTAATCTACATTAGTTCTTCTAGTGAAGATGAAGTCATCACAAAATAATCCCCTGAAGTAAAACCCCTCAAGACATGCTTCACAGCTCTGGGTTTAAAATATTATAATCATTGTTATTTGGGGTCAAGTATATTCTTGGACAAAATAGGCTGAAATGATCTCAATCAGTGACACACAAGGAGAAGGAAATGTTTGAGGATGTGGGCAGGAATGTAATTGAACTACTAGGGTATAGCAAATAAGAGCTATGCAGCAGATAAGCGATGCAGCAGATAAGTTGTGGGCTTGACAGGGTTCTGAAAAGGACAAACATCCACTTTGTTTCCTTATTTCAGTCCTTTTTAGATAGTCTAAAAAGGACTGAAAGTTGTATGTATTTTATAGGTGTTTGCACCTAAACCTGATAGGCCAGAAAAGAGCAGCATTATTTAGAGAAGCAACTGAAAATGCCCACAGAGTCAGCAACACAAAGATGCCTGGGAAAACTTTTAAACAGTTTAGGGAGCAACAAACTGGAACACCAAATCCTCCCTGGCTTTGGCCTTGTACAAGGAAGAGACAACAACCTTAAGATTGAAGTCTTTGGTTAAAAGCTGACACAAATAGTCAGGAGCCTGGCCTTTTCGAGCTGTGTGGGTGAGAACAGAATCTTCAAAACAAATTCTAAAATCCCCCAAGAGCCAATGTAGAGCCTACAACACAGGGGTGACACAAGAGTATTTACTAAAAATCTGTCTGCTGAATTCTGAATAGCTTACAGACATGAAATTGATAATATGTCCAGACTGGTAAAAAAAAAAAAAAGAGGATACCAGTTCTCATATTTTGGAAATATTTCTTAAATGTAAGAAACAGGCACAAGATATTGATCTAGTCAAAGCCTAATGAGTTAAATGCTACTCGTAGATTTTTTCTTACATTGGATTTAGTTACCGGATAGAAAGAACCAACTGCCTGCTTTTCCAGAGATGCTTTGCTATCCATCAATTGTAGATAGAGCATCTGTGGAAGAACACAGGTCTGGTTCTTTTGCAGTTGTGATGTACACACCAATATTGCGATGGCAATTTTGATTTAGTAAATTGTGGATCTCTTTCCTTATTTATGCTTTATGAGGGGTTGTTTTCATTTCATATAATATTCTGCTTGTGTTATGAAACGCCTGCCTTCTGCTGGTAAATCTGTTTGAAAGTTTTCTTTGTTTCAATTCTGCAACATGATTACATGATTGCATTAATCATGAGTCCAAGACATTGACACATTCTTGTTCCTCCTTCTTCTGGGCACATTTATAACCACAGATCCCAAGCCTGAAACCAGGTCCTGTTGCTAAAAAAAAAAAAATTAAATAACATGTTGGTGTATGTTGGACAGAAGGTTTTCCTCATCATCTTCAGAATATCTGACCTTGCTTCCAGTTACAATCAAACTTGTGCACATTTTCTACAACACTAAAAGGTCCTTAATGTGTTGACAATTGACAACTTATTCAGATTATTTTTGTTCAATCCATCATACATTACCTGTTTCCTACAAGGTTCAAACAACACTACTGATATTTCCCCATTTTCCGAGGTCAATAAAGACATGATTGCAGGCTTTGTAAGTGTCTCCTTGTCCCATTATTTTCTATGGCAAACTCTGATGTCTCTGCCTCTAATGTTCATTTTCCTCTTAGCAAACCAGCCAGAACATTTTATTGCAACTCCCCATCCTTAAGCGGAAAAGCAGTGTTTAAGTGAAGCCTTGACAACAGTAATCTCAGCGCTTGATAAAGCACTTACATTGGCTGTACAACAGCTGTAAATGAGCTGAGTTGAAATTTTATGAGACCACTGCACAATGATGAGGCGGGTTTGTAGGCAACCAAGAGCATGTGTGGTTCACAGCAAGGGCAAACACACACTTAAGGTAGCTTAAGGGAGGAAATATTTACCTATTTTTGCTATTTTCTTGTGTTGATACACAACTTTTAAGTATAACTACATATTTCAGTGCTTCATGAGTTTTCCTATTTCTGAGGCTCATTATGAAAGGAAACACTCAAGTTCTAATTCATCACCATTTATACGAAACTGAAATAAACAAACAAAAAAAACCTACGTATGTTATACTCTTCCATGCAGAAAATTGAGTTCTGTGATTCACAACCAAATAGCATGCATCAACTTTGCTCTTGACTCACACCCTTTGTAGTGGAGCAGAAAAGGCTTACAATGCCTACATACAGTGCATCCGGAAACTATTCAATGTTTCACTTTTCCCACTTTTTTATATTGCAGCCTTATTCCAAAAATTGTATTAAAATTGATTTATTTCCTCAAATTTCTACACACAAATACCCCATTATAACAATGTGGAATTTTGATTTAGTGTTCAGCAAATTTATTAAAAATTGAAAACCAAGAGATCACATTTACAAAAGTGTTCACAGCCTTTGCTTAATTATTTGCTGATCCACCTCTGTAAGTCACAATATTTCACTTTCATAAGTGAACCCAGCAGCAGGCTGGATTAGTTTTTTAATATGTGATAGTCGGAGGTACCCAAAGGATACCAAACATCATGAGGGCAATATGTTTCTCAATAAATGTAATTGTATTCTTGTTCGCTTGTAAACATTCTTTGACACAAACAATACATTTATGGGATGGGTTTGTGACTAGAAGCAAGGCCAGATTTTCTGAAGATAATGAGAAAAACCCTCTGTCCAACATACACAAACATGTTATTTTAAATAAGATGACCTGTTTTCAAGTTTTGTGTCCAGAAGAAGGAGGAATGAGAATCTGTCCATGTCTTGGAGTCATGATGACCATGATCATGTAATCATGTTGCAGAAATGACTGGAAAGCAGGAAACAACCTCTCGTAAACCATAAATAAGGACAGAAATCCACAATTTACTGAGTCAAAATTGCCACCGCAATCTCAGTGTGCATAATAATTACAAAAGACTGCTTATGTGTGATATACGGGAGGAATTATTTCAACTGGAAGATATTTAAGCTCTACATATTACTTATATACTGTAGTAGGCCAGTTGGACAGACTAACTGGCCTAAATCGCCTGCAATAAATGGTAGTTAAAAAAGCAGAGTTCATTCACCGAGAGTGGTAGGGAAGCTTAAGGTTTAAAGGATTTGCAAAGAGAAAACAATGTTAAAATACATTAAATAGGCCTAAAAAGAAATGTTTTTACCAGTTTATTAGTCACATTATGCAGATCAAAGCTTATAGAAACTGGCTCTTCTTAAATAATTAACTGCTAACTGTATCCAAATAGTTTATTTTCCATTGCCCACCCCGCAGACTGTCTCTGCCTCTTCTTCATGGCCTCTGCTCTGATGACTAAACCTCATCATCCCTGTCACCTTCACACTTCCTGAACAAACTCGCTACTCATCCATCCATACATCAAAACTACCCTTCAGCTTTACAGCAGACAGACAATCTCTGACGGATGTGTAAGTATAGACAGTTCAGGCCCATCCCCAACAACCCCCTGGCCAATATGTCCAATTAACATCAGTCTACTCGCCTACTCAGGCGGACTCCTGTCAGTGTTGCACTGAGGACCAGCTACAGAGTGTCCAGTGAGGTCGCAACACTGGCCAGAACAGTTCTTACATCTCAACGCAACTCCGTTAAGTGTCTCAAAACAAGTCAAATATTATCATAGAACCACTTTTTCCATGCTTTTTCAAGAAACAGATGTTCTGTGGTTTCTCACCAGAGGTGATTTCTGCATCTAGAAATCGTGTCATTTGGTACTATGACTACTTAACTATTTACATTTACAGACTGATTTGTTCTCTTAAACTTTCATATTAGGTTCTACTCCAGCCTTGTACATACTCCATTTGTTGCAACATTACCTACTTTTTACAACAAGAACTACAGTGAGTGAAGCCTGACTTGAGAACTCTGCAATGATCCTGTAAGAATTTGCTCACCATAAACAGTATGGGATATTTTTGGCATTACCATATTGAATATTAACACTAATAAAACATGCAACTAACATTTTTGTTCTTAGAAATGGATAATTATGCTTTTTTTTAATGTAATCTATTGCAAGAATTTGGTAACCATTAGCGAGGCTAAACTGGAGCAAAGCTGGGCAAGTTTATTCACAAAATAAAGTTGGTGATAAATTATCCCTAGAGTAAAACACTGGTACAGCTAAATTAATGTGTCACACTAAGGAACAACAAATGAAGCAGTACATGAATTTTAAAGTGCTCTTTTAGCGTAATTAACAAAACCTGCTTTCTTTCTGTTTGGGATACAAATGTCTGATAGAAATTTGAAAGAGAAGAATCTATAGAGAGAGTGTGAACAAGAGACAATTCCTGACATAATTCACCACTAGATAAAACATATAACGTCTGCTTTTTAGTTTGAGCTCAGTGTTTTTTGTTAAACTGCTATTCAGTGATGGCAAAAAGAAACAATGTTTTGAAGCCATTAACAAAAGTAGCATAACGTCAACAAAAAAAGTCACAAAGTCATCCCACTTTCATTTCTTTCCTATTTTCCTTTTCATTTCTTTGATGATCATTTTGAACTTCACTGTGCCTTCTTCACTGTATATAAATGGCTAAGTACATCATGTTGCTGCAATAAGATTCAGGGTCAAGCTCTGGTAGTTAAATGCTTCAAAAATAAATATTTAATATTTAGCCAATTTACCACATCAAGCTTTTGTAAACTCAGCAACTGGAAGGACGGGAGTGACTGACCTCAACAGGCCATTTGTCAGTTACAGATCAGATATCATGTTAATGTCTAAAAATATACAGAATATTTTCAGTCATATTTTCCAATCCAATTTCCAGACACACGCAGCCCACTCCGCTGACTCGGTGCTGCATTTAATGAAGTCAACTGCTGTATGGGTTTAGCGCTTGATTATACAGACATCTTTCTCTGTAACATAACTGTGATAAAAAGCTTACAAGTTAACTTACAAGACACTCACATTGCTAGTCTCTGCAAACATCTGCTTCCTGCAACAAAATAAGCTTCCATACAACAGCTGCTAGCTATTCCCAAGGTTGCCTGGGCAACAGTGTAATGGAAAATTCTTGGGAATTTCCATGTGGCAAAAGATTGTTAATGCAATAAAGCTGCACTGGAGTTGCTCCCTGTGATTTCTTGTTTACAGACATGCCAGTCTCTTCAGAAACGTGGGACGGGAAACTTAATCTGGATTCTATGTATAGGTAGAGTTTACAAAATTTACAAGAATTTGAGCATTCACATCTCTGCAAAGCCTTCTGCCACATTGCACTCCACAGTCAATTTTGCTTTACCCTAATATTTGAGCAAGACCTTCAGCTTCTTTCTTTCCTTATAAGAGTTGGGCCTTTCTAAATTTAGAAAGAATGGGGCAAAAGGAAGTGAAGAAAGACAGAATAAGAATCAAATTCTAAAAGATAATGTATAAGCAAACAAGCTGCAATACAAAAGCTTACAAATCACAGTTAAAAGAACCCAAGACCAGAGTTTTTCATCTGTTACTCGTTACAGTTAATATAATCCACCCCAAACGTCACTCTGCTACCACTGCCATTTTCAAAGATGGCACAGAAAAAGAAGGTAGGTTATTTCTTACAACTTTCTTTTCTTGGGTATTTTACTAGATGAGACCTTGTCTCTTGGAAGATGCAGAAATATTCAACAGCCCAAGATGTTATTTAATCAAGAAGACTTGCCTGAGGCATTTTGAGTAGAATCAAAGCAAATATGTATAAATAGCACAAAAAAACTACCAATGTGTTGGACCGTGTGACTGTAGCCAGCATAATTTTCTAGAGACGCAGGCACATTTTCTGGTTCAAATCTTCTTGCACAGTGGTTACATAAAGCAAATACAAAGTATTGATAAGTTTTCTTTGTTGCAAGTCAATTGTAAAATGTTGACTCAATCACTCTGTGATTGCTACATCGCAGATTAAAGTCACAATTGTATGCATAATTGAGAGTTTCTGTTTGTTGTGTGATTTTATAATGGGTTTAACAATGGGACTACAAACAACAGTATTAACACCAACTGTCTGGGTGGGATCCAGAGGAAATTACTACAGGTTAACATTTGTGACACTCAGGCAAAAGTAGGTTTAATACAAACGTAAGACAAGTGCTAACTCCAAGGAGACAAAAAAGATAAAGACAGATAAGTGAGCCAGGTAAAAAGAGGATGGACAGGAAGAGGAAACATTAACCCATGAGAAAGATAGTAAGAAAAGGTCAAAAAGAGAATTATAATAATAATTAAAATAATATAATAATAATAATTGAATCCCTCCATCCTTGTCCTTAGTATTCTATGTTCTTAGTGATTTCTACCTTGAGCAATCAAGACAAAGGTTGTGAATCTAAACGTGACAATCCAGAGGAAAACCCAACGCACCCCGCTCTGAAAAAAGACAAACTGCAGCACAACTAAACTATAAATATGGTCTCGTATAACAATGCCTTTGTTTATACTTTGAGTCCTGTCTCCTGAGCTGACCTTTCCCCATTTTAAGCAATCACTTGCATCTGGTTGTGCAGCTCCCTGTGTGAACATCATGTACACAGCCCACAGATCAATCCACTTAGTGCCCATAAAATATAGGGAGTGGGTAGGCGACTCAAAGTGTGACATCATCGCTCCCAGCCATTAGGCTAAGTCCCATCATCACTCATGGCTCGCCACCTCTCTGAGACCAGACTTGGGCTGCATTCAAGACCAATCCTGTTTTGCCCAGGCTCCCTTGAACCATCAGGATTGTTGTCAACCTGTTGATTAACGGTGAAGTGCTGCATGAAGAGTAAATAAAGCTTTTATTCAGGAACTACTTTCCTCTTGCCATGTGCAAGACCTGACAAGGGTCTACTTTCCAACATTTGGTTAGGATTATGTCACTTAAAGAGGTATAAAAACAATAAAGCAAGGTCAAAATTGAAAGAGTTTAACAGCTGCACATTGACTCAATTTATAATTAGACAATTCTACAACAAAGTTTAGGATTTCTAAAATTAGATTCCATCAAAAAGTTATGAGGAATTAATATATATCTAGTAATAGTTGATGTTTTTGACTGAATTTCTAACAATAAATCTTGACGAATTGGTCCCAGTGACTAAAGCTAATGGCTGGTCATTTTAGGGTCAAGATCAAAGCAGACTTCTACACTCTTAACTTGAATGATATTGAATTAACTTTTTGTCTAAAGTTATACTATGCACTAAAGAATTATATATGTAGCAGCCAAAAATGATTTAGATTGGAAATAAAAGCAGAAGGATTGTGGGTCACCGATGATCTTCTTCCAACATGCAGTCAAGATGGAACTTGTGAAGCAATTCAAGTCAACAATAGAAGAAAAACCAAGTACAACAATTCTCAAAACCTCCATGTATCCAGCAATACTATTGTTTTTTTAACTCTATTTACCTTAGCAGTTACTGTGCCCAAAACCTCTTAACTTTATCTTTTCTCTTTACTTTTCACATAAGAAGGACATTAATGATGAACCGATTCCTAGCTTCTTTTATCATGGATATAATCATTGACTTCTTTAAATAACTACCCAATGTAACTTAATTTTTAAAAGTTTCATAATAGCCTTCAAAAACAAAACAAAGAAAAACATGAACCATTTAAGCCTGGCCTGATTTGGTACTGCCTAGACTAGTCATTTAATCTTCAGTATTAAAAAATATATAAATAAATAAAAAATAAAAGGCAGCTAGGTAGGGTCAACTAATCTGGTTTTATACTAAAGGATGCCATTCTAAAAAATAAAAATAAAAATAGAAGCAGCTAATACACCTGGAGAAGACAACTCTTTGTACCTTTAATTAGAATAAAACCAAATCAGATGTTTGTAGCGGCTGAAGCTAACAGCTAGTCTGAGAGAGGCAGGGACCAAAGCAAACTAAAAATTTTAATCCCAAAAAATCTCATGCTGTTTAAGCAAACATTTTGATTTTTATAATAGTTTTCTATCAGATTACTCTGACTTGAAAAGCTTAACACGTTCTATTCTTAACCCATGTTTCAGAGCTGTAGTTTCTAAACTATTCATATTCTGGATACCAAAATGACAGCTAATGAAACTTGTGACATCAACTAACAAATGGCATGATTTGGCAATTTGTAATTAAAAGTATAATTAGTTGTTTTCATTATATATATATATATATATATATAGCTTATAAAACATTTGGTTGATTCTTTTTAACATCGTCAAGACCCCCCATTTATTTATTTATTTGAGACCACCAGATATCATTAGGAAACAATACCACAAGAAAGCTACATATTCCCAATAAATGATGCTAAAAGTAGTTTAACTCTGTATTTGACTTCATATAACTTAAATTTAAAGCAAAAGTCTCTTTAAAGGTGCAACTGGAAAACTTTAGACATTGAACATTATTCATCTTTCCAGGATGATAGGTATGACAGCCAGTAAGACACATGTCACACCGCTGCAAGCTTATAGTAAGGACAACTAAAACATGTTTCATGAAGTTAAATTTGACTTCATATCGGGCCACATGCGTTTTTAACAACTTTCACTTCCTTAACTCAGACTAGTGGAAAAAAAGTGTTACGGTTTCACACAAGCAAGCGCTCTGACAAAAATAAAGCCGTCATTTCCCACGCGCGCTTTACAGTTACTACCGGAGAGTTTGGAAAGCCAACAGGCTGCTTTGAGGCTGTACTCACATCTGGGATGTTGGGAATTGTCCGGGCGAAACAGACGAAAGAGTCGTCAGAAGAACCAACATGCAAAGAGAGTAATCCATGGCTTTTGTCTTTGTTCAACCCAAGATGAGGGAGAAAGATGCGCAAAAAAAAAAAACGATCACCAATCCAAAGCAGCGTCCTCCTCATCCAAACGCCTCACACCGCCATCGGTGCGCGTTTGGAAACAAATCTAATCTGGTCGCTATCTGACTCCCCCTCCTCTTTCTCCTCATCCTCCTCCCACCAGTGGAGTTGAGGGATTTGCTTTTTTAGGTTCAGACGTGAGATAGTCTACTGTTAAGTGTCCAACACTTGTTGTGATAGGCTGTTAGAGAGCGGTTCAACAGCTTGTGTCAAAGAATAAAAAGAGAAAAAAGGGGAGGGCGCAACAGATCGGTGCCCAGTCGCACACTGCAAGAAATATTCCAGTCTGGGATGTCAGACACGGCGAAAGTGCATGTATGCTGTTTATCACCAGTTTAGTGGAAAATTAACTTGCATGCATATGCTTATTGTAACAGTTTGCCTGCGTCTGTGTGTGATGAATTTGGAGCCAACATAAAGAAAAAATAATACAACTACGGGTGACTATTGGGTCTCAGTATTTCCGGGGGTTGCCAGATGGGGACCACATGGCAGAATTGATTGGTGTCTGCGTCTTTTGGAAACATAGAAATGTATTTATTATTTTGCTTCAACTTCTAAACACTGAAAGGAAAATGAAACTAATCTAAATCTCGCACAGCTAAGTCCAAAATTATTCACACCACTAGCATGTAAAAAAATATCATTGGGGTAAAATGTGTTTCGAACAAGGTCTTAATATTGCAGGCCAACTTTTTCCATGTTTCCATCGGCATTTGACAATTTATCTTATGAGCTCTTAGCCTTGTTTCTTTGCATCCTTGATAGCAAGACTACATTGGAAGCTGGGCATTGCAGGCAAGGGCAACTTTGCTGGTCACATGACTTACTAGCTGCACTTTCTGGCCTGGACCTCGACCTATAAAGCAGTCCATTTGTCATTCAGTCGAGCGTCTCAAGAAAGTCTCAGAATTCTCACCCAATAATGGTTCACCGTTTTACTATGCGTGTCACTACAAGCCTTCATTTAATTTTTCATAGTGCAAGGCCTTTGTTTATGCTGAAATGTGATAAACTCCACTTGCTTCAAGGGTTGTGGCAAACTTAATATGAAGTGACATTTCCCTTTCCTGGGAAATACACTGAGGTGAATACTAAAATGCTGTTTCTCTACAAACACTTGTTATAAGCCAATTTCCTCTATTATTCCATGAACCGCACAGTTATTTTCTGTGTAAATATCACTTGTTTATCTATACTTTTATGTGTATGTAAGTAAATGTGTTGGCGGTGCATTTTAATGAGAGTCACAACAGGCAAACAGAGCAAAATGCTCCTCGCCCGCTGTTATTTGAATCACCTAAATAGATTTACTGTGCAAATAGCTGCTCAGGCTGCCCCTCTCAGGTTTCACTGTAACTGACAAAAGCTGATCCTTAGGGATCTCTTGCTAGGCAGGAAGGGGAGGGGATTAAGGGAGGAGGAATGCATTTAAAGAGCAACAGCAGAGGGAAAGGAAGTTAAAAATACTTAAGTGTGCAAAAAAAAAGTTCACTTACATCTGTCAAGAAATAATCTCTGTATACTCAAGCATTAACCAATAAGTAATAAGTCATAATTGTTTACATTTTTCAGAAGAAATTGAATGAAAAAAAGCAACACGTCAGGATTTTATTGAACATGTATACACTTCTCACAGAAACACTCAATCAGGATAAAAACCCAGGTCTTTGTTGCTGTGAGGCAGTAGTGCTGGCAATTACAACGTGTAGCCTACAGCATCTGTATGGTGTAACATAGCTTGTGGGAAAAAAAGTGTTTTGTCTGAAACATCTTTTGGAAAGAAAGAAGTGGTGATTGTTTTTTTATGTCAAAATTACTTTTGGCAAAAAATGACAGTCCATTATTTTAGGAAGGTGACGATATGTCACAGAAATGGTTTTCACAAAGAAAACTCAAATTTGATTTCAACAGTTTAAATATTTTTGGTTGTAAGTTGTAATAAATCACAGGAAGACCATCTTGAAGAAGCTTTGCCTGAATGAAAACTGGTCTTGAATTTACAGTGCAAGGGTAGAATTTTGAACACAGGGTTTAGAAAAGAAAAAAAAAACAGGTTGACAACTGAGCAAGTCACAGCCCAAACCTGAGAGAGATTACTGTGGTGTGGCCTTATTGCTGTCCATTAAAAAAAAACAGTGGCAAACTTTAATGTACCCTAGTATTGCTGTAAAGAACAGTAGCTTGAATATTGTAGTAGTGAAAAATATTCAGTGGACATTTCTAAAGGTTTCATGAATGTCAGTAGCATGACCCTCCAAACTCTTAGTTTAACCTGTTGACCAGTAAAGTCCAGTTGGCCGCGGGTTATGTTCCCAGAATAAAGAAGCTGCAGCAGAAGTAAAGTCAAAGTGTGTTAGTGCGTAATGAAATGTGACACTGCTGTCTGCTTTCTTAGAGCATTAGGAACATCGGTGAAGTATGGGGTGAGGAGAGGGAAAGATTGTGGCCTTCTGTCCTCAACCACTAATCGCATCCACCTGTGAAGGGAACTGTGGCCGTTTAGAAACTATTGTCTCTGTACTAAACTCTTTCCAGGGGCTAAGCACACATTACATGCATGTCATTTTGCTGGTGGAAAAAGGAACATTGGATGGTGATAAAAATCTTCAAACGTTTTGGAATAAGTGATTTCTACTCTACATTTACTTTAAAGTACAAATTTCAATAAAATTCTCCATGCAAAGCACAAAGAATCTATTCCGTAACTAGATTAATTGTTGAATTTTTTTTTAGCAAAAGAAGTCAAGCTAAAATGTACAAGGAATATTTTTTTTGCCTATTGGCTTCATTTTTGAACTTTGAGTTTGTATTGCTATTCTATTCACAACCAGAATACCCTGAAATTGGTTGTTGGCATACAGAGAGTAGTTCAAGCTGCAAGACGTGATTCAGCATGATTAAGCTGATCTGTCAAGTCTGACCTCCTTCAGGAAACTTGAAATGTTACCATTTCATTCTGTCAAATTCTCTGCAATTTTATGGTAATAAAATTGGTATTTCCATCTTGCTGAGCCTTCTAAAAAACAAAAAAGGGGGCATTCATACAGAATCTTGTATTCAATTTTACCGAATACACATGTACTATCTGCACTACCAATCTTCTCCACCCCTGGCTTCCCCACAGGCTGTCAAGCTTAATTGATTCATTAAATTCTACTGGGCCACTGTGTTACCATGGCAACAAATGACTTCCAAGTTTAAACTTTAATCACCATCACCCCCGCACAGGGTCTTCTTGGCAAGATGATAGGACATGTGTTCTATCGCTACGTGAGTTGACATGGATGGATATCTTCCTCAATAAATATTCTAAAAGTGAAGGAGGAAAGTTGGAACCTGAAAGAAGAGCATAACGATTTGTACAGCTATGCTTTAGTTCTTTTACCAAGCCTTCAATAGAAGGCGCAATCTGTCAACCTAATGAAGTCATATCATTAGATAAGGTAAGTTGGAAGGTATCAGGAAGTTGGCTGTATTTCAAACATGAGAAAGATTGACATTATATATATATATATATGTAAATGAAAGGCTAATTTAAATGAGACAGATAAACAACTTTTTTCTTTGTTTCCAGAATGACTGCAAATATTTATTTACATTTGTTTCTTCATTAGTATCATGTCTGCTTCAAATGACAATCTATGAACGGATCTAAAATGTGTTGCATCTGCTTCAAGTTTCTTCTTGGCCATAGTTGCAATGGTTACACCTTGTTGCCTCAGAACAAGTTGAAATGATGGCAGGCATGTATGATATGATGTCTCACTTGGGACAGGGCAGTCTCTGTACACTGACTGATCACATTACTATTAGTGAAAGCCTTTCTGTCAGGAGGATAGGTTAAGGCCCAGAGAAGAAGCAGCAAAGGGTGAAACACGCACCAAGTGATGGGAGCTGCCCTCAGGGGGGATCTGAAGAGATTTGATGTTATAGGCCATAGCTGTACTGTATCCTTTCAAGCTCTGGTCTGCGAGGTTGAGGGTTCTGTGCATCCTTAGCTGTTCTTTGGGTTGGAGACTGCAGATTTTAAAATCCTGTTACGCTTCCAATTTGGGGGTGACGGCTCTTGAACTAGAGGTAGGCAATAAACACTTTGAAGTAGAGAATGTGATTTGAACTTTCCACAATTAGTCCACTAATTGTGGAAAACTGGGAAACATTTAAAACCATACCTCCAGGGCCCCAATATTTGACTCCTCATTACCTGTTCTGGTGTTACCAAATCAGACCAGCCTACTTCAGTTGATGGTTTTATAACCCCAGCCAATTGGTGTGCAGAAAGTAATCCCTTGATTATGGTTCTTCCTCAAGATTCTGCTGCCTGGAATATTCATTGAGGTTGCCACTCAAAATGTCCACTCTTGAACTACAAAAAAACTTGTTCCATTCACAGTAAAAAGCTGTATAAGTGACTGTCATGATGCCAGTTGATTATCAAAATGTCCATCAAAGACCGGTGGAGACTAGACACCCACCATTATAAGAATATGGTCACTTTGCTTTAATGTGTTATTTATTGTTCATCTCTATAAAGGAATTAAAATGAAGTACTATGAAAAGATGCAATTTGCTATGCCTTGGAAAAGTATTAATTGTCTGTAAACTTATTAAATGTTTTGGCATGTTTTACTTCAAATATCTCTTTTGTTTTCATACAAATAATCAATAAAGGTGAACATGTAAGTAGATCTAATACTTTGTAGGTCAGTGTTTTGAGGAAGTTACAGCTCCAAAGTCTTTCAGGCACATGTTCCTACCATCTTTGCGCATTTTTGACTTAATTTGGTCATTTTGCTTGCCCATTAGTATGCTTTGATCTGGACTACTCAATTGCCATGACTCCACCTGTCAATCATTCTAGGGGGTTTGGAATAAATATTTATAAAAATCATTCTTTGGGGTCTGTCAGCAACGGATGAATCGGCCATAGTACATGCCTCTTATCTGGAGGAACTGAACCTCCATCAACATGGCTGGGATTCATCATCGCCAACACATTGAGATCATGTGGAGTTTCAAGGAAAATAATAGGAAATCATGGTCCAACGTTATCCGTGGGTGACATGCAATCCCGACAGCAATTACCGAGAGCGTTTAGAGAGTGGAATACAATATATTGCATTTCCAAAATCCAAAAAGAGTCTGGAATAATGCACAAAATGGGCCAAGGCCTGCAGCTAACCTTATGTCCTGTTAAATGGAACCGTGATGGACGGCAACCACCACGTGTTCGTCACCACAAAGTAACTATCCCATTTTTTGTCATAACACTTCGTCATATTCAAATCAAAGATCAATAAGTGAAGGTAGTTATGTTTGATTTTGTGTGTGTAAATTCCAATCGTAGCTCTACATCAGCATGAAACCATATGTTGCAGTAGCTGTGATATTTATGTTTAAGCACCTTTTTTGCTAATGTTTATTTTTAAGCATTTTTCTGCTTGTGAAAAAGTAAAAAGTATTACTTAAGTCTTTACTCACCTGTTTTGTACATGCAAAATGTGTCCGACACAGCTTTCACACTCACCTCCAATGAGAATTGTTGCTTTCATTCTTCCTCTGGTTGCAAAAGACTTGGGCTTTAACACTGCTTTCTCAGTCGTTTCCCGCAAATAGCCTTACAGGCCTGATACGATACAGGCCTGATACAGGCCTAACCTCTGTTCAACTGAGAATTTTCTTTCCTGTAGTTTTTACCTTAGTGTTGGCTGACAAGGCAAAAACAGCTCAAAAAATGTCTTGGGCAATGCATTGAGTCTGCTACCTCTGCTATCGTTACACAGTTCATTTGTCGGAGGTGCACCACTTCCGCATGGGGGCAGAGCCGGCGACCTTTTTTTTCTTTTTTTATGGCGGTTGGCAAGCAACATTTAGATGCGCATTACCGCCATCTGCTGGAATGGAGTGTGGATTGGGATGCTAAACATATCGGCGTCAAGGCAATTCTAGCCTCGTTTATGTAGATCTGCTGTTTTGCAGAAGAATGAAACTCAATCACAATTTCAAAGCTTTTGCTGCAGGTTTCTTTTTTTTTCAGGATTTTGAGCAGTTTATCTGTCCATGCTGAAGAACAAACATGCCCACGTGATGATGCTGCCTGTTTTAGTGAGGACAGGGTGCTCAGGGCAGTGTTCATTGTTAGTTTCCCTCCATACATAGTATCTTTATGATGACACTTAATCACTAAAATTTTCTAAATAAATAAATAAAAACCATTCAAGATCTTCACAGATCAGCTGGATTATATTGGACACAAGTAAACCACAAGTATGCCACATTTTTCTGAAATTGTAAAATAAAAGTTCAATATTTTGGGGATATATGATGGCAACAATTTGGCCTTTCTCAAGAGAGTCACTTTAAGATAAAATTAAGGAAGCCTATGTCATCTTCAGTTTGAATATTGTTACAAATAAAGATACAAGCGTAAAAATTTGTCCTGGCATTAACGTTTAACTTCAATTATTCCTAAGATAGAAAATAAGGCCAGTGTGTTGGCATCTTTCATTTGACCTGGGCCAAAAGTACAAATTAACATCTATCCTGTAAATTGTGGAATGTAGAAAATAATTCTGTCAAAGTAAGCTCTCAAAAGAAAAATAAATAAAAAAAAGGACAAAACAAACCTCCTCTTTGGCCGCTACAGAGAGATCTAACCTCTGTTCAACCTGAGATGAGATGATGCAGCCGGCGACATTGTCTGATGTGGCCCCTCCAGATTTCTGTCGTTTTGATCATCCTCTTCTCTCAGTGAGTTGCTGAAGCAGAATGACAGCCAGACATTTTAATGCCTCTGCCTGACATAAACTACATCTTTGAAGGCAGAAGAGCACATACACATATTTATAGCTTAAGAATCTAAGATCTTTCACAAACAAAAAGGGAGGGCACAGATGAGGAATTATGAAGAGCAAGATCTTCTTGATCTGTGGTATAAAGACTTATGTTCTCTAAGGATCACATAAATGCTTACTTCCATAAACTATAAAAAAGCCATGAAATAAATAAACTGTTTAATTGCATGCTTCTCAATCTGTGGTGATTGGGGTGCTATTAGTTTGCTCAATGGAAATGGTGGTGCTCTTTTTGTCATAACTGCATACAAATAATATACGAAGTTGTGCAAAAAACAAATCAGACAACCAAAATGAGATGCTAGCTTCAAAAAGAAGCTGCACAGACTGTCCGAAATTCTAATATTCTTAAAAGGAAAAGTTAGTCCAACTCTGACATTTGAAATTTTTAGAGTTAAGTTTATATTCCAGTACCAATGAATATAATAAACTGCATCCAAAGAAAACTGCATGCCGATTTTTTTTTTATACATATGCAATAATAAAAATAATTTCCACAGTAATGTGTGGAAAGAAATTATTGAGAGATATCCAGGGCCAGTCCTATGATGCTGAATGAATATATATATATATATATATATATATATATATATATACAGGGCTGAATCAGGGCTTTGATCCAGTCCTTTTCCAACACGACTGAATCAAAGGAATGGCTGTTTAACAGGCCTCTGCAGAAATACCACAGTACTATCCGTGGTGATTTATATGCATTACACAAAAGAAAATGAACATCTTAAGCTTTTCATTTGTGCTCAATGAATATATTGGGACATAAATTATTTTTGCTGTAAAACCTGGCAAACGAAAAAATTTAAAGAACTGGGGGAAAAACAACACAAACCACTAAAACTAAAAACAAATGAAAAATGAAGAAAAAAAAATCCATTCATACTTCCCAATGATATTTCAATATACACATACCTGATGCTGAAACAACATCTGAAGCTTGAATAAGTGATGCTACAGCAGGAGCTGGTGACAAACCCCATCTGTCGACGCCCACGCGTTCCTGAGCAGAAGACTGATCAGCCACAATCAGCCAAACACCTGTGCTTCAGGGTGCCTGGGAGGAGCTTCTCAACAATAAAAAGCAGCACGATGCCACCTTCTGGAAATATGTTGCTACTACATTAACACTGTAACGTAATGTGATGATATTTTAAATATGCTTGTTATACAGTGCACATAGAAGTGAAAAGAATTAGGACACTATGTGTTTTTGTAACACACTGAGTCCTTGTATATTTTTAAAAAATACAGAGAAATTCAAAATCAAAACATACTTTTAAAAATCTCCGTTATGTAATGAAGAGTGCGATTTCTACTGAGGAATAAATGAGGACACTCTACACTTAATCCCTCTAAGAATGGCTAAAATCACACATATACACTGAGGTGTGCATGATTAGAACATTGCATTTGAAAATCTGCCTTTTTCAAACCTCAGATATTAAGTTTGGTTTTGACTCCTTACTGTTGAAGTGAGAGTGAACAACATCTGAATCTGTATTCAGAAAAATTATTGCTGCAAGTTACGAGTCTTGTAAGTGATTCAAAGAAGTCCAAACAGAATTTAAGTTCAGCTATGAAAAATACAGTACAAGGAGAAGGAGTCCAAGCAAATTCACACTGAAAGTAGATGAAAATATCTTAGGTGAGGAGCTGAACAAACTCATCTCAAACAGGTCAAGACTAAGAAATGGCAAGAAGACGCATCTCACTGATGTTATTCCAACAAATAGCATAAGTGCACTGATGACAACTATGAGGAAAAAAACAGACACAAACAAACAAACAAAATAAATCGGGTCATAAGTGAATACACAATAGAAAATAATAAGTTTTGTACTGATATTTAATATTTAGACATGAGGCAATAGCCATTTTTACAGCACATTTTGCATAATTTATCAATACCTTCTGTATACAATCACAAAACCATCACAGTAGATTTATTTCTTTTTTTCTGTTTACTTACAAGTGAAAAACCAGACAGGTTTTACAAGCAAAATCTTTGTACAGTCAGCATACATCGTCATTAATTTAAGCTTTTCTTCATTATTCTACCCCCTCTCTATGACATTTTTGCTTAATATCTTTCTATACCCTCTTTCTCTTTTCAGTTTTCTGTAATAATATCTGGACACAAAAATAGTATGAACCACCAACAGAACATGCAACATCCAGTGAGCACATTTAAATTCTCCTGCGGCTAACTCGAGTTGTCACAATAAGACTTCTGTGTTACGACTGTGTTAACCTTGTAGTGTTCTGTGTAAAGGGTTTGGTTAATCTGGGTCCCTATAGGCAGACAAAACATCTTTTTTTTTTACAGCCTATCCACTGCACACCGTTTAAGAGAAAATACATTTCCTTTTATTATGTCCACTAAAACATCTTTTACTCCCCTTTCCCCGTCATAGATATATTTATATGTATGTATAAAAAAACTAAACTATATATTTACAATGCTAAAAACAGGGAGATGGCATCTTTGTTTAACTCTGTGTGTGAACATGTGGAATCAGTTATGAGTTACAGCAGGTGTTTGAGTGGAAACACATAAAAGAAGAGACATGGATGAGGATGAGACCACATGGCTCGCTGCACACAGGCACATAAATATCAACCTAAAAAAAAAAATACAGAACACAAACAGAAACTTACAGAGAGACCTTAAAACAACTACCATTTCATGTATAATGTCCATTAATTACAATCTTTTACAGTCTTTTCTTTTGATAATTTTTGATATGCTGAATGTAAATTAAACTAACTAAAAGGTAGGTGCAGACAAGAGGCAAGTTCTTTTTTTTACGTCAAATTTTTTTTCTTTAGCTTCGAGGAATTTCTTGACGTAACATAATATCTCTGAGTTTCAAGTCCTCCTGACGTTGTAAACAAGCTCTACATTGTGTAAAAAAAATTGTTTTCTGTACACTTGATATGTACTGTAAGCAAATGCAATTCAACTTAACATTGACACTGTCTCACAGGAAATAAATAAGTAAACATCTGTACAGCATTACAAAAATCACAAGTTCAAAAGAAAAGGAAACCAAATTAAAGCAAGTAACCAGTTGTGGAGGATGCAGCAGTGCAAATTAGGAATCGGTGACTTACTACTGGTAAGTTAATATGCAGTTTCTTCCCTCTTTTTACAGTCGATGTTGCATAGAAATCACTCAGGTGTTAGTTTTACTTCTTTTTTTTAGCTTATGATATTGGATGAACCAGTAGCACTACCTCTTAACCTCCACAAAGCATACCTTTCTCAAATATAATGGACATAGAGAACATTGTAGATGATATTTTTGATTTTAACTTTAAAAAATGACAAACAGCATAGCATTATAGCAGTGAAGACGGCAGTAGTGCATTTACATGTATTATTGTACCCCACATCTGCTGTTATCTCATTTTACCACTTCTTTTATTTTGTCACAGTAAAGAAAATTTAGCAGGATGCCAACTTTTTACATTCTAAGCAGGAAAAAAAGTGCAAAATACCACAATAAGAATGTGTTGTTAAGAGTGCCACCCATACAAACTGAAGCAAGACTGATGACAGTGATGCAAAAACAGCACTTGCTGCTCTACAGAATTCTCCTGTTTTTGTTTCTTTGTTACTGTTGGATGTTTCGGATAATGAAACATATTTAAATATTGCATAAAGGTAACATGGTTAAATACAAATTGCAATTTTCAAATGTTGATTTCATTTACTGATTGCTATCATACTTGTAGATTTAAAAAGTGCCTTAAACAGAACCGGTCCAACAGCATGAAATAGGCCAAAAGATTATAATTGAGGGGGACACAAACTTAAGTCCCAATGTAATGAAATTCAATAAAAGATTTTAAAAAGTCACTTACGTTTATTTATTTGGAAAGGGTTACAAAGCCATTTCTAATCCCTTGGGACCCCAGTGAACCACAGTGAGAGCCATTATCCACAACTGGAGGAAACCGGGATGAACTTTTCTAATGGCCATTCTAAATTTATTCCAACGACTTATCCAAGGACAGAACCCAGAATAGCATCTTACGGCACTACAGGCCTCATGTGTTCATGATTCAACAATAATGAAATGGCAAAAATGGTATTCATGGAAGAATTCAGAGGCCAAAACCAAAAATAGCATAGAGGCCCAGCTAACATTTTCCAAAAAAACATCTTAATGGTCTCCAAGACTAGTAGAAAAACATTCTGTAAAGTGACAAGACTAAACTGAAACTGGATGACTAGATCCCTGCAGTTCAGTGTATAATGACAGCATTTAAGAAAGAGAACGTAATACTGATTTTCATATATAATGGTGGTAGACTCAAAGTTTGTGGCTACTTTGTTTGTGTAGTACTTTGATGACTTGTTTTTGGTTTAACCTAAAATTCTGCTCTGTACCAAAAGACCTTGATAGAACTTATCTGACCAACAGTTTGTTACCGTAGCCCCCAGAGCACAAAGAGCAAAACAATAGTCCAAAGTATACAAGCAAGTCCACTTCTAAATGGAATTAAAAAAAAAGAAATTTTGGGTGGCCTTGATGTGACATAACCTTAAATTTAGCTTATGTTTGCAAACTCTTCATTGTGGATTAACTTCAATAATTCTGCAAATATGAGTGGCTCAACATTTGTCAACAATGTTGTGACTTGCAATAGGTTTACATTTTCATGCAGCGCCAGGTTGGTTGGGCTAACCATTTTTCCCTTGAAAAAATTAAATCATCCTTTAAGATTAGCTCTTTTTTTATTTCATGACATTATATATGTCTGATTTCAAAATAGGTTGAAGTCTTGAAACATTTAAGTCTGACAAAAACAGAAGAACTATGTAAACAACAAATCCTTTTTCACAGCACTTGGATCTCACAAAGCAAAACAGAAAATCTCTGGTCGACGTCTCACATTCTATGGGGGCGTCGTGGATAAATAAAACCTCTATGTCACAATCGTCAAGACGTGATTGTCTGTGATAAAGATATCTATTTATTGAAATATTTTCATCTCCACCTATGACACTTCACTATTTACAGAGTGAGCCTTAAAGGTGTTTTTTTAGTGGCAAAACATGTGGTACTGCATGCCAAATAGACTCATGCGCACAATATACTGTATAGTATCCAATCTGGTATATATTTATAATAATTCTTTACCAAACAAATTCAGCTATATGATAAAACAAATGAGGAAAAGCACAGTCTAAAATCTAAAACATGCTTGGTTTTCTTCTTCCTTGATCTGGAAAGCTAAGTAGGTAGAGTGTTTTGGAAAATATACTTCCATCCAAACATGAATTTTTAAAACATCTGATAAATAACTGAGACAAACAATAGAATTTGACACTAATATAATAAAAAAATAAATAGTACTTTTCTGTGGCAGAACCTTCTTTGTCTCATTTCTAAAAGGCTTTGAAATTCAATACAATTCTGAAAAAAAGAAATAAATGCAGATGAAAAGACTCGTCCCTGGATAAAGCGCCTGAATAAATTAAAATCTACAAGTGTGTCAATTCCCTGTTTTCCCCTGTATCTTTAGAGCTAAGGGTCCTCATGGGTGGAAATGATTTTGTGCAAAGTAATTGTGTGCATGTGTGTGTTGGTGGATTAGTATGTGTAATACCTGGTTGATCTTGACCTCTGCTGAGCCACATCACCTGCTGTTTGTTGTCTCTTCCCTTGGAAAAACTACGGTGTATCCTGCACGCTGTAAATGTGTTCATTTTCATGTAAACGTGAAGCCAAGTTCCCTATGCTGAGAGCGTCATCCGAAACAAGTCCCAAACAAAGGCTGGAGATGGAGTGATTTGGTCTCCTTTTGTTCCAGAGCCACCATAGCCCGTAGCCCCCAGAGCACAAAGAGCCAAACGGGACCGGTCTTGTAGATGCTCAGCTAAGTTCCCTCTGATTTCACAAACCCATCATCTTTTCAGTTTTTTGCTTTAAAGTCCTCAGTGTCTCCCTACGAGTGGATCTGGGCCGTGCTAGCGAGAAGCTTGTGCCAGCCCACAACTCGTTTGCGTAAGTCCATTTTGTCCAGCCACACGTAAGCCTCTCCGATGAGCGTCTTCTTTATGAACTTGCCTCCATTTGACACAAGAAAGAGCTTGTAAAAGAAGAAGGAAATTAATACGTCTCACGTTTTGAAGAAAAACATGTACTTCAGTAGCTCTGCAAGAGTATATTTTTAGACGCTTGCAATGTCCTTTCCCCATTTTTCCACATAAAAACTTGGAACTTCAGTGTATTTGATTCTTTTTTTTGTGACATACCAGCAAAGAAGTAGCAAATTTCTGTGAATTGGAGGAGAAAGGACAAGAAGTCCAGTTTGCGCTTGTAAAAAGCTGCAAAACAGACACAACTAACATGCAGTTTGCTTTCATATTTATTAACTATTCAGCATTCAGAACAAACAGTGTCCTGAATAATCTTGCAAGGCATATTGCTATCAAACATCTGAACATTTATTTGCCAATATTGCCAATATTCTTAAATCAAGTACTCAGGTTTTGGTTACATAAGCATCCAATTGAGTTACCTGTAGTGAGTGTCCTGTTGGGTTCATGCAGAAGCGGAAAGTTTCATTGAAGGACGGCTCGCGGTCATGACGACACACTCTGGTCTTCTTCTTGATGATCCTTTTCTGGGTGGCAATGTTCACCACATAGAGCTTCACATAAAGGTCTGTAGAGACCGACAGACATTGTCGTAAAAACCACAATTCAATGGTCTCGCTGACAGAACAGAACTGAACATAAACAAGTCCAGTGCACAAGATTCAGAGACTGGCAGACACAGAAGACATAAAGGTCTCAGTATGTACAACTTCTAATTAAGCAAAGGTTTTAATTACTTCAAAGAAGTTGCAAGTCAGGACAAAGTCCTTTACAGAAACTTGTAAAATAACCTCAAGCAAATTTGCTGCAAAGAACCAAAGGACTAACTTAATTGGCAACAGATATCTCTACACTTAGCTGTCACCACAATAAGGAGGTAATGGTATGAGTCACTGAGCAACTGCTTGCACCAGTTCAGCTATACTCTCAAAGAACAGAGGGCTGCCAATCTGCATTTCCCATCTGGAAGCAAATGCAAATTGAAGAAACGACAACCAGCTTGAGCATCAGAACCCACAGCCAATATGGCAAAATAAGCCACTGTGTGAGTTACAATCTGTGCAAAGAAACAAAAAAATAAAATAAAATGTGCAAAATAGAACCATTTTGTCCTCCGTTTATAGATGTCAGACTGTCACTATAACATTGCATGTAACATTTTCTATGCGCAATAATAAAAATAAACTATATTGCGTTTTAAACATATGAAACATCTTTTAAAAATTTTTTACTGTATTGCTTTTTGTGTGTTCTAAGTCTCTTTAATATTTTTTTAAACGTATTTAGACCAATTTTGTGTAATGTCAGAGCTGATAATGAGGCAGAAATACACATTCCATATCTAAGATGTGCTGTTCTTATAAGAGGATGATATATAACCCTATAGGGGGGCTAATTTGTTTTGTGGTTGGTTTTATGTAAGCAATTATCTAAAGTAAAGGTACACTAAACATGAGGGTAGGCTGATAAGAATACTGCAACAGCAGCTGCTGTGCCTCAGTAAAATAGGAAAGGATTTAAGAGGCCAAGCAGATGTTTGCGTGGGTTTCTTGACTTTCAGGTATGTTTGAAGACCTACATGACCACGTGATGCTGCTCAGACTGTTTTGATTACCAGGCAAGTGGTCTGGAGTCTTAAACTTGTAGGTGATGTTGCGACACTGAAGAATCTCCAGGACCAGATGCTCCCCCTCTGTCCTCATCTCTCTCTTCAGAGCAATCTTGATCTCCCCCATCACCTGAGTCTTTCCTAAAAACAAACAAATAAAGTGATCATACATAAAATGGGGGTTCTTGGCTGATACACTACGCAGTCTGATCTTTTCTCTGCATTCCTCTGCCGCCCTCTTGTGGAATGAAATATTAATAGCGGGAAGCGTGTACAAAAAAATTACATCTTTGTTTATACATTTAAAGTGACATAAAAGTCGATGTCACACCGGCAAATAACAAATGTTGTCTGCCCACTTTGTCTCCTTAATTACTGAACTAATTTACATTGAATATGATTAAAAATGAGGGTTTTTTTACTTTAATAAATGAAATCATCATTTGAAAACTGCCTTTTGTATTTACTCAGGTTATCTTTATTCAGTGCAAACATTTTTTATCTGAAACATTTATGTGCGCCTAAAAGCAAAAATAAAAATAAATGTATAAGGGGGCAAACACTTTTTAACAGCAATGTAGGTTTTAGTGTAATAAACTAGATTAGCCTCTAAGCAACAAGTAAGTGTGACAAAAGAGCCCATATTTGTCAATGAGCTGTTATGGTAATGAGTGCGTGTTCTCTGTGAAAAACAAAATGTGCAATCACTTTCTTTAAAAAGGTTGACGAAAAGAAAATTTTAATTAACCGATATTGTAGAAACTGTGAGATGCGGTACAGTACATTGTATTTAGTACATTTATTGCTAACAAAGCAACACATAGCCTTATACAACCTTCCCCATCACTGTGTCCTGTTGAAGATTTCGTCACATCTGTGCCATTTGGGATCTTCCCACTAAAACAAGAAAAGAAGAAAAGGAAAACAAATGACTTATTTCTGCATTTATGTTTAATGGTTTGAAAACCAGTCTATTATAATCAAAACCATAAAAAAAGACGGTTACACATTTCAATCAAACAAAGGTCAATGTTTTGACTTGGCTTTTTCTCAAGAGCTGACTTCTTTCGCCCCAGGCATTCTTTTGTAGAAATGAACGTGTGTTTATTGTTGCCTCTTGATTTGTGACCTACTTTTAGTAGAGATCAAGCTTAATGACAAAGGTCCTGACATTTTCCTTTAAACATGACATGTGTCTTTCTGAATTCATTGACTACATTTTGCAAAGCCCTCATTTCCCAGGCAAATTTAAACAAGGCCAAGACTGTGCTGACAGAACTTTCACCTTCAGAATAAACTGGATTTAAAATTATTCTTGTTACTTTTTAAAACTCCAGATGTTGGCATTAGTTTGTCTAGTAGTGTTTTAGTTTGTTGATATTGACAAGCTCAAATAATTGAATATATGCATGTTTCTAATCATAAATCTCTACCATTACTTACTTATTTTGATTTTGATGCTCAAACAATAAGCATGCAATGTATTTAGAAGCCCAGCAGAATATTGTTGCTTCTTACTATTCTGAGTCTAAGAAATAAAATTAGTTGGTTCAATAGCAAAGATGTCATCTTACGTTAGGTAACATCTTGGTGTACTTTGATACCACTAATCGTTTGACGCCCAGTAGGAGCGCATTTTAGTTGAAGTCTTTTCTGACATGTATAAAGAGACTGAGCCTACTTACAATCGAGGGACCTGGAAGATTGCACTGTCCACTTCATTTGTCTCTCCTTCTTCATCCAAAAGGCTGTAAGCACTACCGCTCAGGCCACTGTCCAAAGAGGCCGCAGTAACTGGAGCATCGCTTGCTCTGTAGCTTGACCGAGCTGTGCATAGACACAAGCACACCCATCACCACAGAAAAAAAGGCAAAAACAGCATCTTAGCGCTGTCCAAAATAAATGTTAGAACTAAGAAGCATCGATTGACAATCCGCAGCACTGCAAATCTGTCAAAATGAATTACAATCTGTTATGCTGTGGACAAAAAGGAAGTGTATTTAAGGAATACAAGATCAGACAGTAGTGAACTGTATGCAAACATTAAGGAGAAGCAAGAAGCATGTGGACACACATTTATTTAAAGTCTTTCTCAGCAAAAAGACAAAACAGTGATAGCTTAAACAGAAAAAATACCACATATAGGATGATGCAGACCACACAAGAGGCACAAAGGTACTACTTTCATTGTTAATCGTCTATATGAAATACTGAATGTGTGCACAACCTAACCATGGGAGATATTACTGCCGTACAGCGCAGTGGAAAACAATTTGCCCCCTTACAGATTTTTCTGTTCTGGCTTTTCTGTCACAAAATGAATCCAGATTATAATAAAAACTCTAATATCAAACAAAGATATCCAGAGTAAATACAAGAAGCAATTATGATTTAATTTATTAAGAGTTAAAAAGCTATCCAATCCAATCTAGCTGCATGTATAAAAGTAACACCATGCTTGTTAAGGCATAAGTTTACTGTTTTTTGGTTTGATTTAATTAGACACATCCAGATCTGACTAGTACCAGACCCAGAGGTGGTGGTAGTTTTGTGGCCTGGGCCTGCTTTGCTGTTTTAGGAACTGTACAGCTTGCTGTAAATGACAGAACTATGAATACTATACTCTGTAAAAAAAAAAAAAATCCTGATGGAGAATATCCAGGCATCAGTTTGTACTTAGCACAACCAGTTATTAGATTAAGGTACAAATAATTTTCACATACGGTCAGCTTACATCAGATGTTTTTTTCCCCCTTCTTAAGAAGTGACATTATCATTCGAAAACAGTTTTATTTGAGTTTACTCAAAATATCTTTGTGTGAAACACCAAAACTGAAAAAAATCTATGAGGGGGAAAAATACTTTTATTCGGCAATGCAAATTTTACTGTTGGACGTGGTATGGTTTACAGTGCTTTTAAATGTACCCTTTTACATGCTTAGTATTTTATTGTTTTATGTCTTAGACCTTTGTTCTCAAACAGGCGGTATCAGTAATGATGTGGAAGTGGTGCAGAAAAGGATCCCTGTCAGCACTGTTTTATTTCAGGCCACTTGATGCATTATCACTGACTGATTGCAGACTTCAATAACACCACGTTGTTTCATTTAAGAATATCAAAATTTGAGACCTATTTTTTTTTCTTAAGTGAGTGAAAATTGTGGGTGACCAAGATGGAAGCATGTCTTGCTGCATGAATCTGGTGATGTGGCTGAGTGCAACTGTCTTTCTGCCTTCCTGTCTCACTCTACCTTGTAGGACTCCCCCTCTTTCTTTCTGCAGGTGTGCGTTAGTAGTACTGCATCCTCTCGTTCTTTCACTCTCTCTTTCTCTCCTTGCTCCCTCATTGCTTCAGTCACACGACAGAGGAGGGGAGACTCTTGGGGCAAACTCTCACCTCCGATGCTCTGCGGCCTCTCCTCTGACATGGCTTTCCTGAGGCTCAGGAGTCTGCCGTCTGCTCTGCTCCCTTTGGCCGACAGGGTCGATGGCAGGGCAGGCAGCCAGTCAGACTGGGGTCTTTGAATGGTGAGCACACCAACTACGCTGTGTCTCTGGTGCCTTAGCGAGAGCTGGCTCCTTTGGCCTGGATGTGTTTGCGTTTTGCAGGGTCAACAGCAGGAAACAAAAGGTCACGGCATCGCAGTTCAAGGTGTGAGAAGGGAGGAGCAAGATGGAGATTCAGAGCGCAGTTCATCTTCACCATGGTAATCAGCTTGACTGAGAATCACATGCAGTCACAGTGCGCAGTGCACATTCACCCTTCCCCGCGTGTCTCGAACGAGAGGGGTGCGCAGCGTCAGCCCGGAGTGCATTGTGGGTCCAGAAAGGGGGTGGCGTACAAGCATGCACAACCAAGTCGATGAAGGAACTTTAACAAAGCTGGTTGTTGTTAGATTTTAAAGAAAGTAATTAAAAAGTACAAAAAAAAGAGAGAAAAAAAAATCTAAATGCCAAAATATATTATCTGGGATTTTTTGTAATAAAAGTTGGATAAATATTAAAAAGTCATGATCAATGATAAATTCGATCCCTTACAGGGAAATTTGCTGGAGAATTTACTGGTTTTGAGAAATTTGAGAGTGGAACTGAATAAGGGTTATGCACCTTTATCACAGTTGAACTTTTATTAATTCCACATCAATTTATTTTGAATGAAGAAAAAGTTATTTTAGTTTTTATATTCATGGCCTAATCTTGTGTCTTTCTTTTTGGGTGTAATGAAAGGTGGTTAGACCTGTTAGAGAAAATGTTTCAGTGTAAAGGTGGGGGGCTCATTCTAAACATATGTAAATACATACAGGAGATAGGATGGCGCACTGGAAACAACAGAAGAGGACCAGAATGTCTAAAATATCAGGAGGACTAAGAGTAAGATAAAAAAGGAAAGTAAAGGAACGGAAAAGAAAGGCCAAGTAAAAAGGAGGGAGAGATGATTGTGAGGAGGCCATGCTGCATGGGCTCTATTTGCGTCTTGGTTTACTTGGTGGAAGGCGTTGTGGCGGCGGCTGCTGCTGTAACTGCTGTTGGGCTTCGCCCCGTGCTATCACAGCAGATCCGCTGCCTCCAGTGCTGCTGTCCTGATGGTACTGCCTCGCAGCGCTTTTGCTGGAGCGTGAAGCGCCATGTGAGCGAGTGTGCTGGCTGTGTCCGTGGCTGGGGCTTTGGCTCTGGCCCTCGGACGAGGAAGGCTTCGATGTGCCAGGATTATTGTTGGATTTCTCGATAGTGGTCACCTGTGTGTCTAAAACAACCAGATTCACCAAATTACTGAAAAGCTACTCTTTGCTTGACAGAACTGAAGAGGCTGTGGCCTGCTCAACAGCACTTGCGCTGAGCCTAGGACCCTCTGGAGCATTCTAAGTAAATTTAATGCTAATTTGTTGTTATTTTTTGCAAAAGTAGGGAGGCATTCAAAGCCTTCCACAGCCATGTGGCAGAGGAAAGATAGCGGGAAGCTAAGGCTAGGCCTCTGAGCTGGGTGACATTATGGCAACCAAGAAAACAGACCATGGCAAAGTAAAAAAGCATGAAGCTGAAGCTACAAGTGAGTGCATAATGAGCAGCAAAGAATACAAGTAGTGAAAACAGATAAACAAGGACAACGATTGATACCGTAGGAGAGAAACATGGCAAAAAGAGAGAGGAGACAGGGAAAGGAATCACAGGGAAAAGGAATACCCAGTACAGAGAGGAGGGGAGCAGGAGTAGCAGGGGACCAGCAGGATACGGACAGTTGTTTGGGACTGACAGGTTAGGCAGGTGAGGAAATTCATCGTGTCCTACCCTTGGCTGGATCTGGAAAGATCCCATGGCTTCGACTCTTGGTGACAGATGATTTGGGGGAATCCTGACTATCATGAGTGGTCCCGGAGACTTTAGGGGACGAGTGCTGTGAAGAGGGTTTGGAGGAGCCATGGCGACCCTGGCCTGAGTGGGAACGTCTATGGGGGTCGCCTTCGCTTTGCTCCTTAAGGGGGAGCCATCGAGGAATGTTGTCCAGCTGGGCTGTGTTGGACAGGTCAATAAGAACCTGGGGACAACCAAACCATGTTAGCAAAAGCTCACAGATTGGGTAAGTTACTTGTATTTTTGTATTTTCATTAAATATACTGTATATATATATATATATATATATATATATATATATATATATATATATATATATATATATATATATATATATATATTGAAGGCAACATTTACCTCTCCTAAGAAATCATTAGAGGAACCTTTGTCATAGTCCCAAACACTCACTTCCAGAGTCTTCTTCCTCAGCTGAAACACATACAATTCAAATTATGACAAGTACTGTT